>NC_135621.1:28145000-28445000 GCF_053574225.1 Canis aureus | reverse complement strand
TCTGCATTCCTAGGATAAACCCATCTTGTTTGCGTATTATCTTATGAATTGCAAGATTAAGTTTGCTACCAGTTTTTCAATGTTGTTTGCAACGATATTCCTGAGTGAAATTGGCCAAAACTTTTCCTTTCTTGTAATATCTTTGATTTTGATGTTTAATCCATCTTAGTAAGTTATATTTTTCTATAACTATGAGAGGAGTTGCCCATGTGTGTTTATTTCAAATTTACTGGTATAAAGTTGTTTATAATATTCTCTTGCTATCTTTTTATTATAATTATTTAAAATATCTGCTTCATCTGTAGATATGAGCTTCAATCCCTAATATTGTTATTCCAGTCTTCAATTTTATTGACCAGTGTTGCAAAAAATATGTTAGGTTTTTGGTCTTTTTAGAGAACCAATTTTTGGCTTCATGGATTATTTTTATCATAATGGTTTCTATTCATTAATTTCTGGGGTTTTTAAAAAATAATTTCTTTGGTTCCAAGGTGCAGGGCTCATCCTGTTGATCTTTATCTGATTTCCTAAGTTGGTTGCCTAGTTCATTAATTGCCAGACTTCTAAATTAAGCATTTAAAATTTTAAAACATTTCCTCTTGCACACTACTTTATCTGCAGCCCCCCAAATTTTCACTTTAGTTACTTTGCAGTCTTAAGTATTTCCTAATTTTCATTATAAATTTTTTCCTTGCTCCATGGGTTATTTAGTAGTATGTTTTAAAATTTTAATATATAATGTTTTAAGTAGTTTTTGTTGTTAATTATTTCTTGGGTTTTTTTAAGTTTTTTTTTTTTTTTTTTTTTTTTTTTAAGAGACAGAGAGAGCACATGTACAGGGGCAGAGGGAGGAGAGAGGATCCTAAGCAAGCTCCATGCCTAGCACAGAGCCCCACATGGGACTCAATCTTATGCCCCTGAGATCATGACCTGAGCCAAAATCAAGAGTCAGATGCTTGACCTACTGAGCCACTAGCCACTCCTATTACTAATTATTTCTAACTCAATTGTATTGTCAGGAAAAATGATCTATATGTTACTGATTCTTAGAAATTGGACAAGATGAGGCACCTGAGTCGCTCAGCGGTTGAGCTTCTGCCTTCAGCTCAGGGTGTGATTCTGGAGACCCAGGATTGAGTCCTGCATCAGGCTCCCTGCATGGAGCCTGCTTCTCTCTCTGCCTGTGTCTCTGCCTTTCTCTCTGTGTCTCTCATGAATAAATAAATAAAATCTTAAAAAAAAGAAATTGGATGAGAAGTGTTTGAAAGTCACTTTGGTATAAAATAATTTTTATTTATTCATTTTTTTAAGATTTTATTTATTTATTCATGGGAGACACAGAGAGAGAGAGAGGCAGAGACACAGGCAGAGGGAGAAGCAGGCTCCATGCAGGGAGCCTGACATGGCACTCGATCCCTGGTCTCCGGGATCAGGCTTTGGGCTGAAGGCAGCGCTAAACTGCTGAGCCACCCAGGCTGCCCTAAAATAATTTTTATTTTCCAATTTTTGAGTACATTGTTCTGTACATGTCCATCAAATAAAGTTGGTTCATTGTATGTTTATATCTTTTCTAAATTTAGTGACATTTTTCTCTTTGATTTATCCATTTCAATGAGAGATATGTACATTTACTATGATGCAAAATGTGTCAGTATCTCCTAATGGTTCTTTTTAAATTGAATATGGTTCGTGCCTATTTTATTTTATATGTATGAATGATATACACAACTTTAGACTTGTATTTTCTTGGTGAATTGAACTTTATATTGCATTATGTAGTCATGCTCTTTATCACTAGGAATACTTTTCCCCTTACATTCTATTTTGTCTAATATTCCCATAGATATGCTAGCCATCTTTTTCTTTTTTTTTTTTTAAGATTTTATTTATTCATGAGAGACACACAGAGAGAGGCAGAGACATAGGCAGAGAGAGAAGCAGCCTGACATGGAATTCAATCCTAGAACCCTGGGACCGCGACCTGAGCCAAAGGCAGACGCTCAACCACTGAGCCACCCAGGTGCCACAAGCCATTTTTTTCTTAATATTTTATTTTTAAGTAAACTACATCCAACGTGGGGCTCAAACCCACAACCCCGAGACCAAGAGTAACATGCTCTACTTACTGAGCCAGCCAGGTACCCTCCTTAGCCACCTTTTGGTTAATATTTGCCTGCTATATATTTTCCCTTCCTTTTGGCTTTGAAATTTTTATTTGGTTCCTTATTATATCTGTCTGATTGTTTTTGATAATCCCCTATCTCTTTCTCATACATTTGATACTTTCTTTAGTTTTTTTTTTTTTTTTTTAAGGATTTTATTTCTTTCTCTGAGAGAGAGAGCATGAGTGGGGAGAGAGGCAGAGGGAGAGGGAGAAGCAGGCTCCTCACTGAATAGGGAGTCCAATTCAGGGCTTGATCCCAGGACCCTGGGATAATGACCCCAGCCAAAGGCAGACGCCTAACTGACTGAGCCACCCAGGTGCCCCTCTTCTTTAGTTTTTAAATACATGAAATATTCCCATTTTATATCATGATCATTCAATGTCCCAAAGCTGAACCCTTAGCTGGTCTGATTCTGCTGTCTATTATTTCAGTTGACTTTATCTCGCTTTTTTAAAAAATATTTTATTTGTTTATTCATGAGAGACACAGAGAGAGAGGGAGAGACATAGGCAGAGGGAGAAGCAGGCTCCCCATGGAGAGCCCAATGTGGCACTCGATTCCAGGACCCCAGGATAACGAACTGAGCCAAAGGCAGATGTTCAACCATGGAGCCACCCAGGCACCCTATCTTGCTATCTTATGTATTCATGTGTTTTGTGAGTCTTGCTTCTGAGTTCTTATTTAGTGGTATTTTATCTGCAGGAGTTCTCTGAGGCTTGGATTGAGAAGATGTGCATCTTCCTGGTGCCTGATGGTGCCACCGACCCAGCACCATTAGAAACTAAATGTTCAATTTGGGATTCTTCAGACAATGAGGAAAGAGTGAATTTAGGCAGGAGGGCCAACTGGGTAATGTCAGGGTCCTACTGGCAATCCCTCTCTGTCCTGTACCTGTGGGAAGCCCCCAACAGCCAGCCTACAACCCTCTGCCCTCTGGTTTACCCTTCCAGAGAGAGGACATCCCTCTGAGCATCAGAGCTTCATGTGGGATCCAAATCAATCTTCCACTCTCCCGGTCTCCAGTGCCCCCCTCAAGCCTGTTAAAACTTCAGGGTGCCAGAGCTGTGTTAGGGAAGCTCTGACTTCAGACCTGCTCATCACTCTGGGTTCAACCTTCCTTCTTTTTTGTGTTTTTAATGATCTATTCCTGTTGTTTATTGTTTGTTCATTTGTTTCTTTTCTTTCATTTTAAGTTTTTGACGGTCCAGACTTCCATATTGCTAGTCTTGCTCTTTTTAAAATTTTTTATTATTTATTTTTTAAATTTTTTATTATTTAAATAAAGATTCTTTCTTTGAGGATTCCAAGCACTCATTTTATTTATTTATTTTTTAGGATTTTATTTATTCGAGAGTGACCAAGAGAGAGTACAAGCAAGGGGAGGAGTAGAGGGAGAGGGAGGAGCAGATTCCCGCAGAACTGCAAGCCAGATAAGGGGCTCCATCCCAGGATCCTGGAATCATGATGATGTGAGCTGAAGGCAGATGCTTAACCAACTGAGCCACCCAGGTGCCCCCCAAACACTCATTTTAAAGATAAAGTCTTTCATCTTTCCATAAATCTTTCTCATCTTCAGTGACTTCATTTTCTGCCGGGGAGCGGTGAATTTGTTGCCTGCCGGATTTCAGCCAGGCTTCTGGATTTTTGGTTTGCAGCCTCATTTGGAGTGGGAGGGTTTTGTTTTCTTTATCCTGCCTTTTTTCTTTTCCTTTCTTACCCTCTGGGACCCAGAGAGTTGCTGTTGCCTCTACCAGGCTTCCGGATGCACAATCCAGAAGCAGATCTCATGATATTTTAGGGCTCCTTCTATAGACATATTGGGGAGACACTGAAACCACAGTTGAGGCACCAGTGGGGGGCTTGCTTTGGCATATAGGGGGGTAAACTAAATCTTCATCCTCCCTCTCTGGACCGTCCACTTTCTCTAAGTCAGAGTCCCATGCCAGGATCCTCCCAGTTAGAGCTTTTGCTTCCTTTCCTGGTGGCAGAGGGTCACCCTGGTTGCTGGCTTCACGCAGGAGCCTGGCTCAGGTTCTGTCTCTTGCAGAGCATTTTAGATTCTATTACCCTACAAAAGCCAAAACTTCAGTAGCTACTTGGATCTAGAGTCCACGTGCCCTTGGCTTTGGCCCTGTCCCCATTTTGTATTTTTACTGCATGGGGTTGTTTATCTTTGAGCCTGGGGATTGGCCTATTTAATTTTACCTTCTTATGCTTTGTTAACCATTGCTCTATGTATGGTGCAGCAGTTTTTCTTGGCTTTTTATGGTCGTTATCTACTGCTGTACAGCAAATTAGCCCAAAACTTGGCAACCCCAAACAACAGCCATGTTATTATTATGTCGTGAAACTTTGCTTCAGGAATTTGGGCAGGGCTCAGCTGAGTGATTCTTTTTTCCCATGTGGCACCAAGTGAGGTCATGTGGTGGTATTCAGTTGGTACCTGAGTCAGTCTAGAGGGTTTGGGACAGTGGGGACAATGACTAGAAGGACGGGCTCAGCTGGGACTCTCACCCTATGTAGGTACATGAGATCTTGGTGGTCTCAACATATCAGACTTCTTTTTTTTTTTTTTTTTTTTTTTCATATCAGACTTCTTAATGTGACAGCTTAGGGCTGTGTTCCAGGAGATGGGGAAAGTGCTCTTTTTTTAAGGCCTGGCCCACAAAAATGCCAGAATATCATTCTATTGATGAACCATCACAGGCCTGCCCATATGCAAGGGGAGGAGACATAGGCACCTACTACCTATGAGAGGAGGGTCAAAGAATTTGTGGCCCTAGTTCATCTGCCACCCTAATTTATTTTTGCTCCTCGGCAGTGAGATCCTTTAGGTGAAAGAACACGTGCTATTGGATCCCAAGGGGTTTTAGAGACCTGACACAGAGTGGTGTCACATGTGTGTTGAATGAACAGCTAGATGAATTCAGTACATAGGCTCAGAGCTAACTAGACCTGTGGGCACCTCCTTCATCCCTTCCTTGAGAAAAGAATGAGATTGCTGTGTACTTTCTTTAGACAGTTGAAGCATGCTGCTAAGCCTCCAGAAAGATCACAGTAGCAAATTTTTAAGATTATAATTCTGCTGGGATTCATACACTCAGATCCGATGAATGCATTGGATCTCTCTGCCCAGACAACTCCATGCCGTCACAGGAAACAGACCTAACACCTCCCATACCAAAGCAGCCTCAAGGGGGCAGGAGAGAAGGAGCAAAGGCAAGCCCGGCTCAGCCTGGACTGAGGACTCAAATTACTGTGCAGCTCTAGGGTTGCAAAATCTTGACCTGCAAAGAACAGTCTGGCTTCCTCCTGTGGGCCTTCCATTAACAGGGAACACATAAACACAAATGGTAGGAGAGGAGGGTGTGTCTATAACCTGCTAGGTGGTTTTTGATGTGTTTTGTTTTGTTTTTGTTTGTTTGTTTTGCAATGCTAGGTGTTAAGTGCAGCTTCATGGGGGACCCTGGACACCTACCCATCTTTTATAACTTTGTGCTTCTAAGAAAATGCCTACACAACCTGCTGTACATACCTCCCTAGAAAACCAATGGGGTCAGGAAGGCCAACAATGTTTACTAAGCTCCTTCTTTGTATCAAGCACAATTCTAAGCACATTTTGTGCATTCTCTCATTTAATCCTGACAATAATCCTCAGGTTTTTTTTTTTTTTTTAAGATCTTATTTACTTATTTGAGAGAGAGAGAGGGAAGGAAGGAGAGCATGAACAGAGGGGGAAAAACAGAGGGAGAGGGATAAGCAGACTCCCTGCTGAGCAGGGAGCTTAACTGGCTGAGCCACCCAGGCGCCCCCTCAGGTTTACTTATAATAAAGTACTATTCGGGATGCCTGGGTGGCTCAGTGGTTGAGCTGTCTGCCTTTAGCTCAGAGAGTGATCCCGGGGTCCAGGGATCAAGTCCTATGTTAGGCTCCCTGCAAGGAGCCTGCTTCTCCCTCTGCCTCTCTCACTGTGTCTCTCATGAATAAATAAGTAAAATCTTAAAAAAAAAAAGTACTATGCTTATTTCCATTTTTCATATTAGGAAACAGGCCCAGAGGGCTAAAGCCATTTGCCCAAGGTGACTCAATGACTATCAGACGGAACCAGGACTTCCACCCAAGAATATCTCCGTCTGCAGCTCAGGTTCCTAAATACCACCCTTTCTGAGATTTAAATCCATTGGTGTCATCAGATCTTAATGCTGGAAGGGTTAGAAACAGTCTCTAAATTTTTCACTCCTTATGCTCCCATGCCTAGCACAAAGCCTTAGGTGTGCTTTGAAGGTGGGCTTCAAATAAAGATTTGTTGAGAGGTGCCTGGGTGGCTCAGCCTGTTGAGCATCTGCCTTTGGCTCTGGTCATGATCCCAGAGTCCCAGATGGAGCCCTACAAGGGGCTCCCTGCTCAGCGGAGAGTCTGCTTCTCCCTCTCCCCTGGCCTCTCCCTTGACCACGTATGCACTTTCTCCATAAATAAAATCTTTTTAAAAAATTAAAAAATAAAAGATTTACTGAATAAGTGAATGAATATTACTTAGTGATTCCACCCATCACACCCAGATTTATTCCCCACTTAAAAAATGTGTATAAATCATATACAGTGAAAGTCGCCCTTTTTTATGGACAAACATATATTGTCAATCATATGTATAACCATCATCACAAACAAGATATAAAATGATTCCATCATCCCCCAATTTTCCCATGCTCCTAACTAGTAAATCCTCAAACATGCCCTCCAGCCACACTTCTAGTCCCTAGCAACCATTGATCTGTTTTCTGTTCCTATAGTTTTGCTTTTGCAAAAAGGGCACATAAAAGGAACCATACGGTCTGTAGCCTTTTGAGCTTGGCCTCTTTTACTTAATATAACACATGTCATTGAGCATATCAATTGTTCATTCCTTTTTATTCCTGGGTAGGATCCCACCGCATGCAGTGTTCCGCAATTTGTTTATACATTCTCCAGTTGAGGGACATTTGAGTTGTTTCCAAATTTTAGCTATTACAGATAAAGCCGCTATAAGCATTCTTATGCAGGGTTTTTCTGTGTGAACATAACTTTAAATTTCTCTAGGGTAAATACCTAGGAGGGGGGGTTACAGGGTCACATGGTAAATGTATAAGCTACCTATAGAAGAAGCTGATAACCTGTTCTCCTAAGTGGCTATACCATTTCGTATTTTCACCAGCAAGGTACAAGAGTTCCAGTTGTTCCAAATCCTCTTTAGCCCTTGATAGTGTCAAATTAAAAATTTTAACCATTTTAATAGGTATGTGGAAGTACCTTATCCTGATTTCAATTTACATTTCCCTAATTCATGATGATGGGCATCTTTTCATGTGCTTAGTTGCCCTTTGTATATCTTTTTTGGTGAAATGTATCTATTCAAGTCTTTCACCCATTTTCTAAAAAGCAGATTTTTCTTATTGTTGACTTTGTAGAGTTCTTTATATATTTGGGAGCAAAATCTTTTTTTTTTTTTTTTTAAGATTTATTTATTTATTTTAGGGAGTGAGAGAGCACAAGCACAGGGAAGGGCAGAGGGAGGGGAAAACTTTAGCCAACTCCTTCCGGAGCTGGAAGCCCAATGCTGAACTTGATCTCAGGACCCTGAGGAGGTCATGACCTGAGCCCAAAACAAGAGTTGGATGCTTAACCAACTGTGCCACCCAAGGGCCTTTGGGATTTAAATTATTTATCAGATGTATGCTTTGTAAAAATTTTCTTCCAGATCGTAGTTTGCCTTCATTCATTTTTGTAACAGTGACTTTTGAAGAGCAGTTCTTAATTTTTTTAAAAAATATTTTATTTATTTATTCATGAGAGACAGAGAGAGAGGCGCAGACACACAGGCAGAGGTAGGAGCAGGCCCCATCCAGGGAGCAAGATGCGGGACTCGATCCTGGGACTCCAGGATCACACCCCCTGGGCTGAAGGCAGGCGCTAAACCACTGAGCCACCCAGGGATCCCCCAAGCAGTTCTAAATTTTGATGAAGCTCAATTGATTAATTGTTTTCTCTTATGGATCATGCTCCACATTATACCTAAGAACTCTTTGCCCAACCCCAAATCACACAAATTTCTCTCATGTTTTCTTCTAGAAGTTTTATACAATCATAGCAGCTACGTCATGAGGTTGCTGTATCAAATGGGAGCACAGGGCCTGGCCCAGAACTGACCCTCAGTACACAGAGCCTAAGATGGACGTTTGCCTAGGTGATACTTGGAAGAAGTGCCTCACACCCACCACACACTTCCTCTGCACAGACCTATGTCCTTTCATCAGAGAATGACAAGACAGCAGCAAAACACATCCTTCTCCAACCCGATCCTGGAACCAAGGAAGGTCCCTGGACCACCGAGAGAGGCGGTTAGGACTACAGGTCATGGGAAGAGCCAGACCCAGAGGGTGTAACCAGCCCTCCTCTAGCCGGTCTGCTCCCATGACCCCTGGAGGCCTAGCCCAAATTGTGATGTGGTTCTGGGGACTAGGGTCTACTTCTTGAGAACCTACTGTGTGCCAGACCATTGGCTCCAACAGGGAACGAGACAGAACCCACCGAAGAGCAGAAGAAAACAATGAACAAATAAATACATAATTAGTGAATTAAGGAAAAGGATGGGGGGGGGTCCATACGTCCAATAAAAAATCTGCTGCCCTTCCTCAGCCTCCGCCTCTGTGCCAGGTGTCTCGGGCCCTCCAGGCTGGGGATGGGGGTGCGCAGACACAGGCGCCCGTGTGATGTCAGCCTAAAAGCCAGGTGGAAAGGTCCTGGGGAGGTGGGGGCTGCGCTTTGGGGGGTTATTCATTCTCGGTCATTCATTCAGTCGAGAAATCTGCATGCTGCGCGGGAAGACAAACGAGGCCCCCGCTGCTACGCTGGGGGGCACCCAGCGGTACGCACCGAGGGGCTGGGACGCCGCTATTTGGGGCGCGCCCCTCCCCACCCCGCCCCCGGCTCCGCGGAGGTCGCGGCGCTAGCGACGAGCGCGCCCCCCGCCCGGCCCCAGCACGCGCGCCCCCGCGAACCAGCGCGCGCCCCCCGCCCGCGGCCCCGCGCCCCCCGCGCACGACGCCCCCTGGCGGGGGCCCTGGGCGACGCCGGCCGCGCGAGGCGGGGAGGGGGCGGGGGCGCCGCGCACGCGCAGGGCCGGCGGCGCGCCGAGCGGGGGGCACCGCGCGGGTGCAGCCACGATGGAAGGGGGTGCGTACGGAGCGGGCAAGGCCGGGGGCGCCTTCGACCCCCACACCCTGGTCCGCCAGCCGCACACCATCCTGCGCGTCGTGTCTTGGGTAAGGACGGCGGTGGCCCGGCCGCGCGGGCGGTGGCGTGTGGCGCGCCCGGGCGGACCCCAGGCCAAGGTGCGGCAGCCTTGCGGACGGGGTGCGGGCGGCCGCCGCGCCCTCCTGCCGGGGCCGGGGCCGGGGCCGGGGCCGGGGCGGGGGCGGGGGCGGGGGCGGGCTCGGCGCCCGGGTTCGCGAGCGGCCCCCCATCGCGGTGACCTCCAGGCCGCGGCTCTGCAGCTGGCGGCTCGGGTTGCGCGGTGCCGCCGGGCGGGTCGGCGGCCGTGGGGACTGAGCCCGGGGTCCAGGTGGCCCTTGGGGGGGCGGGTGGATCGGGGCGTGGATCCTCACCGGGGCACGCCGCGCCCGCCGTGGACGCGCGAGGAGGAGACGGCCGGAAACCCGGTTTGGTGGCTTAGCCCGGAAGGTACGGAGCGATGCGGCGGGGGCCGGACACCTGGCTTCCACCCGGGAGCTGCGTGACCTTGGGCCGGGAACCACCCGAGAAACGTTCCTGCGGGAAGAAGAGTTACGTCCCGAGGTGGGGAGAGGCAGCTCCTCTCTCATGCCTCAGTTTCCCGATTTGTTGAGAGGTGGGAGGAGCTACCTTGGGCTCTGATATTTACCCCCAAGCCATGACCGCGCCCCCCCCCAAGTACACCTGGATGCTTGTGGGGGGAAGATAGGGGAGAGGTCCTCTACCCACAGGGAAGAGCAGAGAGGCCTGGTGGGGGTCAGAATTCCCCCAGCAGTACGGGGTCCCTGCTCAGAATTGGGGTTGTGGGGGAGGAAGCTGGGACAGGACTGCCAGCAGAGAGGGAGGGGTTCAGATGGTCTGGACAGCACCCAGGGGAAGAAGGCCTGCTGCGGGAGGGGGTGCCTGGGGCTCCCTCGGGTTTCCTAGCCATTACCCAGACACCCTCACTAGAGGGTCTGGGCTCTGCAGGCCTGGGGCCTGTTCCTGTGGGCCCACACCAGAAGGGTTTGGACTGGGGACACTGGGCAGGGTCACTGTCAGCAACCCCAAGGGGCTACACCTGAGGCCAGCTTAGCCTCAGGGTGCTCAAGGTCCCTCATTTCCTGGGTTTTCAGGGTAATATTAGGGTCTGATGGGTGGGACAGCTTGGGTGTTTATCTCTGGCCTCCCAGAGAGAATGGAAGCTAACTGTCCTTTGAAAACGTTAAAACCTCCTCCTGGTGCTACAAGAAGCATGGCCTCATGTAAACCCCTTTCTTCTCACGTACCCATCAGATGGGGAGCTCATTGAGGGGGGAAGCCCCAGTGGCACCACAGGGCCTGGCAGCGGGCTGCTACCCCAGGCACATCCATAAGGTTTTGTGGCACTGAATTCATTCACCTGTGCCAGTCTCCAGCTCCCCAGAGACCCCGACTGGCCCTTGGTAGAGCTGGAACTCTGGGGGGCACCTGTCTGGTTAGGTGGGCCAGCTCTGTGCTCTGCTTCCCTTTGCCAGCCCCTGGGCCACTGGCCCAGGAGGATGAAGCCACTGGCTTTGTGAGGAGGTGTGGGCAGTTTGCCTGCTTGGGTCGCTTCTGCCTGTGATGGCTTCATTTAGTAAAGCTTCAAGTCCACTGGGCCCCTAGGGAAGGCGGCATGACTCAGATCCAGCCGTTAGTGCTCAGGGATCCTATAGTCCCACTGGGAAGGGAGCCAGGTTCACCCCCCGCCCCCCCCCTGCCTCCCTCAGGCATGAGAGCCAGCCTAGGGGTCTCCCCAGGCCATGAGAACCAGCCTAGGGGTCTCCCTGCTGCAGGAATCAGAGAGGCATCGTGGAGGTGATAATCAAATTGGGCCTTGAAGCATGAGCAGGGTTTCTGCATGTGCATGTCAGGGTGTGGGGAGACATCCCAAGCAGAAGGAAGGAAACTAACTGCTGGAGTACCCACCATGTGCAGGGGTGCACACACGGTTACCTAGCTAGGTCCCCCACTGCATCCCTTGAAGAAGCAGGCTCAGAGGGTCCTGAGGTTACAAGCATGGAGGCGACAGACAGAGGGTTCGAACCCAAATCTTGGAGTCTCCAAAAAGCACATCGATTGCTCCCAATCCTGAAATCCAGGATTGGAAAGGATAAAGGTCATCCGGGCCAACCACCATCTAACACCCAAATCCCCCCACAGCCTTCTAGCTCTGCTGACTTTACCTTTGTGTGAGGAAAGCTTGATGAAGCTTTACTAAATCTGCTGATACAGGCTGATTGACACCTTCAAAACATAGTTTTTTTTTTTCTGGTCACAAAAGTAATGCGTGATGACTTTTGGAAAATATAAACATCACTTCTGATGGTCGCACAACAACATAAACGTACCGTGCTTATACCACCGTACAGCTAAAAATGACTAAAATGGTACATTTTATGTCATGATTTTTAACACAATAAAAACATTCAGGAAAAAGAAACCACGTGTGATCCCACCACTTAGGGAGGCGCAGTGCTTCCTTCGAGTCTTTTTCAAAAATATGTAGTGAGCTAACATGTTTTAACATGTTTTAACACGCTGATGAGCATGTGGAAGATGCACTTGATGACCCATCCTTTGCTCTGGTGCTCCCTGGGCACCCCACCTTGGGGTCAGGGAGGCATCAGGCTTCACCTTCAAGCTAACAAAGTCTGAGCTCCAGGGCTGGGGTGACCAGTTCATCCCGGTTTGCTGGAACTGTCTCAGCTTTAGCACCCAAAGTCCTGTGTCCTAAGAGCCCTTTCGTCTCATACAAACCTGGATGACTGGTCACTCTGTCCAGAACAACTCCTGTGTTTCTTTCTCCTGGAGTGGCCCTAGCCACACGCACACGTGGGCTTGTGATTTCATGGAATTTGTGAAAGACAGATCTCATTTCTAAAAGAGGGACCCCCATCCTGTAAAGCTTCGGGGCCTCTCCAAACCTGGATCGTCCCTGGAACCTGAGCCACCGGGGCAGAAGCAGGTCCCCCGGCACCTCCTCTTGGCTTCCTCTGCCCCTCTCTGCTCCTTCCCTGCCCACTGACCCCCAGACCTGGTAGGGTGGTTATTCACAGCAGGAATTGAGCGCTTTGGTTGGTTACGTGGGGAGGGAGCTGGCGAGCCCTCTGGCTCAACTGACTGGGACCTTTCCTGCCTGGAGCCAGGAGGGAATGGCCAAGTTGGGGCAGTGTCTGGGGTGAGCTCGGAGCTGCTGCCTCTGACCCGGGTGATGCTGGCTGGGGGCCAGGAGCAGGCTGCCTCTGGGCTTCCCCACGCCCCGGCTGTGACCACCCCTTGCCTTGGTTCCCCCGGCTCAGTGAGGAGGCTGAGCCTGGTCAGAGGCATGCCAGGACTGCAGCCCATCGGTGGGCACCTTTGTTCTGGAGCCACGAGGGTGCATGGAGCTCCGGCAGGGAGCTAACTGGTTTCATGTAAAGGACCACCTTGTCTGTGGACTTTGCACTCTTCTAGAGGGTCGTCAATCTGACCTGTGGCAAAGGAATATTGGCGCTGGTAGAGGAGAGGGTTGTTGCTGTTATAATGTTCAATTTGAGCAAAACAGAATGCTAAAATGTTTGAGTTTTTGGCGTTTTCAGGGGTGATTTCTGAAGGGCCTTGGCTGTAGCACCCCAGGATTCTGTGAGTAGGGTGGGTAAGGTAACAGAATGAGGCACAGGCTGGAGGTCTGTGGGGTCCACATTCAGTGTACTCCCCGTGGCTTACTGTCTAGGTCACTGTGGCCCCAAGGTGGGGGTGGGTGGGTCTCATCTTTATCAGCACCCTCAACCATCCCAGGGAACGCTGAGTGTAAAACCTGAGCTTGCTTTGGGAACAAAGCAGCTTCGAGATGAGACCCCTCGTCCCCTCTCCCATCCAGATCACTGTACTGTAGCCATCCTGCATCAAAAGTCCGGAGCTGTGGGCTGGGTGAAAGGGGTCCAGAGTGGAGAGAGAGCCTCTGGCCAGCGCCGGCATTCAGTCATTCATTCTGCAAATGCCAAGTCCGTGCCTGGTATCAGCCTGCATGTCCCATCAGAGACGCTCTTGGTCCGGTGACACACACTCTTTGGGAGGCTTGAGACACTACAAGAAGAAAATCCAGTAGAAATAGCTGCCTCTGCCAGGGGGGCATGGAGTCATGCCCTGAGTCACCTTCCAGGGGGAGGTGACTTCTGAGTTGGTTCTGATAAAGAAGTGGGGAGGGGCATTCCAGGTGGAGAGAACAGCATGTGCAAATATCTGGAGGCGTGAGGTCTGGTTGGGCTTTAGAAATGATGGTGAGCTCTTGGGGGTCCCTGGTGCGTGAGTGAGAGTGACATCACACTCTGTGAGTGTGCTCAAGAGTGTAAGGCAGGAGGTGGCTCACAAAAGGCCTTGGATGGCAGATGCACACACTGGACTTTATCTGAGGGCCATGGGCAGCCACGGTGACTGTCAGGTGGAGGTGTGGCTTGACAGGGTTCGGGGGTGGGGGGCAGGTGTCCTGGCAGGAAATGCGCGGCCTCATATAGCCTGTCCTCCCAGCATCTGGCATGGCCCGTCACTAACGTGGAGCCACGTCCGTGGAGGTAGATCACATGCTCCTTTGGCGTTTATCACTAACAGGCTTGGAATCTTCTTTATCTTTTCATCTGCCTGTGGCTGACCTTTGGCTGGTCCATCTCTCTCAGGTCTAGGACAGAGTCAGTGGCAAGGTCTTCAGGAGGCCCTGGCTGGTGGCTGAGGTCTTCAGGAGGAGTTGATTGATGGGATCCTGCCTTGGATCTTAGGCACTTCTTCATGCACAGTGCAGGAGTGTGGCAGCCTGGGGGAGCCTGGGGTTTGGTGTGGGGAGCAGGATCACCTGAGCAGGGCCTTGGATAATCCTGGCCTCTCCTCCTCTCATCTCTGACCTGCGATTAAAATGCTTAGATTTGGGGCTGACTGGAAGCTTTGCAAAGATGGAAGTTGAAAGGGCCTGCTGCACATCTGCTCCTCCCAGGTCTGTGTCATCCTGGTCGGGCGGATTTTGTTACCTCACTTTATTTTTTTTAAGATTTTTATCTGAGAGACAGAGAGACACAGAGGGAGAAGCAGGCTTCATGCAGGGAGCCCGACATGGGACTCGATCCCAGGTCTCCAGGATCAGGCCGTGGGCCGAAGGCAGCGCTAAACTGCTGAGCCACCCAGGCTGCCCTGTTACCTCACTGTAGGTGAGAAGCTGAGGCCCAGAGAGGTTAACTGGAGTAGCTGGGATCACAGCCTGCAGCTTCCCACTTCGGGTAGTCCCCAGCCACACGGGGGCAGTGCCCCGTGACCTGCTCCTACGGGGACCCCTGTGCCTGTCCACCTGTTTACGGGGAAGCCAGGAGGCAAGCCCCAGCCTGGGGAGAAAGAACAAAGGCTGGGGGTGGAGGGGCGGAGAGGAGGAAGAACCAGGAGGGAAGGAAGGGCAGATGGCAGAGCTGGCAAGGGAGCCACACTTGGCATCCAGACCAGGAGAGCCAGCTGTCCGGTAGGAGGAAAGGCAGGACAAGCCATTGGGAAGTGCCCACGGGCTGGACGCCTGAAGCCACATTCCGCAACCCCTCTGACCTGGATGGGTGGTATGACCTGAGCAAGGTGCCATGGGGTCCGGGCCTCACCTGTCAGACGGGAAAAGGATACTCAGATTGGGCTGGTGCTTCCCAACCTTTATCCTCAAAGAAATCCCACTCTCACTCCTAATGGACTCCAGGTTGAGGACTTTTGTACTGGTCAGTCTTTGGAAAAGTGATATAGTGAACCACACCCCCACAGTGCTTTCAGGGCCCCTGCAGCAGGGGGGCCTGGGCCCCAGGTCCATATATGGGAGCAGAGCGTCGGTTGGATCCTGGCACGGCGGCTCATACTCCTGTGTTTCTGAAGGACACTTCCTCTCCAGGATGGAATCATGCTCAGCCCTCCTAGCCAAGGAGTGAAGGGGACTGGGGGGAAAGGGTGGCTGTTTGGCTCCCACCGCCCTTGGCTGCCAGGCCCGAACTATTTAGAACACAGTCATCCAGAAACCCCAACAAGCCGGGGCTCTCAGCTCACGGTCCAGGGGGCAAAAAGATGTGGCCTGTGTCCCCAAGTCTTTAGCCCCACGCTGAACGCCCCTAATTGTAAATTGCTGTCACCCACCCCCCACAATCCTGCTCCCCTGCCAGCTTTCTTAAGGGGGCTCTTCTTTCTCTCATGCCTTCCCTCTGTTGAGCCTGGAGGTGGGACAGGGTCCTCTTGGCTCCCAAGGCTGCTTCCAGACCATTCAGCTCTGACTCTCGTGCCCACACTAGATCCCCTCATCTTGGGCCAGCCCCAGGTCACTCCCCAATTCCTTGAAGGCGCCTACACCTCAACATCACGCTCTCTACCACTGCCACTGCCTTCATTCCTGGTGATTGTAGCGCCCACTCTGTGATCCTGCTCCCACCCTGGCCTCGCCTCCTCCCGCAGTCCTCTCCTCCTGGCCTGAGCCCCTCTCGCCAGGTGTAGCCAGGTGTAGCCAGGTGCACAGGAGGCCCCAGGTGCAGGAGGCCCAGCCCACCTTTCCAGCAGCTACATGCGCTCAAGTGGCCACCTCACTGGCTCTCTCTCATTCTCGATCCCAACAGCCCTGGGCCTGGGACCCTTGGGCTGTGCCCTCGCCCCATCCTCCCTGTCCCCCTCCAGCTGGGCTCCCCCGCAGTCTCACCCACCCGCACCCCGCTCCAGCCTCCTGCGTGGGGCACTCACCCTCCCCTGGGCTCTCTCCCATTTGTGACCCTGCAGGCCTCACTGCGGCCACCAGCGCCCCCCTCCCCCTCCTCCAGCCGCTCTGGCTCTTGCCCTTAGGCTTCTGGATGCCCGACGCTCTCCTCACCCCTGGGGGCCTTTAGATGACCTGTCTGGTCACAGTCTCCAAGGATTCTCCCTCAGTTTCTCACCTGCACCCCGCTCAGGCTTCCTCTCCCTCCTCTCCACCATCTGTGACCTCCTCCTTGCCAAATCCACTGTCGCTTGTCATTACCAGCTCTCTGAGCCCGACCTGGCCGGCAGTGAGGGGTTTATCTGTCCTCCCCTCGGACCCAGCAGCCACAGGACACAGACACGCTGTCGTGTTCTGTTTGAGGCACCCACTGGGGTGTGCTGGGGGCCTGCCCTTTGCCGAGGCCTCGCCTCATGGTGGAGGGAAATGTGGTGGTGAAACCGGTAAAAAAAAAAAAAAAAAAAAAATACAGAAAGGAGCGCACGGCCAGAGTGAGGGGACACCCACTCAGGTCAGACCTGGGAGGTGACAGACAGTTGAGATAAGAAGAATGGGGCCAGCCAGGTGGAGAAGGGGGAGGAGGAGTTCCAGGCAGAAGGAGCGTCGTGGGAAAGGCCGAGAGGTGCGCCAGAGCAGAGAAGAGGTGGCCACCCCCGTGGGGTAAGCTCTGGGGGGGCAGAGTCTGCGTCCATTACGTCACTGTGTCCTAGTGCTAGGTGGTGCGCGGCATCCTGTCAGGGCTCCATATGTGGGGAAACGAGGTGGGAAACTGCACCGCTCTGCCTTCCTCTTTCCACCCACCGTCCCTATTTACGGTTTCCCACCCAGCCTTCAAGGCCCAACTCAGGTATCACCTCCTCCTTGAAGCCTTTCAGGATTCCACTCCCACCCCTCACCTCCACCCTCCCCCCAGGCTTGCTGTCTCCTCCCTGCTTCCTTTGTGCCCCTTGTGAGCTGCCGAAAAGACTCTCAAAGCAGAAGGCATTTCCCTCTTTGTGTCTTTTCTTTTTCTCGAGAAACTGAGGCAGGGCCTGGGACCAGATTATCCGCCGGAAGACATTCCGCCAAGGGAAAGAAATACTGTCAGGCAGAGACCGCATAGAGCCTTGGTTTCCCCATCTGCAAAATGGGGAGAGCAATGCGTGCCTCATGGGGCCGTTGGGGCATAAGCGGAGTCCTGCCCAGGAAGGGCCCAGATGGCGCGTGGTCAGTGTTCACGGTGCTTCTCCACGGGTGGCACTGCCCCCCCCACCTCAGAAAGTTCAGAGGTGACAGGGCCTGGGTGAGGAAGGATGTGGCCGTGGCAGGTTGTGGGAGGGGCCACACGGGTACTCCTGCCACCGAGCAGCAGCCCAGGCCCAGGCCCGTCAAGCAGCTCTGCTCTGGGTCTTGGTCTCCCCCTGCCCCCTGCACTTCCACAGCCACAGGACAGTGGAGCCAGGGCCAGTGGGGACAGAGGGGAGCCCTCGGATCAGCAGCGAGTCAGTACCTCGGGGCCAACGGTCCGCTTGCTCAGGCCCCTGCCCAGCAGAGCCCCCTCCCCACCCCCGCGGCCGAGCCCTGAAGGATGGCTTGCAGGGAGATTACGGCCTAATCCCCTGCAGGTCACATCCGAGGCTTCAGAACAGGGTGCCCGGGAGGGGAGGAGAGGAGAGGAGGGACCCCGGGAGTGCCCCCGCCTGACCCCACCTCAGCCCTGCGGCTCCACAGGAGGCTCTTCAGGAAACAGAGTGGCTGCCCGGTGCCTGTCATGTGCCCCTGCGTTGGCTCCAGCCATTTTCCTCACATGACCCTACGTAACGCAGGGCCCCAGTCCCCTGAAGGGGGGGGCCTTGGCAGCCTGACTCATCCCTCAAAAGCACAGCTACTTCTTTCCTCGCAGCCTTTCCCTGGGGCCCAGGAGGCAGGATCGAGGACTTTGGTAGGGACACTAGCGGGGAGGCAGGTTCAGCTCCAGGTGAGGGAGAGGACCCAGCAGCGCCCCCTTCTTAGAGAGTGAGCTCCGCATGGTCAGAGGTGTGCAAGCCGAGGCCCGCCGAGGCCCAACCTGCGGATGTTGAGGAGGGAATACTCCTTTCTCCTGATTCCCATGCTGTCTGTGCCTCTGCCCACCTCAGGTTTGCTCTTTGCTCCCCTTGAGCCTTTCCTGACCCTCCCTCTAGGTCCAAGGATGGAGATGTTCACCCAAAAATGAACCAGTAAAGTAGGGACACCTGCGTGTAATGGTGTTCTCAAGAAAACAAGGCGGAGTATTGGAGAATATTGTGGGTCTGGAAGTCAGGTCCGGGGGGCTTCTCTGAGTAGTTGTCTTGCCCTGAGATTTGGATGTTGAGAAGGAACCAGCAGGAGCCAACCTGGGAGATCTGGGGACCTCTGGGTATTCCAGGTAGGGGGAACAGCCAAGTGCAAAGGCCCTGAGGCAGGAATGAGCTTGGGAGAGAGCTAAAGGAGAGTGGTGAAAAAGGAGTCTGAGGGGGATCCCTGGGTGGCGCAGTGGTTTGGCGCCTGCCTTTGGCCCAGGGTGCGATCCGGGAGACCCTGGATCGAATCCCACGTCGGGCTCCCGGTGCATGGAGCCTGCTTCTCCCTCTGCCTGTGTCTCTGCCTCTCTCTCTCTCTCTCTCTCTCTCTCTGTGTGTGTGACTATCATAAATAAATAAATAAATAAATAAAAGGAGTTTGAGGAAGGCAGGAGCCCTGGGGTTGCAGTGAGGCGGGGGATTCACCGTGGGGGGTGGGGGGGGGACAGACCAGGGGAGTGACATGTTTAAAGGGATCTCTCCAGCTGCTGTAAAGGGGATGGTGCGGGGGTGGCAGTGGACATAAAGAGACTGGGTAGCTGTTGTCATCACGACAAGAGGCAGTAGTGGCCTGAGCCAGTGTGGGGAACATGGGGTAATTTGAGTTATTTGGGGGCAGGATGAAGCCAGAGGCCCAGCGCCATATTGGATGGCATTTAGAGGATAAGCCCAGTTTGGACTTCGAGCTCCTGAGTGGGAGCCAGTGTGTGGATGGATGAGGGGCGCTGGAGGTCACTGGGGCTGGAGAGGTCTGATGTGAGACCAGCAGCCCACATAGGGGGACCTCAGAGCCCTCCAGGGGGCTGGACTTTACCTCAGCCTTGGGAGGGACTGGTAGGAGTTGGGATGGCTGAGCACCCGCTGGCTGCCACGGGAGGAGGCAAGGAGGCCCGAGAGGAGGCTGTCCTGGGTCAGGCAGTGTCGCAGCCTGGAGGTGGGCAGCAGCCGAGACCATGGAGTACAGGGCTACTGAGCAGGTCAGCTGGCTGCCTGCAGGGTGCGGCAGGGCCTGGGGGCTCCTCCAGCTGCCCAGTGGGAACATGTCCCGGTAGGGGTGAGATGGACAGTGCAAGGAACTGGCAAGACCCAAGGGCTCCCCTCTCTACAGTTTAGCTGGGGGGAACCCAGCATGTGCCTAATGATGTTTAGAGCCAGCCTCTGGGGAGCACCCAGCAAACAGCAGTGAGCTCTGGCCCTCATGCCGGCTGGCACAGCTCCCCATGGAGCCGGGTCAGCCTGATGCCCAGCAGGGGCGCAGACACAGCCTGCCAGCTCTGGGAGCGCATGTGGAGTCCGGTGGGCCCAGCCTCTCCTGAGTGGTGGGGCAGTGGCATGGCAGGTGTCTGTCCTGGGACTTAGCTTGTCCTGGAGTTTGGGATGTGGAATTCACTCCTGGGGAGGCAGCTGAAGGTAGGGATTCTGGAATAGGTCTGGAGGGGGGTAGGCCTGGGCTAGAGCCTGGCACCCTGCTTACCTGCTATGTGCCAGCCTGTATGGGCCGGCTGGAGTCCAGGGCTGTCTGAGCCTCAGCTTCCTTCTCTGTGAAATGGGCTAAGTGAGCCTGACTTGTGGGGATGCTCTTAGATTTATTTTTTCCTTAGAGGTTTTTTTTTTTTTAATTTTTTTTTTTTATTCTTGAAAGACACAGAGAGAGGCAGAGACATAGGCAGAAGGAGAAGCAGGCTCCCCACTGGGAGCCCGATGCGGGACTTGATCCCAGGACCCCGAGATCACACCCTGAGCCACAGGCAGATGCTCAACCACTGAACCACCCAGGTGCCCCTCCTTAAAGGTTTTAAAGATACTTTATTTTTATTGGAGGGGGAAAGGGGCAGAGGGAGAACAAGAGAGAATCTTAAATAGCCTCCACTCCCAGCATGGAGCCTGACACAGGGCTCGATCCCAAGACTGTGAGATCATGACCTGAGCTGAAGTCAAGAGTCAGCCACTTAACCGACTGAGCCGCCCAGGCGCCCTTCCTTAGAGGTTTTGGTGAGGATTAGGTGACATGATTTTTGTCAGGCACTCCCAGTCGATGCAGATCCCCTGCAGAGGCTGTGGGTTAGCTCAGGGTCCCCTGGAGGAGACAGACCCAGAAGTGAGTCCCAAGCAGGAGTGTGTGCAGGATCGGGGTGGAGGAGAGTTTTGAAGGGTGAGAAGGAGTTCCATCCTATTTGAAAGATGAAAAATGTAGGGAAGGGCGTCCTGCGAGGTGGGAACAGCAGGTGCAGAATTATCAAACGGCCTGCGACTGTGCAAGTCCTGGCCACCTGGGATGGCCAAGCCAGGTCGGGGAGGGGGAGAGGTGAGGCCAGGGTGGGGTCTGGCACTTCTGGGGTCTCTGTTTCTGTCTGTCTGAATCCAGTACCCCCAAGATCCTGAGATCCTGAGGCACCCCTGATTTGTTTTTTTGAGTTTGACATAGCTCTGTTCCAACGGCCATCTGGAATCCATTTTTAAAAAGACCCAGGATTGGATTATAAAGGCAGCAAAAAAACAGCCTTGGCCCGTTTACATTTGTGCCTTAAAAAAATTCTTTTTTTCTAGCATTTTCTTTAGTTCCAAGAAAAGAGGTTGTTTTTCCTGGGCCTTCCCAAGACCAGCGGCCTCTCCGGGACCCCGCCCCCCGCCCTTAGGCTACCCTGTCCTGTGTCTAGGGCGCTGGTTCTGCCGCCACTGACCTGTGTCCCATCCCTCTGGCAGATCCCCTAGGCCCAAGGAGTTGGGCCACAGCCGCATAATCTCCTTCTGCGGAGGCTCCAAGTGCTCCCTGCTGCAGATGCAGCCTTAGCGAGTCCCCCTGGAGGCTGCCTGACTGGGAGCACTGAGAGCCCTGGAAGCACTGGCTCAGGGCCCAGAGAGACTTGGGTCTGAGTCTGCAGCCACCCTGACCACCTGCGGCCCTGGGCAGGCCCCCAGACATTGAGCCTCATGGAGTTAGGGGTTTGCATTTTGGTCACCCCACAGATCCTGAGAGAGCCCCCCGCCCTCCCACTGTGGATAGGGCTCCAGGGAACAGAAACTGGAGGCCCATCCCTGCTCGGGGCGCTCCTTCCCACATGGGTGGAGGGACAGCAGCTAAATGGCCAAGTTAAGCTGGGCCTTCAGGAGCCTGGAGGGAGTCAGGGGACCACAGGGACCAGTTGTGTGTCCTTGGCAACGCTTCTCCTTGTGTAGACTCTCAGGCCCGGGCCAGGTGAGGCTCCCCTGCCCTGGCCCAGCCCTGCAGCCTGCAGGGAATGTGGCAGGTGCTCCTCTGTCCCGGCCCCCGGCCCCACTTTGCCCTTCCTCATCTTCCACGGCAGACCCGTCAGTAGATGCTGGTGGCTTTACCTTCCACACAAATTCAGTATCCACCCTGTCCCACGGCCACGGCCACCACTGCCCATGCCAGCTCATCCCCTCCTCACTCCCTTGGGCGCCGCTTAGCCCCCAGGGGGTCTCCCGGCTTTCACCCTGGCCCTACACACTTTTCTCCATCATACCCAAACCTAAGTCCTATCAAGTCACCCACCTGCTCTTAGGCCCAAAGTGGCTCCTGAACTCACCCTGCCCCTGGAGGCCTTGGGGGTCAGGCCCTGCGGACCTGGGTGACAGCTGCCTCCACCTCCACAGAACATAACCTCTGCAGGTAGAAACCAGGTTCAGAGAGGGAATGGTGCCAGGGGTGGGGGGGGTGCAAGGGAGGCCTGGGCGTGGGGTGGGGGAGCACTGACTGGTGGGCAGTTGGAGGGAGGTGAGGCCAGGAGAGGCAGGGGGGCCGTACACCCAGGGCCTTGACGTCCAGCCCTGGAAGCTCGGACTGTGTCTGTGGCCCACTGTGGTCTACCTGGCCTTGCCCACCCCGCCACCCCCCCACATACTCTCCCTCCCTCCCCGGTCATGCACCTCTCCAACCCCACTCCTTGGTCACCGGCTCCAGCCGGGCTCTTCCTCCCACCTTCAGCCTTGGCCTTTTCTGTTCTGCCCAAAACACGCTTCCCCTCATCTTGGCAAGGCTGGCTGCTTCTCATCTGTGCTCAAAAACTGCTGCTTCGCCTCCCTTCCCTGACCACTGCCTCCTCCCTCCCTGCATCACCACTGCTGGTGCTTCATTATCTGTTCTGCTTGTTCAGTGTCAGGCTGGCGTTTGGGGACGCTGACTCCCTGATGCATGCAGGCCCACACACGTGTGACCTCATCCATTCCTCACAGCACGCCAGTGGTTTAGGTGCTCTGGTTGCCGTGCCTTATGGATGAGGGGACTGAGAAGGCGAGTCACTTGCCCAAGGTGACTGACCCGCGAGGAGTGCCTGACCACAGAGTGCCCTGTGTGCCCGAACCATGGGATGGGGAGGAGAACCAGAGCTGGCACGGAGCATCCTCTCTCTGTGCTGACCTTGGCACACACCTGCCCCTCCGATTCCTTGGAGGATGTTGCGATCTTGTTCCTCACCCTCCTGGGGACACACTATCTCCAGCACGAGCCTCCTGGCCTCTCCAGGGACTCCCTGCTTCTCTCTCTCCCAAGAGGGCCATGTCTTAATGGTTCCTCCTCTGCTGTCCCCAAAGCCCTGACTTCCGCCCGCCTGCTTCCTCCCCTCCCACCTCCTCTGGACTGCAGAGGGGTCCATGCTTGTTCCCACCCTGATGGAGCAAATCTGTCAGAAAGTGCTGCTCAGAGGGTCTCCCTGGTGCTCTTCCTTCTTTCCTGAGGCCTCCTGAGAAAGGAGTTAACCCTTGTGCTGCTCAGGGTACTTGCTTGTGGTTCTTCCAGTGGCCCTGCAGGGAAGGTTAATTTTTGCAGAGGACCAATCTGAGGCTCAGAGAGGTTGTCACTTGCATGAGGCCTCACAGCATAAGCAGCAGGCCTAGGATTTGACTCCAGCAACCCTGTGTGACTCCTCCAGTGTCTGGAATGCCCTCTGATCAAGAGGCTTTTCCATTCTGCTGGATTGGGGATGTCCGGTGACACCTGGAGCTGGTTCTCAGATTTCTGACCTAGCAGGTTCCTGGTAGGAACCTTGGACTTCTGTTGGTGCACAGGTCCAAGGGGCTGCGTGAGTGGCAGTCTGGGAGTTGTGCTGTGCACAGGTCGGGCAACTGGGCATCAGAGCCTGCCTTCCTTTCCTGGTGTCCAGCATCTGCCTTGCTCGTCCAGATTGTCAGGAGCCCAGGAATCCCGTAGACAATAGCTGTGAAGTCAGGGTCCCTCAGGTGGCTGGAAAGACTACCCTCCCTTCAGGGCCCATGTTCTAAGGCTGAGCGTCAGCAGGTCAGGTGGGAAAGAGCACAGGCCCAAGAGCAGGCAGCTGGGGTTCAAGTTCAGCCTGTACAGCTGACAACAGTGCCACCTACTGTTTCCGAGAATCGGTTTTCCTACAGCCAGCAACTCCCAGCTGCACGACTTGCCCTCCGCACTTGCTGGGGTGACTGTGAGGACACAGAGCCTGTGACGGAGCCACGCTGAGAGCGAGCATGCCTGCATGGGGCTGGACTGTGGCTGTGCGTACACACTCAGGTCTGGATTGGCAGAAGTGTGGCTCGGGCCACCGTGGCCCACCTGCATGCTCGTGATTGAACTAGGACACAGCCCCACAATCTTAACCTTTTTTTTTTAATCGCAGAAAAATTCACGCATTTGAGAGTGCACAGCTCAGTGGCATTTGTGTTGTGCAACTATCCCCTGTCTAGTTTCAGAACTTTTCATCACCCAATAAAAGACACCCCATGCTCATTAAGTAATCACTCCCCATTCTCCCCTCCTGCAGCCCTGGAAACCTCTGGTCTGCTTTTTGTCTCTGTTTTGCCGATTAAGGTCACAGTACTTAAAAGAAGTCATGTCACATCTACCTTGTGTGTTTGACTCCTTTCGCCTCTTTTTTTTCACCTGTTTTAAGGTTCATCCAGTTGTAGCATGCATGTGTTTTGTTGTTTGTTTGTTTTTTAATGACTGAAAACTATTCTATTATGTGGATATACCACAACTTGTTTCTCCATTCATCTATCAATGAACATTTGGGTTAGAATTCTTCTTTGGAGGGTTACATTGAAAGCCGAGAGACCCACGGGGGGCTAAGCGGCACCCAGGGGAACGAGGAGGGGCTGGGTTGGCGCGGGCAGTGGTGGCCGTGAGACAGCGTGGGTGCTGAATTTTTGTTAGACTTCTTCTTAACATACAGTGTCGTGAACCAGTGGTCTCCAAACTTTTGGTCATGCTCTACTTTAGGAAAAAACATTTGAATCAACCCTTGTGTTAAATGTAGACGTTTTTGTTTTATATACGTCACTACTATACCAGCAGCTCCAGTATGTTACAAAACCCACATGAAATATAGACATCTGAAAAGAAAAAAGAAATAAAGACATCTTGGGAGGATGAGATTCAAAAAATAATAATGCTTCTCATATTTTTTCCCCACACCTGCCACAGAGTTACTGCCTATCGTGAACATTAGCTGAGGATGAAAATGGGCCTGAAATGGTAGTTTCTTACTTTAGCAAAATTGGAAAATACAAAGAAGTGAAAACAGACCATAAAAATCCCCAGGACACACCCAAGGCTCCACTTGTTGAGTCTGGGCCTCGTCACCCTCAGTTTCAGGGGAGGCAAAAGGTAGGAGGAGAAAGCATGAACTTTTTTTTTTTTTAAGATTTTATTTGTTTAGGGGCACCTGGGTGGCGCATCTGGTTAAACATTTGCCTTTGGGTCAGGTCATGATCCTGGGGTCCTGGGATTTGGCCCCATGTCAGGCTCCCCGTTCAGTGGGGAGTCTGCTTCTCCCTCTGCCCCTCCACCCTGCTTGTGCACTCTCTCTCTCTCTCTCTTATGATCAGCACACACAGCAGGGGGAGGTGTAGAGGGAAAGAGACAAGTAGACTCCCCACTGAGAAGGGAGCCCAACATGGAGCTCGATCCCAGGACCTTGAGATCATGAACTGAGCCAAAGTCAGAGGCTTAACCGACTGAGCTACCTAGGCACCCAAAACCTGAAATTTAGGATCTGTGCCCTGGACTCCAAAAACTTACCAGTTTTTATGACTCTAGTAACATTAATCAATACTTGCACCTTAACTGTCTTATCTGCCAAATGTCGATGATACTGATGGATTAGTTAACTGTTGCTGTATATTGAAACATCCCAAAATGAAGTGGCTTAAAACAACAGACACTTGCCATTTCCTAGTTTCTGATGTCAGCACCTGCTCAGTCACTGCCACAGGGTCCCTCATGAGTTACAGGGTGCTGTCAGCCAGAGCTGTGGTCTTATCTGAAGGCTGAGCATGGATCCGTTTTCAACTTCACTTATGTGGTGCTGGCAGGACTCAATCCCTTATGGGCTGAGGGGCTCCATTCCCTGCTGACTATTGGCTGGAGGCCTCCCTCAGTTCCATGCCATGTTCCATGCCTCTCCATAGGGCGGCTCAAAACATGGCCACTTCCTCCATTAGAGTGAGCAACCAGGGAGTGGCAAGATAGGGTAAGCAAGGTGGAAGCCAAAGTATTTGTAATCTCCTCACAGAGATGTTATCCATCACTTGTTTGCAATATTCTGTTGGTTAGGAGTGAATCACAAGGCCCAGCTCACACTCAAGGGGAAGGAGGTTGCACAAGGGTGTGAGTACCGGGTGGTGAAGTCTGGGAGCCGGAGCCATCTTGGCTGGCTGCCTACCCAGCTGCAATAGACCTGTCACAGAGGGTTGTTGAGTTAACTGAGGTCCCACCTGCACCGCAGTGGGATAGTGCACGTCGCTTTGTAATTGGCAGGATTGTGACTGGTGTTACTTTTTTAAAAAATTAGTGTATTTATTTGAGATAGAACGAGAATGAGTGGTGGGAGGGGCAGAGGGAGAAAACTCCATGCATACTCTCTGCTGAGCACAGAGCTGGCCACAGGGCTTAATCCCAGGACCCAGAGATCATGACCCAAGCCAAAATCAAGAGTCCGAGGCTTAACCAACTGAGACACCCAGGCGCCCTTACTTTTTTTTTTTTTTAAGATTTATTTATTTATTTATTTATTTATTTATTTATTTATTTAGAGAATGCACATGCATGAGAGTGTGCGTGCGTGCACGTGAGATTACATGAGCAAGGGAAGGGGCAGAGGAAGAAAATCTGAAGCAGACTCTAGGCTGAGCCCCCGGGAGCCCAGTGTGAGGCTCAGTCTCCCAACCCTGAGCTCATGACCAGAACTGAAATCAAGAGTCAGATGCCCAACCAACCCAGGCATCCCTAGTGATACTTGTTCATTTATCACACCTTCCATTTGCAGGGCCTGGGCAACAGGGAAGAGTTGGACCCAGGGACAGGATCTGGGGCTCCACAGAGGGGTGGGGAGCACAAGCTGGGGCTGGGCAGGTCCATCTCCCAGAAGGGCATGACACCACTCAGGAGGCCAGGTCCAGTCCCGGAGGAATTTTGGTGTCAGGGTGCAGGAAGACCTCTCAGGAGCTGGGTGGGGGAGCAGTAGGGCCGGACCTGTGGTCAGAGGGTCCTTAGTGCCCAAGGCTGAGGAAGGAGGTGATCGTCCCCTCCTGTGCTGTGCCACCCTAAGCGAGTCGCCTGCCTTCTCTGAGCCTTCCCGCTGAAATGCATGCTTAACTGCAGCCCTGTGGCCATGTGGGGTGAAGAGGGCTCACTGGGGCAAGGGTCGGGGCAGGCAGCAGGCTGCCCAACCGTATACCCTTCTCCAAGCCCAGCGCTGGCTCGAGGCCCGCCTGGACCTCACGCCCGGCCTGGCCTGTCCCCACCCTGACAGGTGTTCTCCATCGTGGTGTTCGGCTCCATCGTGAACGAGGGCTACCTCAACAGCAACTCGGGAGGCGAGACGTTCTGCATCTACAACCGCAACCCCAGCGCCTGCAGCTACGGTGTGACCGTGGGTGTGCTCGCCTTCCTCACCTGCCTGCTCTACCTGGCCCTGGACGTGTACTTCCCGCAGATCAGCAGCGTCAAGGACCGCAAGAAGGCCGTCCTGTCTGACATTGGGGTCTCAGGTGAGTCCCCCGCCCCAGTGGGCGCCCCCTGGCTCCGCAGAGCCTGCCGCGGGCCGTCCTCCCACCTGCCTTCTCCTGCTTTCCAGATGAGGAGGCGCAGGTGGGTGAGGGGACCAGCAGGGGTCACGTGGCTGGCAGCAGGGAGTGGGGGGAGCGGGGGTGGGCCCGAGTCCCTGGAACAGCCCTCGGCTCCCCAGCAGGGAGTGGACAAGGCTTCCTGCCCTTCAGAGGCCTCTCTGGGCCACCTCAGGGGAACCATGCGACAAGTGACGCAGGGCTGCTGGCCTTGCGCTGTCCAGGCCCAGGGAGGGTGGGGACCTGACATGACCTGCTGCCCCTGTCCTCCGGAAACAGCCTTTGGCAGAGATGACCCGACCTCTTTCCCTGCGAGTTCTGAGAGTCTGATCACTGGGTGCTTTGGTTGAGGGGCAGGGAGGTCTCGGGTCTCACGTCTCTGGCTGAGACCCCACACACACCCCCAGTACCGGGCCTGAGACTCTCAGGATGAGCCTGGCTGACTGTAAGCAGTGAGGCCAGTCCCTGAGACTGGAAAGCTAGAATGACACGAATGGTTCTCAAAGTGTATTCCACGGAGCCGCTGGGTTCCCCAGCAGTGCCCATGTGGGAGATGTTGGGCCCTAGACACCCCAGCCCTTTGGCACACACGTTATCTGAGCAGCTCTGGGGAGACTCTGGGTGCCCACAGAAGATCTCATTGCCACGAACCTCCCCCTGCTAAACTCCCCAGGCCTCGGCTCTAGAGGTCCCTCCGTAACCTCGGGCTTTGGGCTTTGGGAGGCTGCAGGCACAGAAGGCAGTGCTCAGACCGCCCCCCCACCCCCGCCCCCGCAGCCTCCTTCTACCCACTTCTCTGGGAGGCTGCAGTGGGTGGGTGGGCTGGGGCCTCAGATCTGTGCTCCTCCCAGAATGCTGCAGGGTGGTCTGCGGTCCCCAGGCAGGGATTCAGCTGGGAAATCTGTGTTTGGCTGAGATGACAGAAATGCCCGCCCAAGCTGACTGACTTTTTTTCTCTGTTTCTCCTGCCTTCCCTCCCCTTACCGCCTCTGGCTCTCCCCGGGGCTGCTCCTGGCCTTGCTGTCTGCACGGCCGACCCCTTTCTGTGCCGTCTCTCCCACTCTGCGTCTGACCCACCTTCCCTCTGCTCCCCTCTCTGCCACATCCCTGCCCTTGCCTCTCCCTTTGGGGTTTGGGGAGCATGGGAGACGTGCTCCCGAACCTCTCCCTGTTCCTCCCCACTCACCCTCTCTCACACCTGGCCCCTTCTGCCTGGCCCCGGTGGACACCCCAGCCTTCTGGGCCTTCCTCTGGTTTGTGGGCTTCTGCTTCCTGGCCAACCAGTGGCAGGTGTCCAAGCCCAAGGACAACCCGATGAATGAAGGGACAGATGCGGCCCGAGCCGCCATCACCTTCTCCTTCTTCTCCATCTTCACATGGGTGAGTACACGGCCCACCCCACCATACACCCGCACTCGCCCACCCCAGCCAGGGTCCCGAGCTGGTGGCCTGGTAGCTGAGCTGGGGACTCCATTCTGCTTCCTGGGGCCCATACGGCCCCCTGTTTCTCTCCTCGACACTCACATGAGCTGCTTCCTGAGGAAGGAGGCTCTTGCCAGTGCCAGCAAGGACAGTCACCTAGGGCCAGTAGACCCGCACTTTGGCACAGAGCACCCCTCCAGTGATCACAAACGTCCCTCCCAACCACTCTGGCAGTTGGATCGTGGGCGTTTACTATAACCTGTTACAGACACAAGCAGGGACCCAGACGGGAAGATATGGCTTTGCAGTTCCGAGGCTGGGAAGGAGCCCAGGCCTAGGCGTCAGGAAACCTGGGCCACATCGTGGGGTGGCCTCCATCTTCCCATCTGTAAAATCAGGAGATTGAATTTGGGGAGGGAGGGTGTCACAAACCCAGATGCCCACGGGGCAGGTGGGCAGCATATGAGGAATGATGAGTGGACCAGGTGGCAGGTACCTACCCCAACAAAGGGCACCCTCGACCCCTGTTCCAAAGCAGAAATGGGGATCCACACAGGCCAGGTCTCCTGTTTTCCAGAGAAGCCAGAAGTCTGAATTTCTGTGTGAAATCTGATCTTTATGTATCAGTAATTTATTCAAGTTAAAAAAAAAAAATACTGTGTGGGTCAAAGAATGTCTCTGGGCCCAACTGGCCAGATGGCACCTCTTCCCCTCTGCAGGCTCCGGACCAGGCTGGGCCCCTTCCCCACTGGTTCCAGGCCGCCTTGATGTATTCTCTTATCATCTCCCTCCTGCAGATATCTGGGGTCACCTTGGCTCCAGGCTCCCATCCCAAGGCTTCTCCCCCCACTGCGCAGCCCCTTCCTTGCTGGCCTTCCGGCAGTCCTGGGTACCACCTGTAGCGAGGAGCCCCTGGGGCCCATCCTGCAAAGCGAGCTACAGCCAGCCCTCCCTGTCCCCCTGCCCTCCAGGGCTTGCCCTGCAGTGACTTCATGCTCTTTTTTGTTTGTTTGTTAAAGATTTTATTTATTTATTCATGAGAGAGAGACAGAGAGAGGCAGAGACACAGGCAGAGGGAGAAGCAGGCTCCTTGCAGGGAGCTCCATGTGGGACTCTATCCCAGGTCTCCAGGATCACGCCCCGGGCTGAAGATGGTGCTAAACCACTGAACCACCCGGGCTGCCCAACTTCCTGCTTTTTGTGAGGGCCCCTGAAAATCCATTTTCTCTTGGGCCCCCCTACCCCATGCAATATTAGGAGCTAGAATCTGGAAAGCACCTGTGGTTCAGGCCCCAGCTCACCAGCTGTGGTCACATCAGCAACCCCCCACCCCCCCACCCCCCGTGTCCTCAAGGCTGGGCTGGGGGAATCCAGTGACCCCAGGGCATCTCAGACCAGGTGAGATGGTCCCCTTGTGTGGGGACCACCCAGCCCACCCAGCCCTGCAGGGACAGGTTTGGAGGTGTGAGCCCTGAGGTGGGGGTGGGTTCACACAGGAAGAGTGGGTGATTGGACATCAGGACTTCCAGGGGCAGGTCCCAAAGCCCGCCTGACAGGAGCCCACTGGCCACTGAAGCCAGCCTCCCCTCTGGCACATCTGCCTCTCCCCAGCCCTTCCCCACTGGCCTCACCCCTGCTCTCTCCTGGCAGAGCCTGACCGCAGCCCTGGCCGTACGGAGATTCAAGGACCTTACCTTCCAGGAGGAGTACAGCACACTGTTTCCCGCCTCGGCACAGCCATAGGCCTGCCCGGCTTCCACAGGCAGGGCCGCCCTGTATCATGCCCAGTGGCAGAGTGTGGGGGCGGCCTGCTGCCTGGAGCAGCCAGGATCAGGGCGTGCAGCGCAGGGGAAGGCTGGCCTGCGAAGCCAGTTCTGAGTCGCCACTTACTCATCTCTTGCCTCCTTTATGTTTCACCTGTCCATTCATTCAGTAAACATTTATTGAGCTGTTTTGTGCCTAGTGATGAATCAGACGGGGTCCTTGGCCCTAGGAGCCCACAGGCCAGAGAGGGGAAGACCAACAAAATTTCCCCCCAAACAGACTGCCGGGGGCTATTGGAGGGTTGGAGGTGGCTCATCTCTGGGCTGCCAGGGTGCTGACTGCAGACACAGTGTGAGTCCCTTGCTGCAGCGTGAAGGTTGACCTTACGGTCCCCATGGAGGCTGGCTGCTAAGGGAGGCCTGGCCGAGGACGTCAGAGGCTTCCTCACCTGGCTCTGCTCTCATATGCTGTGTGACCCTAGGCAAACCCCACATCCCTGAGCACAGTCCACTACCTGATGGACCAACCTCTCAGGGCTATTGCGTGGATGAAACAAAGGCTGGCACAGGGCTTGGCACAGAGATGCTCAATAAATGTAGTTCTTTCATGCATTCATTTATTCCCAGGAGTCAGACACACTCCCATAATCCCTACTCGGGGGGCAATTCTCATACGGTGAGTCTTTGTTCTTCCAAAAGACTCTGGCCTCCCAACTCTACACAGCCTCCAGCTGCCTGGGCAGGAAGCTCCTATTCCTCCACTCTCTGCAGGAGTCGAGGCGGTATGAGAGCAACAGGCCCCCAGGGCGACCTACAAAGAGAGTGAGCTTCCTAACACTAGAGGCATACCAGTGCAGACGGCTTGCTGCATGGGGGAGTATGTCCTGCTCTGAAGAAGCGACGCCAGGCGGACCACCAGGTCCCTGGGCTCTGAGCAGAACTCCCAGCCTCCCCTTTGCACCCCTGTCCAGCAGGGTCCCCTGCCCCCCAGCCCCTACCAGGTTCTTGTGGCCCTTGCACTGACTAGCCAAGGGAAGCCTGATTTCCTCAGCTGGATCCCTTTACGCCTGGTCTGCCTTTCTCGGGCTCCTGCACTGCTTTACACGGCCGCCATTCAGGAAGGGCTGCCTGAGCTCAGAGCTTTTACCAACGACACAAATCAAAAGCCAGTGCCTAGTCACTGGGCTTCTGGAACTTTCTAGAATTAAAATGCCAAGCCCACTTCTCCTGCCTCTCACCAGATGGCCTTTTTGGGTTCCTCGTTGGTTTATTGCCTTCTCAGGGGTCTGATGAAAGGGAAGGAGATGAGGAGGGCTGTGGCCTGGAAAGAGGCAGGACCTCTGTGTTCAGGTCTGGGTTCTGGCACTAAGTCTGCCGTGAGGCCTCCCTTAACTGAGCCTCAGTCCTCCCGTCCCAAGAGTGGGTATGTGGAGCATTAGCATCTTTCCATCTCGGATTACCCGCTGAAAAGATCTTTGGAGAAGGCTTTCAATGTAAACCTAAAAACTATGCTTTAAAATCTATTCCCTAGCTTGGTGTGGTCATCATCATCCATAATAACAATGTAGTAGCTGTTCCTCAAAAAGAATTTCTCACCTACGTACATACGCTGTAGACCAGTCTTTCCCCTACAGGTCAGATAAGGTTGGCAAATGCTGCTTGCCATAGTTTTCCCTTGGGGATCCCAGCATACATGAATCAAGGCTCTGACAAGTCCTATGGTCTTAAAACTTATTTTACTCCCAAACTTGTTTGACCAAGTGTTTCAGTTAGAATTAAGTTCAGCAGCGAATGAAATTGTAAGTAGCAGTGGTGTAAATGAAGCCCAGGTGTGAGAAGACAGCCCAGGACTGGCCGAGTGGCTCCAGAAGTCTTTACAGTGACCCGGGCCTCTTCTGTCCCTACAGTTCGGCTCATGGACTTCGTGGTCCCTGGTGGCAGCTAGAGCTCTAGCTGCCACATCTGCGTTCCAGGCGTCAGGCCAAAGGGTAGGACGAAGGACTGGGGGCGATTTGTTGGCCAGAACTTAGTTACGTGGTTACACCCAGCTGCGAGAGAGGCCGGCTTTGAGGAGATACCAACTGTTCTCTGTCCCACCAAAAATTTTTTTTCCCCGTGCCGCATAACAGCCCTGAGAACACAGTTTGAGGAGGATGTGGTGGCCTTTGGGCTACACTCCACAGCGAAGAACTTTTGGTGATGCATAGTGACCGCTGGGGATGGGGGACATGGGGCAGGTGACTTCTGAAGGTCCTTCTGGCTGGATGGACAGGGTGGCTCCAGGTGTGTGGAGGGCTGGCTGCAGGACAGACTGGCCCTGGGTCCCGCTGGGTTTCATCTTCGGTGCTTCGAGGATATTTAACCGCTATTGCCTGTGTCCTGTGAACTAACTGCCACTAACCCGCTCTTCTTGTCTCTCCTCTAACCATCCCCTCCCGTCTGTCCTTGTCTCCGCCGGCCCCCATCCCCAGGCGGGCCAGGCTGTGCTGGCTTTCCAGCGGTACCAGATTGGCGCCGACTCGGCCCTCTTCTCCCAGGACTACATGGACCCCAGCCAGGACTCCAGCATGCCTTACGCCCCCTACGTGGAGCCCAGCGCCGGGCCAGACCCTGCTGGCATGGGCGGTACCTACCAGCAGCCGGCCAACGCCTTTGACACCGAGCCCCAGGGCTACCAGTCGCAGGGCTACTGAGCTGCAGTGACCACTTACCCCTCGCCTGTCCCTGTCCCAGTCCCAGCCACCCCCCGCCAGCCCCCCCTTTCCCCCTGCCCACACCCAGACCCTGCTCCCTCCCAGGCTGCCCTGCCCAGTTCTTCAGCAGCCTCTGGGTTGTTCCACTGGGGTCAAGGGCAGCTCAGTACGGGGTGGGGCAGTAAGGTGTTGGGGGTGCATCTACATGTGTGTGCAAGTCTGTCCAGCAGGGGCTGGGGGTGTTTGTATTCATCGATTGTGTCATGGAGCATTCATCGAGTGCCTACTGTGTGTCAGGTATGTGCTTGACACCAGTGGTGAGAGACAGATGGTCCCAGGATGGGGAAGGCGAGGTACAGAGGAGCCCCACTGGTACCAGAGGTGGGAACTGGTGTGAAAGATAGACCGGGACGATGCTGGGAAGGTTTGGCTCCAGGGTAGGTGTGAACAGGTACAGGTACACATGAGTGCTGGGGTTGTCTCCATTTTATGGTTGAGGACACCAAGGCCCAGAGAGGTCAAGGCCCCTTGCCCAGGGTCACTCAGGCAGCCAGTAATAGAGTTGGGGCCAAGACTGACTGCAGAGCACCTGCTGGCCCCTGTCCTCCCTGCCCTCCCCATCCCGAGCCCAGGGCTCCACTGTCAGTGCTTCTGTCACTCTGGGAGGGCTTGGGGACCTCAGCCCATGAGATACCCTGATTCTGCTGCAAGCCAGGGGCCTGTTCTGCTCAGCTGCTCCCCATGGTGGGACAGCCCTGCCTCCAGGCCCCCTCCCCACATCCCCTCAGCCTCTCCCTCAACCCCTCCAGGGTGGGAGGCCAAAGGGGCTTGCCTCACTCGCTCGTCTCCCCATGTCTTGCTCCGGGCTGTGCGTGCCCCACCGGGAGCTCAGCACCCTCTTTCTGGCCTCCCAAAGGACTGACCATCGTCCTTGCCCAGGGCTGGGTGGACGGGGAGGCCCAGAACAGAGAGCGACAAAGTGACAGAGCTGGGCTCACTGCCTGGGTTTCTTGGCTCCAGCCACCCAGCAGGTGGCCCAATTCCCTGCCCTGTTCTTGTGACCTCCCAGGAAACAGAACTGATCCGGGACACTGTGTCATCTTCCCCCCAGTCAGGGGTAGCCAGGGGGCTCAGGGGCTGGAACAGCCAAGGACGCAGAGGGGCCTTCCACCGGCCTTCCAAGAGGCCTGATGAGCAGAGAGGGCAGGGGCTCTGGAGCCAGCAAGGCCAGCCTTCAACCCGCTGCCATGAGACAGACTGCTCCCAGGATGAACGCTGAGAGCCCCTGGCTCGTGGTAGGCTGCAGTGGAGACAATAGCAGGTGTCTCCAAAGGCACAAGGACGGTTGGGGGCAGGGAGGGACTCTTGCTCAGGTGGGCTCTTTCCTGAGCCTCAAGGGATGGGGAGACCTTAGAGAGGTGTGGGGAGACACGGGGCCCCGCGTCCACTGTCCAGCCCCAGGGGGTCGCGGCTTGGCACCGTGCTGGATGTTCCCACCACCAGCGCCCCGTGCCCCGCTCCTGAGAACCCTCCGAGGCAAGGGATACTCACTTGCCTGTTGACTCAGCAGCTATCCTGTGCCAGGGACTCTGGAGACATGCTCGCTGGCCATCCGGAGATGAGCCCCATGCCAGCCACTGTACCCAGGGTCCACCAGAGGGCAGAGGATGAGGCGCCCCTGGGAGAGGCCAGGAGGATGGGTAGCAGTCAGCACAGCAGTGAGGGAAGGAGAAAGAATTTCCTAGGTAGAGAAGTAGCATCCCTCCCCTTAACAGAAGGGGAAACTGAGGCTCAGGAAGTGAGTGTTAAGGAGCTAGCAGTGGAGCATGGATCTGAATTTATGCCTGTTCCAGGCCTCCCGAGGGGCAGCCGCAGCAGGAGAGAACCCCAGACAGCTGAGCAACAGCTGGTTGTTGTTGACTTCAGTTTTCCACATCTGGGGAAGGGGCTCTGTGGTGTCTGGTGCCCCCCGCACCCCCCCCCCCCCCGGTGGCCCAGGTGGAGATGGGATGGAACCTGTACCAGACCAGGTTTTGGAAGCAGGGAAGAGTGTGGGCAGTTGTGGGTGTGCTGCTGGCAAAATGAGTTCTGTGCCCACACAGGACGCTGAGAGCAGTCCTTCCCCTCACCCACTCCCCACCAGATACCTCCCCTGCTGATGATCACCAGGAGACCCCAGGGTGCTGCCCATCGGTTCTCCCTGGGAATGGACCAGCTGCTCGTGAAACTGAGCTGGGGGGCAGGGTACCACTTACGCTTCCCCCAACCCCTGGGTGTTTCTTATAGACTCTCCCTGCCACCCGAGACCCGGAGACTTTATAGGACCCCTGCCAGGAGTGAGGGGCACAGAATCTTCTCACTTTGCGTTACTCACTCGACCTGGGGTACAGCCCAGACATGATCCCACCATCAGGCAGGGTGTTGGCAGGGGCCAGCCAGTGATGGAGTGAGAAATGGAGAGTGTGAGATGTGGGAGGGCGGGATTCGGCTGAGACCCAGGGCTCCTGACGCCCCTTCCGGGAGGCCAGTAGGGATGTCCTGCTTCCACTGGCTGAGGACAGCCCCCCAGGGGCCCCAGACTTAGAGCCTGTGCTCACGGGCCAGTGGTGTCCTCTTTTCTCTACCTGCTGCCTCCCTCTGCCTCTCCCATGCTTCCAAGGCTTTTTTTGGAGAATCCCCCCCTCCCCCATGGCCTGACCTTGCCGAGTTTGGGCTCCCTCCTTCCACCAAGCACAAGCGAGGGCCCAGGAAAACTGGGTTCCACACAAGTTCAGACGGCAAGGACCCTTAGAGATGGTAGAGTCGGCCGGGAAGACAGTCGCTTGTCCACAGTCGTGCACCAAGTTAGAGGTTGGGGATCTAGGTCTCCTGCCTCTGAGTTAACACTCATCCTACACAGTCACAGGCTGTCTGCCTGGATGTGACCTCTGGTACCTGGCGGTGTGACAATCGATGACTAATTCCCCAGGGACTGGCATCCGCTCCCCTACTCCAACCTTCCCTGGTGGTTTTTGATCTTCAAAGACTTGGGGGTCCCAGGCTTCCCCATGTAACCAAGAGCCCCCACTTGTTAGCCCTGGAGGGCCCCCCAACCTTGGCCCAACACCCCTTTGATTCTCTAAGGAGCAGGAAGGGGAAGCACCCCTCCCAAGAGTTTGTGGGAGGAGGGGCTGATCCGGCCATCTCCCAGAGCTGAACCCTTGGTGTGACTCTCCCCATCCCCTGGTGCCCACAGCCCTTGTCTGGGTGTCCCCACCCTCCCGCAGCGTAACTGCCTGTGTATAGTATAAATATATATATTTTCTATATATAAGATGTATAATATAAGGCTCCATAATTCTATCTATGTGTGTGTGCGTGCGTGCAGTGAATGGCGGTCCCCATCCTGGGCCCCTACTCTGGACTCCCTCACCACCTGGTTAAGTCTCAAGAGTGAATCCAGTGGCCCCGCGGCACCCTCCTTTATGACATCTGTCCATTTGTGGTGAACCAAGTGAAGGTGGTGACTTCTGGTGACATAGTAATAAAGTGAAGACAAACCCACCAGGTGATTGCGGAGTGTTGCAATGTTTTTGTTCATGCGTGTGGCCTGGGGTGGCCCATTCCCTCTCTCCCCTGATCTGTCACATGCTTTATTTGTTCATTATTGTTCAATACAAGTAAAATCACTACAGTTGAAGCCACTGGGATCCCCCCCCCCACCTTTAAGTGTGTGCACACAGGCATACAGATGTACACACATACCCTGTCACCATTCACTATCCCAGTCCTTCTCTCAATCCCCAGAGGCACCCAAGCCACCATCCAGACGTATGCATATGTTTGCAGGACACTTTTTTTTTTTTAAGATTTTTTTTTTTTTATTCATGAGAGACAGAGACACAGGCAGAGAGAGACACAGATCCCTCGCAAGGAGCCCAAAGCGGGCCTTCATCCCAGGACGGGGATCACGCCGAGCGGAAGGCAGATGCTCAACAGCGAGCCACCCAGGCGTCCCTGCAGGACACTATTTACAGGTAGTGGCCCTAAACTGGCACAATGTTTATCCAGACACTGCACTGAGCCCTAGGAGTCAGCATTGAGTAAGGTAGACAGCCCTTGTCCTCACAGACATGATTTTCCAGCAGCCGCGTGGACATTAAACCAACATGCAAACAAAAACATCAGTTGCGAAAAGTGCTGAGAACGTCAGAAGGTGCCGTTTTGACCTGGGCTCAGATACAGACCCTCTGAGCAGGTGGCCCTTCACCTGAGCTCTCTCCAATGAGCAGGTGTTCAGTGGCACGGGCCTGGGCTGTGGAGCCATCCGAAGAGAGGAGCTGAAATGCGGGGGTGTCTGGCCCGGGAAGACCTTGTGGAAGGCGGGAGGCAGGAGAGGAGGGGGGACAGGCCACGGGGACTCAGGGCTCTGCCACGCAGGGCCTCGAGGCTGCCGTAGGAGGTGTGGTTCCGACCCAGCGATGTGGAACCCACTGGAGGGCACATGACCTCCTGGTGTGTGTTTGAAAAAGACCCACTCCTGGGGTCAGATGGCAACCAAGAAGCTGCTGCCCGTTGTTCAGACAGGAAGGTCCCATGGGCACAGGGAGAACGGAGGGAATCTAGATGTGTTTAAGGCAAGAGCAGATGGGTAAGCGACGGCTTGAGTAAGGAGGGCGCAGCGGGGTGTGAGGTCCACTCCCCAGCAGAAGCGCGGGAGCCTGCGTGGCGTGGGTTGCGGAGGAGCCCAGGAGCCCCGGCCTCCGTATCGGCCTGTCAGTCACGGCGAGGCCACGCCCCCTCGCCCTGGCCAGCGGCAAGTCCCGCCTTAGTCCCCGCCGCGGGGCCTCCGACTGGACAGGGGTGAGCATCCGATCTACGGGACGCCCCTTCATTGGCATGCGGCACAGGCCCCGGGTGCCGAGGCGGCGCTTAAAGGCCCCACCCACCTCCGTGACTAAGCCAATCAGATTGCTTCCCTCCACGATGGAGCGAAAGGATTGGTCCATCGGAAGTGGGAGGAGCCTGGAGGAGACCCCGGAAGAGCCGAGATTCCGGGAGAAAGTGCAGAGCTGGAGTTGCAGTCCTCCTGGCTTCCGCCTCCCTCCTCTTGCTTTAAGGAGGCCCGGGGGCTGCAACTGCTTGCAGCGAGGAGCTCGGCTGCCGCTGGGAGGCTGCCTCACCCGTAACAGCCCTTCCCCGACGTTCCCCTTCCCCGCCAGTCTCCAAGAAGACCAGTGCAATTGCGAGCCGACCAGACAGCTGAGCGCATGTGCAATCACTGTTAACAAGACTTATCGCCTCATCACTATTATTACTTAACAGTCACACCGCCCTGCATTTGCATTTTCTGTTTGTGTCATCATCATTCACCTATTTCCTCCACTTTGAAGTTACCAAAGTACTTGTCACATACCTTACCTGCCAAAGGACTTAAAAAACTAAAATCTGAATCCAAAGGACTCGGATCTGCCGTGGGGAGTGGTGGTTAGGAAGTGGGGACTACTCAGTAGAATGAGCCTGAGCTGGAGAAGATGACTCCCAGAGTGGGATGAGGACATCACAGTGGAAGGTGTGCGCCCTCAAAGATGACCAGCCCTCCATGCTGTGATGTGGGTTTGATTGATTTATTTTTAAGATTTTAAAAAATTTATTCATGAGAGACAGAGACATAGGCAGAGGGAGAAGTAGGCTCCCTGCAAGGAGCCTGAGGCAGGACTCAATTCCAGGACCCCAGGATCATGCCCTGAGCCGAAGGCATACGCTCAATCACCGAGCCACCCAGGCACCCTGTGATGTGTTTTTTTTTTTTTTTTTTTTTTTATGATAGTCACAGAGAGAGAGAGAGAGAGAGGCAGAGACATAGGCAGAGGGAGAAGCAGGCTCCATGCACCGGGAGCCCGACGTGGGATTCGATTCCGGGTCTCCAGGATCGTGCCCTGGGCCAAAGGCAGGCGCTAAACCGCTGCGCCAACCAGGGATCCCGATGTGGGTTTTTAAAACATGATGATACGAGGACCATTTCTTGGACTTGACAGAAATCAGCCTGAAAGTGTTTTAACAGAGTCAGAATAATTTGGGGAAATATGAAAATCCTCTCAAAGAAATACTAGTTTTCAGAATCAGAGCCCCTACATAATTTTTGGGTCCTCTTATTCAAAAAGCAGAAAAAAGGGGCCCCTGAGTGGCTCAGTCAGCAAAACATCCAACTCTTTATCTCAGCTCAGGTCTTAATCTCAGGATCCTCAGTTCAACCCCTGAGTTAAACTCCACACTGGATGTGAAGCCTACTCACAGACAGCAATAAAGAAAAAAGAAAAAGTTCTGTCAGAGTACTAAAATAATTTTTTTCCTTTCAAAATATTTGATTCCTTTTCAAATGAAATAGGGGTTACAGGAGTAACATCGTAAACTTAAAGTTGCAAAGAAATATATTTTGTTATAATTAGTACATTTAGAGCTGATGATTTTTTATTTTATTTATTTATGATAGTCACACAGAGAGAGAGGGAGGCAGAGACATAGGCAGAGGGAGAAGCAGGCTCCATGCACCAGGAGCCCGACGTGGGATTCGATCCCGGGTCTCCAGGATCGCGCCCTGGGCCAAAGGCAGGCGCCAAACCGCTGCGCCACCCAGGGATCCCCGAGCTGATGATTCTTATGTAACAATTTGTCAAAAGATTTAAGTCTTTGAAAAATCAATTTCACATATGCCTGAATTAATTTTATAGTAAGTTTATACAGTGACATTTTAATATTTCCTCTCACATTTTCTGTATCTTGTGAGGTTGTTTTTTTCTTTTAAGATTTTATTTATTGGGGCAGCCGGGGTGGCTCAGCGGTTTAGCGCCGCCTTCCGCCCAGGGCCTGATCCTGGCGATTCGGGATCGAGTCCCACGTCGGGCTCCCTGCATGGAGCCTGCTTCTCCCTCTGCCTGTGTCTCTGCCTCTCTCTCTCTTTCTCTTATGAATAAACAAATAAAATCTTAAAAAGAAAAAAGATTTTATTTATTTATTTGAGAACAAGAGAGAGGGCACAGCAGGGTGAGGGACCAAAGGAGAAGCAGACTCCCAGCTGAGCAGGGACCCTATGTGGGACTCCATCCCAGGATGCTGGGATCATGACCTGAGCCACGAGGCACCGTTGTATCTTATGAAGTTGTACAAGAAACTGAAAGTGAGGGGTGTCTGGGGGGCTCAGCGAGTTAAGCATCTGCCTTCAACTCAGGTCATGCATGATTCCAGGTTCCTGGGATCGAGTCCCATGTCGTCGGGTTCCCTGCTCAGCAAGGAGCACGCTTCTCCCTCTCTCTCTTTCTCTCAAATAAATAAATAAAATCTTAAAAAGAAAAAAAAGAAAGAAAGAAACTGAAAGTGATACTTACCTAGCAGAGGAGATACTAAATGATCACCAAGGTGGTTCTTGCAGGATGAGGCTCACACATTGCACTTAGGAAATGTGGGAAACTCAAATGTACAATTTCTAATAATGGAGGCCTGCATTCATGGTCTCCTCTGGGCAGGGGGCACTGAAAGCGACTTCATAATTTGTGTATAATTTTAATAATCTGTTTAAGCACCTATTGCCCTATCTTTGATGACAAGAAAAATTACTTTTAAAATTGCCTTTCTCAATTAATAATCAAACTTCACATGAAAATAGAATTATTATTCAAAACAAAAAACAAAAAAATAAAAAATAAATAAAAATAAAATAAAATAAAATAAAATAAAAATAGAATTATTTTCAGGCACCTAGGTGGCTCATTCAGTTAAACATCTGCCTTCGGCTCAGGTCATGATCCCAGTGTACTAGGATGAGTCCTACAACTGGCTCCCTGCTCAGCAGGGAGTATGCTTCTCCCTCAGCCCCCTTCCCTTCTGCTCCTGATCTTTCTCTCACTCTCTCTCAAATAAATAAATAAATTTTGTTTAAAAAGCAAGAAAATAGAATTATTTTCTATAAAATGTGACCTTTAACTTTGAGTTCTAGTCCTAAGCCTCTGAATACTTGCTTTGCAAAGTTGCAGAGGTTTTCAAAATCAGGGATTCTGGGGATCCCTGGGTGGCTCAGTGGTTTAGCGCCTGCCTTTGGCCCAGGGCACCATCCTGGAGTCCCGGGATCGAGTCCCACATCAGGCTCCCGGTATAGAGCCTGCTTTTCCCTCTGCCTGTGTCTCTGCCTCTCTCTGTCTCTCTAGGTCTATCATGAATAAACAAATAAAATCTTAAAAAAAAAAAAAAACAGGGATTCTAAACTCTGAAGAACTGACAACTCCTTGATATGCTTTATTGCAATGTCCATGTGTAGGCTTTGGTTTTGTAGTTATTTACTGACAGTGTCCTGCCCGAGCGCTGGCAGTTCCTGTCCCAGACTTAGGCTGCAGAGCTTACATTTGTGTAGATCTACTGGATGAGCTCTTCCATGGGGGGGTGGGGGGGGTCCCTTCTCTGACCATGGCTTTGGTGGACTGCAGCCATATTCTGCGGCTGCCAATCTGGGCACAGATCCCAGACTGGCCAGCCATGTGGGTGCACACTGGGTGGCCAGGCCAACTGCTCGGCCCCATGCTACCCACCATCGCCATACTTTCTGGCCAGGGCCTGCTCCCTGCCACCTGGTGTATCTTCTCTGTTCACACACATGCTTCACTGTCCCATTGGACTTCCTTTACAAAGCACAGGTTCAAGGAGAAAATTATTATGAATTTCAAGATGGTGGGAGCAGAGCGTTAAACCAAGAACTCGGTCCATTCTGAGCTGGGAGGCCTCTAGAAATGCACAGGTCACCCGCCTAGGAGTTCAGCCCTGTCCCCGCTCCAGTGCCCCTTCATTCTATTCTGAATCGTTTGTTATTTTAGTCTCCTTGTCAATGAGAAAGTGAACTTAACTGTGGGCCTGTCATATTGGCTATAATTATAATAAATCTGATCTTCATCCAGTTCTAGTTCCTGACCTACAGCTGTTAAAATCCTTGAAATTTCTGAATGATAGGGTTAAGAAGTACACCTTCTATTGTTCATAAGTCCCTTTCAGTCAGACCTGGGTGTATATTAATGAGGTAACTTTTGGAAAACCCCTAAGGATGGGGTGGGGTGGGTTGGGGGAGCAGCCAAGTGATTGGAAGGTTGGAAGTTTCAGCCCCACCCCCTGACCTTTAGGTAGAGGAGAGAGGGTGGAGATTAAATTCAATCACCAGGGGCCAATTGATTTAATCAAGCATGCCTCCATAATGGAGCCTCCATAAAAATCCTGACCAAAGGGATTCAGAGAGCTTCTAGATTGGCGATCCTTTCAAGGTGCTGGGAAGGTGATGCAGCCAGAGAGAACATGGAAGCTCTGCTCTGCTCCCTACCTCCCTACCCCCTCCCCAAACCTTGCTGGATTCATCTTTTTCATCTGGCTGTTCCTGAATAAATAGGTAATAGAAAACAAAGCATTTTCCTGAGTCATGTGAGCCATTCTAGCAAATTATTGACTTACTCAGGAGGGAGTCATGGGAACCCTGATTTATATAGCCAGCAGATCAGAAGTAGGAGAGGCTGGGACTTTCCATTAACATCTGAAGTGAGGGCAGTCTTGAGACTGAGCCCTTAACTTATGGGATCTGACACTAACTCTAGGTAGATAATGTCAGGACTGAACTGGGGACACCTGGGTGGCTCAGCAGTTTGGTGCCTACCTTCGGCCCAGGGCATGATGGCATGATCCAGGAGACCCCAGATCGAGTCCCATGTCGGGCTCCCTGCCTGGAGCCTGCTTTTCTCTCTCTGCCTGTGTCTCTGCCTCTCTCTGTGTGTCTCTCCTGAATGAACAAAATCTTAAAAAAGAAAAAAAGAACTGAACTGAACTGCAGGACACCAGCTGGTGTCAGAGAATGGGTCAATGTGAGAAGAAACCCACGTGTGGTGTCAGAAGTGTTGGTGCCAGTGGTAGTGGAGAAAGAATAGCATGTGGGTGGGTGTGTCTTTGTAGGGTCAGAGCTATGCTAAGCACATTGTTAGCACTTTTATTTTACTTCTTTCAACACCTGTGATAGAGACATGAAGCTGAGTCCTTTGTACAGATGAGCTGCGCCAGAGAAGGGGCACGGCCAGGGTTACACTGGGCAGAGCCTAAAGAAATATAGTGTACTCACCTTTAAAATCCATGTTCTTGGGATGCCTGGGTGGCTCAGTCAGTTAAGCATCTGACTCTTGATTTTGGCTCCGGTCATGATCTCAGAGTTGTGGGATGGAGCTCAGGGTCATGGGATTGAGGCCTGCATTAGGCTCCACGCTTAGCAGTGAGTCTGCTTAAGATTCTCTCTCTCTCTCTCTTTCCTTCTGCCTCCTTCCTACCCCTCCCCACTTGCACTCTCTAAAATCAATAAGTAAATCTTTTTTAAGAACCCATGTTCTGGGATCCCTGGGTGGCGCAGCGGTTTGGCGCCTGCCTTTGGCCCAGGGCGGGATCCTGGAGACCCGGGATCGAGTCCCATGTCGGGCTCCCGGTGTATGGAGCCTGCTTCTCCCTCTGCCTATGTCTCTGCCTTTCGCTCTCTCTCTGTGACTATCATAAATAAATAAAAAAAAAAAGAACCCATGTTCTAAGCCATTGCCTTTTGTTGAATTATTTTTATACCAGTATATGGTTGTATTGGTAATTCACATAAGCCTAAAGTCAGTTTTATGAAAAAACCGCCCCAGCTCAGAATGTTGTTGGATCTGCAAAGGCTTCGACTCTGGTCACCCTTCCATCCTCCTCTGTGCTGACCCATCTCTGGTGTCTTCCCACGCTTGTCCCGATTATGTGTCCTAGAAATGCTACTTCAAACATTTGCAAGCCCTCCAAAAACACCAAAAACCTTTTCCTCTGGCTTTTTCAAAACTCTGAAGGCTTTTCAAAAATGACATCAGCTGGGTGGTGGCATCGGTCGAGCCCTTGCTGTCAATGTGGCAGACTCCCAGGCTCACCCTTGGCCTTCTTCTCCATCCACACTCACTTCCTTGCTAAGCCCATCTGGTCCCATGGCTTGAAATATCCACTGAATGCTGATCATTCCCAAGCGTACACCCCCAGCGTGGGCCACCTGTATGTCCAACTGCCTGCCTATACACTGAGATATCCTCCTGCTTATCATGTGGAAAGCCAGACTCCTGATGTTTCTCCCCAGCTCAGTAAATGGCAACTTCAGATTCCATGTGCTCAGGGCAAAAATTCTTGGAACACTGTGGTTCCCCTCTCGCTCATATCTTACGTCTGACCCACTGGCCGATGCTACTAATAACTCTTCCTCATTCTGACCACTTCTCTCCACTTCCACTGGGACCTCACCATTCTCCTGGGCCACTGGACCACTGCAGGAGCTGCCCAGATGGTGTCCCTGCTTGCACCCTGGCCCCCTCCAGTCTGTTCTCAACACAGCAGCCTTGATGATAATTATCATAATTACTGCTCCCAGTCTACGGTGCTTAGAATGGGCCAGACACCGTTCTGAGTGCTTTCTTGATACTAACTTTATTTAATCCTCACAATAACCACACAAAGTGATTGGTTGTTATCCCCATTTTATAGATTATGAAACTGAGGCACAGAAAAATTAACTCGTCCAAGATCACCCAGGTAGAAAGTGGTGGAATTGGGATCTAAAGACCCAATTCCAATTCCAAGAAGGAATTCTTATTCACTAAGCCTTTAAAATACAAGCCATTCAGGGTCCTCGTCTACTCAAAACTCTCCAGAAAGCCTTCCTTGTTTTCTTAGCATAAAAACCAGTCTTTACAGTGGCCTACAAGGCCCCACAGGAACTGCCTCTGCTACCCCTCCTATCCCATCTTCTACTACTCCCCCCTTGCTCTACCACACTCTTCCTCCTTGCTCCAGCACACTGTCCTCATCACTGTCCCTAGAACATATCTAGCATGTTCCTGCCTCAGGGCCTTTGCATATGTGGTTTCCTCTGCCTGGAATGCTCTTCCCCCTCCAAGTCTCTGCCCACATGTCATTTTGTCAGTCAGACCATTCCTGGTCATGTCTTTAAAAAATTGTGGACCAGGAGCTTCTGGCTGGCTCCATCGGTAGAGCATGTGACTTGCTTTTGGGGTCATGAATTCCAGCCCCATGTTGGGTGTGGAGCTTACTTAAAAATAAAATTAAAATATTTTTTAAAAATTGCAGACCCCATCTCTGTTTTACTTTCCTCCATAACACTTTTTACCACTTGATATATGTTTACTTGTTTCTTTCTTGCCTCACTCTCTTCACTGAATTTACATCTCACTAGAGTAGAGATTTTGCCATCACTTTATCCTAGATACCAAATGCCTGGCATAGAGTATATGCTTAATTGAGAATTGTTGAGTTAATGAACTCATCTTCCCACCAAACCTCCTCCTTTCCTCATGATCCCCATCTCAGGGACAGGCACTTTCAGACCCTGGGTCCCCTCCCTGGAGGTAATATCCAGGGTCTGTCCCTCTCTAAAAAAGTCAATGCATCTGTCAGATCCTGTTGACCCGACTTCCTAAATATTTTTCAGACCATCCACTTCCCACCATCTCCTTTGCCATCTCCTTGGTTCTGCCCTTCTATGACAGGTGCCTGGAATGCCTACAAGATTACACTGAGTTTTGTTTTGTTTTGTTTTGTTTTTAAAAAAAGATTACACTGAGTTTTGCACAGTTTGAATTTTTCTGTGTCTCCTTCCCATTGATCCTCTGGTCCTACCCAACCCGGGCCCAAATATGCTCTCCCTCGAGCGCTCCTGTCTCAGTAAATCCTCCACCATCAACACAGCTGCCCGAGACAGGAACCTGAGGGTCCTCCTTAACACCCCTCTCTTCCACTTCCAAACCACTGCCAGGCCTTCTCTTTTTATCCAATTGGATGTTTTTGAAAACTGCCCACTTCCCTTCATCCCCGTGGCCACCATCCCAACATCTGGGTTATTTCAACAGCCCCCTAGAGCTGGTCTCCCCGCCTGCCATCTGGTCTGGGCTAATCTTCCTAAAACACAAATGTGATCACAGGACTCTTCCACTTAAATTAATCTCTACCCTTTGCCGGGCACGGATACCACTCCCTGACTTGTCCCTCAGCCTCCTGCCACTCTTGACTTCCACCATCACTCCCTCCCACTCCCCCACTTTGATCATGCTGTTCCCTTGGCCTAGGATGCCTCTCCTCTCTTCTCTGCCTACCCAATTCTTCTCCCCTCCTAGATCCAGCTCCAAGGTCACCTTTTCCTGTGAAGTCTCCCCTGACTGCCCTTCCTCCCCACCCCCCAACATCCTCAGCCACCTACCACCTTCCCCTGGCAGCTCACCCATCCAGCCCTCCTGAGCAAGGTCACCTCAGCTCAGGTGATAAGAGGCCAAAAAGATATTTGGGGGCCAAACAGTAAGGCCTGAGTAAGCACCTTCTGTGTGGCTGGAACTGTTCCCAGAATCCCAAGGTCAAACAGTAGAAGCATATGGCAGGAGGAGGGAGTAATGGTCTGGAGGAGGGAAGAGAACCAACATGTTTGTACTGGATTCTGTGTTCCCATGCTAAAGACTTCGAAAAGCTTACTTCATTTCATCATTGCAACATTCCTGGAAGGTAGGGATTTCCAAAACAAAGAAACTGGTGCATAAGGTTTTCAAAACTTAACAAAGGCATCATTTCAAAGCAGTGGGGGGAAAGAAGAGATTAATCAATGAAAGGCTTTCATAGGAAATTGGCGATGTGTATGGCATGAAACTCCAAATGGAATGAATATGACCAGTAGTTAAGTGAATATTTACTTCAGTTTGGGGTCAGGTAGATCTTTCTCAGCATAACACAGAAGACAGAGACCATAAAGGAATATATTGAGGGAGCTGGATAGTCAAAATGTAAATGTTTAGTACGTCAAAGAATAAAGTTAAAATGAAAATGGAAAACTGGGGAAAGTATTTCCAACATGTTAATATAGACAGATATATCTAAACAGACAATTCACATATTAAGAAATATATGGGGGCACCTGGGTGGCTCAGTGGGTTAAGTGTCTGCCTTCAGCTCAGGTCATGATCCCAGAGTCCTGAGATAGAGCCCCACATCAGGCTCCCTGCTCCTTGGGGAGCCTGCTTCTCCCTCTCCCTCTGTCTGCTGCTCCCCCTGCTTGTGTGCTATCTCTCTCTCTCTCTCTCTCTCTGAAATAAATAAATAAAATCTTGGGGGGAAAAAAGAAATAAATATATGTATCCAAAAAAGTTCAATTTTCTGAGTAATCATAGAAACACAATTTAAATTGAATTGAGGTGCCATGTTTAATTTACCAAATTATCAAATATTCACTTTAATAAGATTATTCTATCACGGGATGCCATGGGAGAATGCAATGCATCTTAAAACTGCTGATGCTAGTGACGTGAGAAACAAAGAGGAAATGTAGAGGGGCATCTGGGTGGCTCAGTGGTTGAGCATCTGCCTTCAGCACAGGGCGTGATGCTGGGGTCCTGGGATGGAGTCCCATATGGGGCTCCCCGCAGGGAGCCTACTTCTCCCTCTGCCTGTGTCTCTGCCTCTCTCTGTGTGTCTCTCATGAATAAATAAAATCTTAAAAAAAAAAAAAAAGAAATGTAGTTAAAATTAAATGTCCTCATAACCTGCAGCCCATTGGCAAATACTTGAGATAGGCAGATTGTAACGTTCCTCCAGGATCCTGAATCTTCTTTAGCATATGTAAATCCTCTAGGAACGTCCCTTATCTTTACTTCTCTCAGCCCCAAGGTGGATAATCACCTGCTCCTCACAATCCCGGGGCAGCAGGGAGCAGCAGGCAGCAGCCACAGTCGCTCTTCCTGCCCACGGGTCCTGTCCACATGCTTTAATAAAACCATCATTTTACACCCAAGACATCTGAAGAGTTCTTTCTTGGCCATCTGCTCCGGACCCTGCCAACCTCATCAACACAACATTCAAAAAACTACACCACCAGAACTTGCCATTTTAAAGGTTATGGGGTGCCTGCGTGGCTCAGTTGGTTAAACGTCTTACATTTGATTTCGCTCAGGTCGTGAGCTCAGGGTCATAGGATCAAGCCTAAGGCAGGGAGTCAGCTTGAGATTCTTTCCCTCTGCCCCTGCTCCGCTAAAATCAATTAATCAATCAATCAATCAATCTTTAAAAATCAATAAATGTTATAAACAGGGGTGCCCTGCTGGCTCAGTTGGTGGAGCATGCGACTTTTGATCTTGGGATCGTGAGTTCGAGCCCCCTGTTGGGTGTAGAGATTAAACTTTTCAAAAAGGATATGAACAGATTTTACATTCTAAGGCAGGAGAGAACACCTTTGTTTACAGAGAACACCTCCCCTTTGTCCTAGATTGTTCTGGAAAGATCACCTCTATGGACTCTCTTGGTCAGGTAGCTGTGAAGTAAGACCTGCTGCTGCTCTTTGGGAAGCTCTGAGCCAGCTGCTTCAGAGGAAGACGTTGAACATTCTGTTTGGTTATATAAACTGGGTCTGTCAGTTAAAGAATTTTTTTTAAAACTGGATTTTCCACTCTGTGCAAGGGAGGGAAATTGTGTGTGTGTGTGTGTGTGTGTGAACGCACATGCTCGCTGACCATCTGCAAACAGGAGGATGGCTGAGCAAGCAGGTCAGACCTTTCCTGAATCACTGGTCTGGGCTGTCCAACTGCAGGTGGTATATGACCAGCCTAACCTCAGGGTATGCAGCCATATGTTGTGCTGGTCTGGCCACACCAGGCCACGTGATGAGGGTAGGGGTTGACCCCAAAGAGAATGAATATTCCCAGTATCAGAGTTGCAGGAGCAGAAGCTGAAGCTGGGTTTCTCCTCCCCCTAGAGTGGAAGGGGGCGCTGTGGAGGTCTATGCTCCGGGCCACAGGGACTCAGCCAAGGGCTTCCACGCTTGAGGTCAACCAGTTCCTGTACCGAGATGGAGGAGAGTGAAGAAAAGAGCCAGGGTGGCCCCAGTGGAGAATCCGAGAAAGCAGACTTTGGCAGCAGCAACCTCTAGTTTAAATCAGCCTTCTGTCCCCAAACCTGCAGTAAGGGTCATCAGGCTGGTGGTAGCTGTGTTTTCGGGAGTTCTGGGAGGGTGCTGAGCCCAGGGTAGCCACCCTGGGAGCCGAAGACTGCAGATGTCACCAGATGGCAGGAGGCAACCCATTTCTGGGGAGCAGGGCAGTGATCCAGAGTAAGGGAGGTGGCGGAGGTGACAAGCAACAGCCAGGTCAGAGCATCACTTGGAAGTTGCTGGGGAGTCAAACCTGTGAAAGCTTGGTTTCTTGAACAGCCCCTCAGGTTGTTTCCATTTGAGTGTTAAAGAGCAGAGTAGGGACACCGGGGTGGCTAGGTCGGTAAAGTGTCTGCCTTCAGCTCAAGTCATGATCCTGGAGTCCTGGGATTGAGTCCTGCATGGAGCTCCCTGCTCAGCAGAGGGCCTGCTTCTCCCTCTGCCCCTCCCCCTGCTTGGGCTTTGTCTCTCTCTCAAATAAATAAATAAAATTTTAAAAAAATAAATAAATGGGCAGCCCGGGTGGCTCAGGAATTTAGCGCTGCCTTCAGCCCAGGCTGTGATCCCACGTCGGGCTCCCTGCATGGAGCTTGCTTCTCCCTCTGCCTCTCTCTGTGTCTCTCATGAGTAAATAAATAAAATCTTTAAATAAATAGAGAAAGAAAGAAAGAAAGAAAGAAAGAAAGAAAGAAAGAAAGAAAGAAAGAAAGAAAGAAAGCAGAGTGGCTCTGGAGATAAAGAATTTGAGGACCCCTGGGAGGAGGCAGGAGAACAGGCCCTTTAAATGCTGGGTGACTGGAAATTGCATCTCCAACTGTCAGCCAAAGCTTACATGTGAACATACTTTGACCCAACGAAACCGCTTCTAGGACTTTACCCTCAGGTCAAAGGAAGCTTACTGTACACAGGAATCTGTGAAGATGGATGGGGAACAAAACCATCGCACCTTTATTTTCAGAGACCTCTAGGTGAGATGGAGCCCTTCCTTCACTTACACATGCAGGCAGCAGCCCATGGTAGAACCAGCAGTACCTGTGGCTTTGCTGCCAGCAGAATTGCGTTCAAAGGTATGAAGTCTTTAATAATAAGAAGTATACCTCTATAGCTCATTTTTTTGGGTACTTCATAATGGACTTTATTTTCTAGAGCAGTTTTAGGTTTACATAAAAATGGAGCAGGAACTAGAGTTCCCATATACTTCCTGTATATGAGTCCAGAGTGGACTCTACTATTAACATCCTGCGTTAATTGCTTACCGTTGATGAAGCAACACGTTATTGTTGACTAAAAACCATAGTTAATGATGTAAGGAAGATGTTGGGGTTCAGAGCCCACAGACCAGTAAGAATACCTGAGACATCTTTGGTGCAAAAATGTGTGTGTGTTTTTTTTTTTTTAAGATGTTATTTATTTATTTGAGAGAGAGAGAACAAGCAGGGGGAGTGGCAGAGGGAGAGGGAAAAGCAGGCTCCCTGCTGAGCAGGGAGCCAGACGTGGGGCTCCACCCCAGGACCCTGACATCATGACCTGAGCTGAAGTCAGATGCTCAACTGAGCCACCCAGGGACCCCTAAAGGTGATTTTATTAAAGCACAGGGACAGGACCCATGGGCAGAAAGAGTTACACTGGGTAATGAGAAGTGGCCCATTATATACTTTCAAGTTGGACCGGGGTTAGGGAGAGTGTAAGTCTCTAAGGAATTTTGGAAGCAAGGTTTCCAGGACCTTGAGGGAGCTAGCTATTGTTGGGATAAGGTCATTTCACTGTCTGATAAACCCTTAGTCATGAGACCCTTCAGATGTCTGTCGGTGGGTCATATGCTTACAGGATGATTGCCAACACATATCTTGGGGGGGTTTAGAGATAAAGGAAGTTTCAAAGGAATTTTTTTTTAAGATTTTATTTATTTATTCATGAGAGACACAGAGAGAAAGAGAGAGAGAGAGAGAGAGAGAGAGAGAGAGAGAGAGGCAGAGACACAGGCAGAGGGGGAAGCAGACTCCACACAGGGAGCCCAACGAGGGACTCGATACTGGGCCCCCAGGATCACACCCTGGGCTGAAGGTGGCACTAAACCACTGGGCCACCAGGGCTGCCCAGGAATTTTTATATTAAAGGTAGACTCACAGGATCCTGGGGGTCAGGCTAGAATTGCCTTTTGCCCTTAGCTAAGTATTAACATCAAGGCAGCTGAGTTCTTAGAGGAAGGTCACTCTGCCTGTTTCAAGGTCTTGTCAGTGGGATGTAGGGAGTAAGGAAACTTAAGTTTTCTTTTGCCTTTGTTTCCCACATCAATTAACATGAGGGTGCATGCTTTATGTTGTGCATTGTATGGGTTTTGACAGTGTCTTGCACCCATCATTAGTGTATCATACAGAGAATGTATTCTGTGCTACACAGTCCCTGGGCTTCACCTATTCATCCCTCCCTTTGCCTTCCTGAACCCCTGGAACCACTGATTTGTTTTACTGTCTCTAGTTTTGCCTTTTCCAGAGTGTCGTATAGTTGGAATCACAGTGTGTAGCCTTTTCGACTGATTACTTAGCAGTAATGCATTTATGTTTCCTACGTAAATGGCTTGATAGCTCATTTCTTTTTACCTGTGATAATAGTCCGTTGTCTGCACGTACCACAGTTGTCTATCCACTTACCTGTCGGAGCACATCTCAGTTGCTTAAGTTTGGGCAATTATAAATAAAGCTTCCATAAATATCTGTGTGCAGGTTTTTGTGTGGATGTCATTTTCAACTCGTTTGGATAAATACTAAGGAGGGAACAACTGCTGGACCATACGGTAAGACTATGTTTAGCTTTGTAAGCCACCAAACTTGCAAAGTGTCTGTGCCATCTTGTATCTCCAGCAGCAATGAAGGAAAATTCTTGATGCCCAACATCCTCATCGGTATTTGGTGTTGTCAGTGTTTTGGATTTTAGGTCTTCTTTTTCCTTTTTTTAAACATTTTGTTTATTTGACAGAGAGAGAACACAAGCAGGGGGAGCCAGAGAGGGAGAAGCTCTGAAGGGAGCCCTATTCCAGGACCCCGGGATCCTGACCTGAGCTGAAGGCAGACGCTCAACTGACTGAGCCATCCAGCTTCCCCGGGATTTTAGCTCTTCTAATAAGCATGTAGTGGTATCTCATCGTTGTTCAATTTGCAATTCTCTAATGACACAGGATATGGAGCATCTTTTCATATGCTTATTTCCCATTTCTGCTCCAGGTTTCACTATAAGCTTAGGTGATGCTTTCTATAGGAAGGCTACTTTCCCTCATTATATCAGGTAACCTAGGTGTGCAAGGTATGATTCCCAAACTCAGTAGGTTAAAGCAATGATCACACATCCGTCAGTATTGTGGGCTGCAGCTGATTGCAGCTTGGTAGGACCAGGGCTGCTTTGCTTCCCGCTGTGGGCTTCCAGCTCTGCTTGGGTAGCTCTGTGCCACATGTCTCACATCTTTGGGTCACTGTAGCACAATTAAAAAATATATGTTGATAAATATGTTTTGATATAATTGGTTTCCTTTGTAAACATGGTAGGTTATTCTTTGCATTTTTAAAAAAGATTTTCTGGGATGTGTGGGTGGCTCAGAGGTTCAGCATCTGTCTTTGGCTCAAGGCATGATCCTGGGGTCTGGGATCGGGTCCCACACTGGGCTCCTTGCAAGGAGCCTGCTTCTCCCTCTGCCTGTGTCTCTGCTTCTCTCTGTGTCACTCATGAATAAATAAATGAAATCTTTTAAAAAATAAATAATAAAAAATAAATTAATAATAATCAATAAAATATTAATAAATTTTATTTCATTTCATTAATTAAAAATAATTAATGAAAATAAATAAGATTTTTCTTATTTATTTAAGAGAGAGAGAGCATGAGTGGGGAAGTAGGGGCAGAGGGAGAGGGAGAAGCAGGCTCCTCCCTGAACTGGGAGCCCGAGGTGGGGCTCAATTCCAGGACCCCAAGATCATGACCTGAGCTGAAGGCAGAGAGGCTTAACCAGCTGAGCCACCCAGGCACCCTTCTATGCATTTTTAAATAGTATTTTAAGAGGGGGCTTCTCCAGGCAGCCAGAGGCATGCTTACACAGAGAAGGTTAAGAAATTCTGGTCTAGGGCAGCCCTGGTGGCGCAGCGGTTTGGCGCCGCCTGCGGCCTGGGGTGTGATCCTGGAGACCCATGATCGAGTCCCACATGGGGCTCCCTGCATGGAGCCTGCTTCTCCCTCTGCCTGTGTCTCTGCCTCTCTCTCTCTCTGTGACTATCATAAAAAAAAAAAAAAAAAAAAAAAAGTGTGCTGTTTAATCTCTATGTATAAAAAAAAAAAAAGAAATTCTGGTCTACGGCAACACATGATGCAATCTTGAGTATAATCCTGAGAAACGGGAAAGAACAGACAGTTATCACACAAGGGGAACTGGTTAATTAAACTTGTCTGTATCTTGACAACAGGATACCACAAGGGAAATAAAACTTTATTGTAGAAGAAAAATGAAATAAAACATTCAAATTATAATATTCAGTGGAAAAAGCAGGATATAAAATGTATGGTGTTATCTAATTTTTATTTAAAAAAGCATGAAATATACAGGCATTAATATATATACAAAAGTCTCAGCGGATATTTATGAAATTGTTAATAGTAGTTATATCTGAGTGGTCTTGGGATTTGGGTGATTTAATACTTTTTCTCTGCTCTTGTTTTTATTTCCTGCATTAAATATGTATTCTTTTTATAAGATATAAAACCACATTAAAATTGTTTTTTATTTTCTTAATCAGTTTTCTTGAAGTATAATTTACACACAGTAAAACTCACCGCTTTTAAGTGTACAATTTCATGAGTTTTGACAAAAATATACAGTTGTGTAACCACCACCATCATCAAGTCATAGAACATTCCCAACACCAAAAAAATTTTAAATTTAAAAAAAAATTCTGCTGGGCCCTTTTGCCTCCTCTCCCCACCTCTGGGAACCACTGACCTGCTTTTGGTTACTCTAGTTTTGCCTTACAGTTACTTATTAAAATAAACAATTGATCAGATGCTTAGAGAAGTTAGATAAATTGCCCAAGGTTGTTACCTCCTCCAAGAAGCCTTCTGTGGATTTCTGCCTCTCTATTCTCTTTCTTCCCCATCCTCCCCACCTCATCCAGTGTGTCAGTCCTTCTGTGCTGAACCTATGATGTTCAGGATTGATTCACACTTATCTTTCTCAAGTGTGCAAATGCTTAAGGGCAAGGACTCCACCTTGTTCACCTTTCAAACTCCTATAGCAGCAATAAGGCCATGCATGCTAAACCTTTTACTTACAGCAATTCTGTCTTCCTCGCAATCCTGCAAAGGCAAGTTAAGTGTCTTCTATTGGCTCAGGTCATGTTCTTGGGGGCCCTGGGATGGAGCCCCAAGTCAGGCTCCTTGCTCAGCAGGAGTCTGCTTCTCCCTCTTCTTCTGCCTCTCTCCATCACTTGTGTGTTCTCTCTCTCAAATCAATAAATAGAATTTTTTAATAAAGATTTTTATTTATTTATTCATGAGAGAGAGAGAGAGAGAGGCAGAGACACAGGCAGAGGGAGAAGCAGGCTCCATGCAGGGAGCCTGACGTGGGACTTGATCCCGGGTCTCCAGGATTGCACCCTGGACTGAAGGCAGCACTAAACTGCTGAGCCACCCGGGATGCCCAATAAATAGAATCTTAAAGATTAAAAAAAAAAAAAAAAAAAAAGAAAAGAAAAGAAAAAGAAATCCTGCAAAGGTGCTGGTAAAATTACTTCCAATTAACCAATGAGGCAAAGGAAGCTCAGAGAGGTTAAGCAACTCATCTAAGGCCACACAGTAAGTGGCTGAGCTGGAACTTGAACTGGGTCCCTCTGTGTCCAGAGATGGTGTGCTCAATCACCTTGCATATACCACCCTCTGTAATGGTCAGACCATAGTAGGTAGTAGGTAAGAAGCATCTGCAGAATGCATGGATGGAGTGGCATACAGCTAGCAGGAAAGACATCTTTGGCCTTCTTTGTCAGCTCTTGACCATCTTCCGGCAAACTCCCCTTTCCTTGGACTCCTGAAGCCTAGGGTGGGCAGAGGGTCCCAGAGGAACCGAGGGTGAGGTCTGGAGTGCCTGGAAGGAAAGATCCTCGAGGAGCTGCCAAGTGGGGGAAACAGCCTGCCTGGCAGATGGCATCCGGCTGGCCTCCAAAGAACCTGCTTCCCTTGGATGGCTTGGAAGCCAGGGACCCTCACCAGCAGAACTGAGGGGCAGGTACGGGAGGGGGTGGCCACACCTGGGCCCGGGGATGGCTGGCCAGAGCAGTGCCCTGCACCGAAAACCACCAGGGGCCTGAGGCACGGGAGGTCAGCTAGAATGGATTTTCGTAAGACAGAGAATCAGCCGGGAGCACAGCACCAAGGCTGGGAGCGGGAAGCAAGTCTGGGAAGGATCCCATCCTTGTTCGTGCTGCTGGGGTGGAGGTGAGGACATCCCAGGAATCCATCTCACACGTCTCTGCATGGCTAGCTGCCACTAAGGATGTTCACACTGTGTGAGGTCATCTGGGTGGTAGCACTGCTGAACAAAGTACCACAAGCCGGGGCTGAAACAGCAGAAACGTGTCGTCTCTCATCCGGGAGGCCACAGGCCCAAGATTAAGGTGTGAGCAGGGTCGGTTCCTCCTGAGGGTGTGAGGGAGGACCTGCCCCAGGCCGTCTCCCCGCTCTGGCAGGCTGCTGGCCATCTTTGGCATTCCTAATCACACCTGCAGTGACCCTATTTCCCAATAAGGTCATGTTCTGAGGCCCTGGGGGTGAGGACCCCCAAATGTGAATTTGGGGACACAGTCCAACACGTAACAACCCTGTTACAGAGTGGGGGGTCTCAAAAACGGCCCCTGTAGTGAGGGAGCCCAACTGCTTCCTATCTGTGCTACCGTGGGCAAATGGCCTTTCCACTCAGGCCTCGGTTTTCAGGCCTGTAAAATGGGAACTGTGCTCGCCCTTGACACAGGCTCCAGCTGCTGCCCTTCTGGATCTGCTCTGGTGTTTCTGGCAAGGTTGTAGAACAGGCTGCCCCCAGCCAGGGTCTGAGTGGAGGGGAGCTGGGCAGCCCACTTCCCATGGGGAGCAGGACTCCCTTAACCAGTGGCTTTAGCTGGACCACTTTCCAGCTGCCCAAACACTTTCCTAGGAGCACATTCCCTGCTGTCTGAGAATCTTCTTATCCAACCCTCCCCTGGGGGTCAGACCTGCCTACCTGGCTCCCCCTTCCTTCTCTAGTCCCCTCATGCTGTCTGCTTCTTCGAAGACCCCAATGAACCCCGGGGGTAAGACTAACACATCCCATGAGGGGTGGTCACGAAGACCCTACATACAAAGCAATCTGTGTAAAGTCTGGAAAGTACTGCCTGGCATTTGGTAAATGCTCAATGGAAGTTCACTCGTTCACAGGCATTTAGTCAGTGCCTGCTGTGCGCTAAACGCTGGGGCTGCAGAGATGAGTAAGACCTGCCTCTGCTTTCAAAGAGGTCACAGCCTCTTGGAAGAGATAAACCAAAAGTAGCCCAAAAATCGAGGGCACAATTTTGGGGGGTGAGCATTCTGGAAACGATCTCAGAGAGGTAATTCAGGAGAAGCAAAACGCTGCAAACTGAGGGTGCTCCAGTCTCCATCATTCACAATCCGTCCTGCATCCTGGAGTCGGAGGAGCCATGGTCCTCAAATCCAGACCTGACTGCACCCTCCTCCAGCTGCCTGGCACCCTGGGGGGCACCCAGACTCCTACTGAGGTTCACACACTGCCGCTGGGCTGGCCCCCGCTCCCTGCTCCAGCTTCGGCTCAACCTCACCTACACTCAGGCCAGGTAGACCGTCACGCCAGGCTTTTTCTGGCGCACTTCCTATCTCTACTGCCTCTTTGCTCCCAAAAGGACTTCTACCTGGAATACCCTTCCCTTTGGTGTCATGTAACCACGTCCTTCACATCTATCAGGCATTGGTGGTCACTTCTTCCTGGAAGTCCTCCCTGATTTCCTAAGTCAGAGGTAAGCAGCCCTCTTCTGGGTCCCCTAGCCCCATCCTGGCACTTGTCGCACAGTTCTGCTAGAGCCCAGCCCTCATCTATTTCCCCACAGGACTGTGAGCTGAGGACAGAGACCATGTCCGCATTTTAAAAAAATATTTAATGCATTTATTCATGAGAGACACACACACACAGAGGCAGAAACACAGGCAGAGGGAGAAGCAGGCTCCCTGTGGGGAGCCTGATGTGGGACTCGATCCCTGGACTCCAGGATCACACCCTGAGCCAAAGGCAGATGCCAACGGCTAAGCCACCCAGGCGTCCGTATTTATTTATTTTTAAGATTTCATTTATTTGAGTGAGCGAGAGAACATGCACATGTGTGCACAAGCAGGAGAGACAGAGGGAGAACCAGACTCCCTGCTGGGGACTCCGACATGGGGCTCGATTCCAGGACCCCAAGATCATGACCTGAGCGGAAGGCAGAGGCTCAACTGACTGAGCCACTCAGGCACCCCTCATGTTTGCATTTTTAATTTTATATTATGAAAGATCTCAAACATACACAGAAAAGGGAGAGAAGAGCCCAGTGAAACCTGTGTGCCCATCAGCCCAGGTTACATAGATTCTGTTCCCCTGGCTCCAGCTCTCCCGTTTTCTTCCCTCTCTTGGCTATAATAAAGCAATTCATTCCCCTCCCCCTTATAGACTTCATTGTGCCTCTTGAAGAAATTCAATAAATGGTTTTTAACTCCATAAATGACGGTTTGTTGCAGAGCTTCGTGTAACAGCCCTCCATTGGACACAAGCTTCCTGGCGAACATTTGGGAACAAGAGTGTATTCAAAGGACTGTGACGCATCCATTAAGATGATCAATATGAAGACGGCACAGCCACATGGCACAATGCTTGCGCCAGGAAAAATCCAGAAAGGCAAAGAGCCCAGTGCCAGGTGGTCTCTGTGCTCTCCTTTGGCAGCCAAGGTGCACCTGCCTGGGTTCCCAGCCAGAAGGGAGAAGGTGAAAAGGAAGGTGGGCGTGCAGATGGTGGGATACCCTTCAAAACATTTTTCAGCATCCTTAATGCCATCTTCCCGAGCTGCGATCTGCAAAGCAGTGGCCGGGCAGCCACTGTGAAGCCACCTGAGAGACCAATGGAAGCCATCCGCCTGACAGAAAGCCTCACTGCAGACTTTATGATGAGGGGTCTCTCTGACCTTCTGTGACTGGCCCTCCTGGCTCCCAGAATGGGGGCCACTGCACCGCATGGCTGTGTTTTCTTCCACTGCCTGGGGTCTGGGTTTGGAAAGGTCATGGTGCAGTGGCACAGTGTGATCTGATATTCTGGGCCATGTGTGCACTTCAACACACCCAGTGCCTTGGGTCCCTGCCAGACAGCTCTTCTTATCCTGGGCTCTGGTGGTAGGGCCTGGAGCTCTCTCTGGCTGTTTTACTGGTGATCAAGGTCAGTAGTGGTGGTATCTCTGCTCCTCTGACTTGTCTGGGATTGACTGCAAACCCCAATGTGAACCATAGCGCTGTCCTGGGGAAAACAGGATCCACATCACAACCTGGTTTCCCGGCATGCTGTCTTTTGAGGAGGAGTTCTGTCCATAGCAGATTTCCTTGCCTCACTGATGGAGAGAACGAAGGCAAAAGGAATATAGAAAAAAAACCTAAAAAAAAAAAGAAAAAGAAAAAGAAAAAAAACCTAAATTTCCTTTGCAGTCCACTGACAAGTACTTGGGACACGCAGGGTGACCTTCCTCCAGGGGCTTGGCTGCCTTGGTATTAACTCTTTGCTACAGGCAAAAGGCCATCTTAGCTTGACATGAGTCCAACCTTCAGGGTCCTGTAAAAATCCCTTTGGAGGGATGTCTGGGGGGCTCAGTGGTTGAGTGTCTGCCTTCGGCTCAGGGCCTGATCCCAGAATCTCAGGATCGAGTCTCACATCAGGGTCCCCGCAGGAAGCCTGCTTCTCCCCCTGCCTATGTCTCTGCCTTTCTCTCTGTGTCTCTATCTAATAAAATAAATATTAATAATTAAAAAAATAAAATCTAATAAAAGATTCTATTTATTTATGAATAAATAAATAAAATCTTTTAAAAAAATTCCTTTGGAAGCTTCCTTTCTCTCTACCCCCTAAGACACACATTCACAATCATCCCCCAAGCATGTGGCCTCCTGATATAAGCCTGAAAAGTCTCATGACTAAGGGTTTACTAGACAGTAGTAAATGACTCTTTCCTAACTATAGCTAGCTCCCTCCAGGTCCTGGAAACCTTGCTTCCAAATTCCTTAGAGACTCACAGTCTCCCCAACCCCCTCCTAACCTGAGAGTACATAATGGGCCATTCCTCATGACCCCAGTGCAGCTCTTCCTGCCCACAGGTCCTGTCCCCATGCTTTAATAAAAAAAAAACACCTTTTTTTGCACCAAAGAAATCTCAAGAATTCTCTCTTGGCCGTCAGCTCTGGATCCCACCAATACACCAACATTCCAAAACTACATCACCTGGAAAACCAGACCAGAGGAATTTTGGAAGGAGGACCCACCATAGTGCATTATTTACGTGGTCAGGTGTGGAAGGAGGAGTTGGAGTGGAGAGCAGGAGCCTCAAGTCATGGTCCCAGCTTCCAGGTCACTTAGGAACCTTGGGACAGATGGCAAGTCAACTATCCTCCAGTTGACTCATCTACCAACCTATCTGTTCAGCTCTGACTCTTCAACCAATTGGGTGCCACACACACTTGCTGAGCAGTTTCTCTGGAGCCTGTGAGGAGACCTGGAGCTGCACCGCCACAGTTCCTGCCCTTAGGAAGGTCTCTGCAAACAGGAACTATGATTTTAAATGATCAACACCTGACTGAGGGAGTAACTCTTGGGGCGTGAATAAACACACACACACACACAGTTTCTGGAAAGGACTATCATTTTATAGGAGCCTTAAACAGGAGTAGTTCACTAGTCAAGTGGGAATAGCAGCTGCAAAGATGGAGGCAGGGAACCATGGGGTTTTCTGGGGGTCTTGGAGCAGTTACTCCAGCTGGGCTGTGAAGGGTGTCGGAGGGTCTATTGACCTCACAAGGCTGCCAGCAAAGGCCTTGGAGTCTACCACTGGGGTATTTTTATCTGACAACAAATGTGTGTGCGTGGCAAGCAACTCTTCCATTCTTCATGGATACCAACCGGATGCCCTGTAATTCACTCCATTCTAACAATATGCACCCAGAGGTAGCACCAGACCCCACAGGGTCAGGGTTGAGTCCCATGAGACTGCTCCCTACTTCAGAAGCCTGTTGCAAAGTGGTGGGTCCCCAGGCCACCCGTACTTCTGTCCGGTTTGACTACAAAGTGGGGGTCCTCATTACCCTCTCCTCAGGTTCCATGATTTGTTGCTATAAGAGCTCACAGATCCCAGGGAAATAGTTACTTTGCTGATTTATTAAAAAGGATATTATAAAAGATGCAAATGAACTGCCAGATGAATAGGTCCATAGGGGGAGATCTGGAAGGGTCCAAAGAGTACAGGAGCTTCTGGGCTCAAGGAGTTTGGGGTGTGCCACCACCCAGCACGTAGATGTATTGGCCAACCCAGCTCTCCAAATCCCCTTGTTTAGGGTTTTGCAGAGGTTCCATTACACAGGCACAATAGGTTAAATCGTTGGCCATTAAATCACAGTGATTGATTTAATCAATTAGAGGGGGTGGCTGAAAGTTCCAACCCTCTAATCCCATGATTGGATCCTCCGGCAAGCAGCCCCCACCTGAAGTTACCCAGGGCCTTCCAGCCACCACTCACCTATGAACTCCAGGATGGCTGAAGGGGATTTTGTAAAAAGCAAAAGATGTTCCTATAGCTTCTGTAACTCAGAAAGTTCCAAAACCCTTTTAGGAGCTAGGAAGAAGACCAGATAGTATAACAAAAGATGCTGGTTGGAACCCCTATCACTCAAGGATCTGGAAGCCAAGAACCAGAGATGAAGACCAAATGTATATTTCTCATCATATCACAACAGAGTCAAGGGATCTGGATTCGAATCCCAACAACTACCTGTTGTAGTAGTGACTCACTGAACTGGAGTTTCCTGCTTTTTAAAGTAAGAATGATTGTAAATACCAGGTTGCAGTGGGAAATAAATACAATGAAAAAGCACCTGACAAGTGTCTGGCATACAGTAGGTGCTCAGGGTGTGATTATTATCTTAAAAAAAAAGAAGAAACTGTAAATTTGAATGTAACAAACATCAGTGCTCACAGGTCAGGTCACCACAGGTCAGGTCTTTCAGGGCATCTCCTTTAATCCTTGCAGTCATTCTGTCAGATAGATTGTCACTCCCATTTTACAGAGGACACTGAGGCTCAGGTGGCTTGTTCAAGGTCATACAGGTGATAGTTTATGGTCACACAGATGACAGGTAGGGACTAGAATGGAGTAGGTTGGGCTCCAAATCCTGAATCCTTCCAGACTCTTCAACAGACGGCCTGGTCCCTCCCACTCCCCTTTGTGGCAGGGACCGTCCACAGTGTCCTAATATCATACCTCAATTCTTCTGCAGTGACAGAAACTGTAGTTGGGTACACTGTAGCTCAGTCTAAAGCCTGCATTTCCTTACTCCCTTCCACTGGCTGCAGCCATGGGGCTAGTTTATATCCAATGAAATGTAAGGAGAAACATTAGGTGGAACTTCTGGAAGTCTCCTTAAAAGGGAAGGTTGCTTGCAAGTAAATGTTTAATTAAAAAAATAAGTAGGAAGAGGAAGTGCCAACTTCCTCCCTTCCTCTTTCCTTCCTGCTGGCTGAACTCAGACAAAATAGGTGGAGTTCAAGCCGTCATCTTGGGCCACATGGAGCTAAGCTGGTAGGACGAGATGGTGAGTCACCATCCCAGACCTAAATGGCCTCCCCTTCCCTCCTCCTTTTTTTTTTTTTTTTTAATTTTATTTATTTATTCACGAGAGACAGACAGAGACATAGGCAGAGGGAGAAGCAGCCTCCCTGCAGGGAGCCCGATGCAGGACTTGATCCCAGGACCCCAGGATCATGCCCTTCAGCTCAACCACTGAACCACCCAGGTGCCTCCCTTTCCTCTTCCAAATCGTCAGCTCTTCTCTGGCAAGCCTTTTATTCAGCATTTAAACAGGCTCAAGTTTCTCCTAAGAGAAAACATACCCAATCTCATGTTGCCTTCTCTCTCTTCCTCTTCACAGCCTACCAGCTGGGAATAACAGCCGACTCTCAAGGTCTCCACATCCCCCATATCCTAACCATTCCTCAATTCATTGCATCTGGGTTTCTTTTCTTTTTTCTTTTCTTTTCTTTTCTTTCTTTTCTTTTCCCTTTCTTTCTTTCTTTCTTTCTTTCTTTTCTTTTCTTTTCTTTTCTTTTCTTTTCTTTTCTTTTCTTTTTTTAGATTTTATTTGACAAGGAGAGCATGAGAGAGCACAGGCAGGGGGAGAGGCAGAGAGAGAGGGAGAAGCTGACTCCCCGCTGAGCAGGAAGCCTGATGTGGATCCTAAGACCCTGATATCATGACCTGAGCTATAGACACGTTTAGGCCACTGAGCCACCCAGGCACCCCTGCATCTGGTTTTCTGGGCTACCTTCCTACCTGAATGCCTGGGCCAAGGGCCTCTGGATGGCTAAACCTAATGGAGTTTCTTCAGTAATCTAACTAGAGCTCTCAAAAGTATGTTACATTTTGCCCATGCCCTCCTCCCCCTGGGTTCTATGTAGCCTCTGCTTCCCCTGCCTCTCCAGGCCTTGCTCCTGCTTCTTCACTGTTGTCTTCTCTAGTCCTCTCCATTTCAGGATTGACTTCTTTTCCTACATGTCTTAAAAGCACCTAAACTCAACACGTCCAAACCGAACTCAAGGCCATTCATTCCCTTCTCCCACTCCCCAGGATTTTCTAGCTGTTCTTTCCAGAAATCTGGGGGGAATCTCTGACAAACCTCTTCCCATCATCAACCCCAACCAATCCATGAATCAAGCCCTAACAATTTCATCTCCTACATAAAATCCATCCACTTGGCAGTGGCAGCTGACTCAAACCACTATCATCTCTTATCTCTTGCCTTGAGCGGACACAACGGTCCCTTAATTGGTCTTCACTTCAATACTCCTAAACATCTGTTTTGTCCAAAGTAGTCAAAGGGATCTTTCTACCAATGGGATCATGTCCCTGGCTTGCTCAGAAGTCAACAAGTTTCCTTTGTCCTCCGCATGAATAGCTCAACTCCCAGTCTTGGGCAGGCAAGGTCAGCCTTCGTCTCATTCAACCTTTCATCTGTGTTCCAGCCACAGAGACCTTCTGTGACATGCATGCGTCTTGAACGCACACTCACACGCTCCCTTTTCTCGTGCCTTGTGCACTAGCTGTCTGCCCTCCATCCCATGCCACATCCATAAACTTTTCTTCCTAGCATTTAGCCCACCTCGAAAATAATTTATGTACGTAAACGGTGTCCTCCCCAATGAAAACAGTAGCTTTCGGAGAGTGTCTTTCTTGCAGCTTCATCCCTATAGGGCCAGGCATGGCCACCTAATAAATATTGATGGAGTAAATGAATAATTCACCGGGCCCCAAACCCTAAGTGTCCATAAAGAACCCAAATCCTAGGAATCCCGGGTGGATCAGAGGTTTAATGCCTGCCTTCAGGCCAGGCGTGATCCTGGAGACCCAGGATCGAGTCCCACACCGGGTTCCCTGCATGGAGCCTGCTTCTCCCTCTGCCACACACAGTCTCTGCCTCTCTTTCTCTCTGTGTCTCTCATGAATAAATAAATAAAATCTTAAAAAAAAAACAAAAAACAAATCCGGTGTCTGAAAAGCATCCTGGAGAAAATGCGCAAATAAAATGGGCGAGAGGCAACCACTTAGGCAAGCCCTCCCTCTTCCCTCTTCCTCCGGGAGAGAAAGGGCGGAAGACGGCGCCTGCGCACACTCCCCGACCGCCCCATCCCCCTTCGGCCGCGCGGTGGCGCTGCGCGCGCGCTCCCGGCGGCGCGATCCTCCCGGCCGGCTTCAGGCCGCTCTAGCCGCCCTTCTCGCCTGTTCTGCTGGGAGGCGGGCGCAGCCGCGGGGGGTCCCTCCAAGATGGCGGCGCAGAGGAGGAGCCTGCTGCAGAGTGTGAGGAACCGAGCGGCTCCCCGGGCTGGGGGTTGGGAGCCCGAGGGGGCCCTGTCGGGTGCAGGCGCCGCTCCCTTCGGCCTGGCGAGGGGTGGCCGCCGCCCTCCCCTCTCCCGGGCCGGCCCCCCCTCACCTCCGAGGCCGGGGAGCGCGTGCAGCCGCGCGAGGCCCGCGCGTGCGCGCTGCCGCCGGCCGTCGGGGGCTGGGACTCGCGGTGCTGCGACCCCGAGCGTCGAGGGCGCGTGGAGGGCGGGGAGCGCCGTGCGCGCGGTGGCGGGGCGCCGGGCGGGGAGGCTAACCTCCCGGGTTTCCTGCCAGTTGCTTTACGTTGTAAGCTTAATTTATGTAACAGCCCCGGGAGGTTCCCGTTTGACGGGTGAGGAAACTGAGGCACAGAGGCGCAGTCCCTTGCCCAAGGCCGCGCAGCCAGTAAGTGGCAGTGACCCGAGTGGCAGCGGGTTCTGGTCCCGGCTTGGACGCACTATGCCTCAGTTTCCTTCCCTGTCACTGAGACTCCCCCCCCCCCCCCCCCCCCCCCCCCCGTCCGGACCCTCGCGGGTCTGCAGCCGCTGCGTCCTCCTCAGGTGCCCAGGGATGCACACACACCTGGGCGCCCGGCGCCTGCCCTGCGCGCGGGGGTGCAGCTTCCCTGGACCCTCCCCAGGTGGGGGCCGGCTGTTGCGCCTGCCTGTGGACCGGTGCCTACGAGGAGTTCCAGCAGCACTTATCACAGGGTGCCAGGCACTCAGTAAATAATTGTAGAAAAGCCTTCGCAGCCATGTCCAGTGCCTGGCCGTGGCCTCACAGAGGTGCAGCAGACATTGGCCCTCCTGCCCTTGAGGGTCTTAATTAAGGCATCAGAGTCGGAGGGAGGGGTGACCTGCAGTTCTGCACACTAGTGACAGGCTTCGTGTAGGCTGTCTTTGAAATTGGTCTCCCGGTGAGGATTGCTCCCCTCCTCTGTTAGCCGCCCCTTTATTGGGCTGGTGCTCTGCCTGTCCCCTTGTCATGGAGTTAGATAGTCCTGGTCCTCTGCTTTGTAAGCTTCCAGAGGGCAGAGCCTCTGCCAGTTTCCCATTGTGAAAATCCCAGGAATACAAGCAGGACTGTAGTGAATGCTGGAAGTGGGAACTACTGTGGGGCGGCTTGGCTTGGTGAGGAGAGTGACTTCCAGCTCCTTCTCTTCTGGGTGTGATGGGGCCCAGAAGACTCAGGTTAGACAGAAGCTTTGCTAGTGCCAGCTCGTGTTCCTGGGTAGAAGTGGAAACTTTTAAAGACAGGATAATTAGCTTTAAGCGCATAGTATCGTGCTGAAGGGTAAGAGGATGGTAGCAGTGTCCACATGAGGCCCCTCTCACCCTAATGATGATCAAGCTATCTCTGCTCACAGGGTGTCTGAATGTCCAGCAGTGTGTGATTGTCCAGGCTCGCTGACCTCTCCACTGGCCTGAGTCTGGTAAGGGCAGCTCAGATAACATCATTGAACAGAGGGCTGTAAGGGCTACTAGGCTGTGGTTGCAGGGCCTGGGGACACAAAGATAGGTAAAGTGTGTGCGCACCCTCAGTGCGTTTGCAGCATAGGAGGAGGAGCCACCTACCACTAACATAAGGAGGAAGGCACTGGGTTGTCAGTGTTGAGGGGCTGTGGGTGGCCTGATTTGACTGGGTCAGTGGAGGCTTGCAGGGAGGCCTGGGGATTTGCTGCCAACATGGTGCTGGGAGGGTGTGCTGGGGCCAGATGGCAGAGCATTGAGGAGTTTCACCTTTGGTCCCCAGCCAGCATGGTACCTTAAAAGTCTTTTTTTTTTTTTTTTTTGGTACCTTAAAAGTCTTGAAGAAAAGAAGAGCTTTTGAAGATAGCTTGATGTGTCCAAAGGAACTTGGGCCCTTCACAACCTAACAAAAGTACAAGTCTCATATGGACTGGGGCAAGCCACTTAACATCCCTGAACTTTGGTTCCCAAGAGAAAGGACTCCCAGGAGCATTATTAGGATTCACTGAACTAACACATTACAGTCCTGGCCTCACATGGTCACAGACCAGCATGAAGTTTCACCTTTGGTTCTGAGCACTTACCATGTGGCAGGCACAGTGTAGGTACAGGGGACACTTTTCCTCATGAAGCCTCTGTTCTAATGAGGGAGACAGTAACGATGAGTAAATACAGATTCTAAACAACACAATATCTGTAGCATCAGGTGTTGTGAGAATAGTCTGGATTCAGAGAATGGTGGGGGGAGCCTTTTAGAGTGATAGGGGAAGACCCTTCAACATTTGATGGGATGAAGTAGGGGATTTGGGAGGGGGTATTCCTGCTTGAAGGAATAGGGCTGCAAAGGCGTATGTGTTTGGGGAGTGCCAAGGAGGCCAGCGTGGCTGGAGTACGTGGTGGGGTGCGGTGGTAGCCAAGGTCCCAGGGACCTTACAGACACTGTGGACTTTGGATTCTATTCTAAGTGTGTTGTGAAACTGGGTGCTTTTTAGGAGGGCTGTATTTTGGAGGAAGAGCTGTTAGGATTTGCTGGTGGATCAGATGTGGGGGGGCCTGACAGGGGAAGAAGATTCTAGAAGCACTGCAGGGCTTCAGTGCTCTTTACTGGGATAGGGAACCCTGGAAGAGGAGCACATTTGAGGCTGGGAGAATCAAGAGTTTGGTTTTGCCTGTGCTACTCTGTACTTAATTATAAAAAGAAAAATCAACTTGAATTTAATGTTTTTACCTTAGAAATCTTAGTTTGAGCAGCTACATCTACAAGACCACAGGCGCTAGCTCTCTATTTTTTCTAATACACATAAGAAATATGCCCCCATTTTAAATGTCCATTAGGTCATCACCTACAGCCATCACATCCGTGGTCAGAACGTGGCCCAGCTGCTCCAGCACACAGTGAGTGCTCCACAACTATTTAGGAGTCCCTTTAAGAATGTGCTAGGACTATATTTGTGATGAAAACATAGAGAGCCTTTGATGCAAACCCTACTGGGAGAGGTGGGGGCCAGGAGCTGAGCTGGTCCCGGAGGAGTGGAAGGCAAAGGGCGTCATTCAGAAAGACAGAGATGGCAGGAGGCACAGGGCATTTAAAGCTATTCGGAGAGAAAGAACAGCTGCCTCCCTCCCCTCCCCTGAGCCATCTTCCTGGGGGCATTATTCTCTCATTCTGAGCTTCCTTTTTGCCTCCGAGGAATTCGGGTGCTTTCAGCACAAAAACACTCGGCCTTTTCATACTATAATTTGATATTCAAGCTGTAGCCTAGACTTGGAACCAGTCTTTGTCCGCTTCTGCTGCCCAGGAGTTTGAGATGAGTCTCTGCGGGGGCTTTCATGGACTATTATTCTGTGACACGGTTGCGTAGGTGTGTGAGGTTGCTTGAAGTGAATGTGCACATGGAGTTTGTAACCCTTTTAACCAGTTATGGGCAGTTGGATCACCAGAGATACTTCTCATACCAAAATAGGAATTTTGGGAACTCCCTCACACAGGTCAAAATCAGGCTTTTGGAAGCAGCCTCCTTCCTCACCATATTTTGTGTTCAGCTTCTTCGGGAGACACCAATTTGCAACCCATCAAAGAGTTAAAGTGTCGCAAGCTCATGGTGGTCTGTATTTACGCAGCTCAGTGACAAGGCTATGTGAGCGCCAGGCGCCCCCTTCTCAGCTCGGTTCCTCGCCCGCTGGTGCTGGCAGGCCTGGCATTTGTGGGCGTGGGAGAAAGTATGCGTCAGAGTGTGCCGGGGTGGGGTAGGGGGTGGTTTTGTGACTAGGAAATACACGACCTTTCTGAAAATTGTTCAGAACTGTGGAGGAAGGAAGCAAGAGACTTGGCAGTGGGGTGCGATCGGCAGCGGAAGGTGGGACTGGCTAATCCCCGATGGAGGGGAGAGAGCCAGGACAGCAAGGTGGCAACTCGCCCGGCCACAGCAGCATCAGAGCCCTTTCTGGGCCACTGCTCAAATCAGGGAGGACCGAGTACTCTCCCACTCCCGCATGGGCAGAACCTCCTGGAATTCTCTGGCCACTTGTCATTGAACGTCTGAGGTACTGTGGGGCCTTCCACGGAAGGAGCTCTCATAAGTAGATGAGAAACTGTCCATATATCATTGGATCCAAGACACCTTTAATTATAAGGACCTGTCATTATTTTATATACTACTAAGAAAGAAAACACACTGCTAATTAACTTGTAACACACCAATTTCAGGTATTAAAAGATTGAAAATATATGTCTTGGAATCAGTGAAATAAGTAGCTGATTAAAGTTACTAGGCTAGGGATCCCTGGTGGCTCAGTGGTTTAGCGCTTGCCTTTGGCCCAGGGCCCGATCCTAGAGACCTAGGATCAAGTCCCATGTCGGGCTCCCTGCATGGAGCCTGCTTCTCCCTCTGCCTATGTCTCTGCCTCTCTCTCTATGTCTATCATGAATAAATAAATAAAATCTTAAAAAAAAAAGATACTAGGCTATAAAACAACAACAAAACAGAGGCATCTGGCTGGCTCCTCAGAAGAGCATATGTGATTCTTGATCTCAGGGTCGAGTTCAAGCCCCACTTTGGGTGTAGAGATTATTTAAATAAAAAATAAATAAATAAATAAATAAATAAATAAATAAACAGTACCACGCTGTAGCATGAGTTGCCAAAACACTAGACAGTGAGTGACCAGTATGCCTAGTAAGCCACTAGGATGGATTTCTCAGGGAAGAGGTCCTGTAGCCTTGGGCAGTTATTTTCCTGGAGTGTGGGACAGGTACAGTGAGGGGGGTTTGGTGTGTGCTGACATAAAACTTATTGTTACATATTGCACAGGTTATTTGTTTTTCAGTTCTCTTTCAGACTGATGAGATCAAGAGGTAAAGACTTGATTTGGTCCTAGTGTGTCCTTAACACCTTTCTGATTCTTGCTAGTCCTCGCCCACGCTTTTTTTTTTTTTAAAGATTTATTTATTTATTTATTTTTAAGATTAAAAAAAAATTATTTATGATAGACACACACACACACAGAGAGAGAGAGGCAGAGACACAGGCAGAGGGAGAAGCAGGCTCCATGGCCGGGAGCCCGACGCAGGACTCGATCCTGGGACTCCAGGATCACGCCCTGGGCTGAAGGTAGGCACTAAACCACTGAGCCACCCAGGGATCTCCTAAAAAGATTTATTTATTCATAAGAGACACAGAGAGGCAGAGACATAGGAGAAGCAGGCTCCCTGCAGTGAGCTGGATGTGGGACTCAATCGCAGGACACCAGGATCACAACCTGAGCCGAAGGCAGATGCTCAACCACTGAGACACCTAGGTGTCCCCAAATTTTATTTTTAAGTAATATGTACACCCAGGATGGGGCTTGAACTCACAGCCTGGAGATGAAGAGTCACATGCTCCACTGACTGAGCCGGCTAGGTGTCCTACTCCCACATTTAAAAAAAATATATATTTTTAAAGACCACTTATTTTAATCAATGTCTATTTCAAATTTTTTTTTACAGTAGAATAAATACTTGTCTTGATGATTGTAGATACGTAAGGCTGTTTGGTAGCATTCAGAACCACCACAACAATGGTGGTCTTCCTGACTGGTGTGTGGTCTACGGTAATTATAAGGGATTACTTGTCTGAAACTGCTGTTAAACCAGCAGGACTGCATTTATGCATCCATCATCTTCAGGATTGTTGGTAACCTGGGCATATTTTCCCCAAATAACTTTGCCTCTTTGTGTCACAAGGCCCAGCTCACTCATGTGAGGTGATCAGTGACAGTACCTTTGTGGTAATAACACCCAAAGTTGTATATAGTGGGGATGAGGGATTCTTTTTTACACCGAATATTGGCAGGCAAAAGGTGGCTTTCAATTCAGGATGTGTTACATGGGCCTTTTTGAAACGTAAGCCCATTGGCCTAATGAATCTTTCATATTTAGGTGGTTTTCTAGTAAACCCGTCTCCAGCAAAGCAGACTTTAGTGACCATCCTCTTCCACGCTTTCTTTTTTCTCTTTCCTGTTTGAATTACTTTTAGTACTTCTGTTTCTTCCTGAGCACGAACTTTGGGTAAAGGAACTTCCCACTTTCCTGCTTTCTCTTTTCATTTTTGTTTAATCATATTGGAAAGTACTTTAGCTTGGGACTGCCCCTCCCTGTCCAGTAGATATACAGGTACTGCTCCTTGTGGAATCTTTTCATCATTCTTTTGTTTGGTGTTTCTCTTTTCATGCATCTTGATAGTCTTTTTCATTTGTATTTTTTCAGCATGGTGCTGTTTATAATAGAGCTTAGCTTTCATACCAGTCATCTTTTTCACTTTCTTTGAACGTTCATGAGCATCTCAACCTTCTTTCTTTCTCTTTTTCTCCTGGTAATCCAAATGATAGCCATAGCGCTTCCCGTGTAACTCAATATATATTTTGTAGCATTGTGATGAGCTGCCAGAGGCAGCTGCTGGACTCAAAGAGGCTCTCAACCTTCTCTCAACCTTCAGGTCTCCCAGGCCCATGAGCTAACTCCACCCATTTTTTAAAAATTTTAACGGAACAGGGCTCTAGCTCAAAATCTATAGCAGGCAGCAGGCTCAGCTAGAATTTAATAATCTTGTTTTGTTTTCATTTTTTTATTATCTTCAAGATATAGTATTACAGGTTTTCTCTTTATCATACTGAAAAGGTTTATGTTCAAAATGAAATCATTTGAGTAAAAGAAAATGTGGCAGCATAAAGAAAAAATAGGTGGGTTAATTTCTTGAAGATAGTAAATGGATGGTTGAGGTGTGGGAAACATGGGCCTCTGGTGCTGGTTGGATTTGAGCAGGGCCTTTGGAGGTGGATGGGGCTCAGAAAGAGAAAAGGGGAGGCCTTGGAATGCCTGGGTGGTTCAGTGGTTGAGCATCTGCCTTTTGCTCAGGTCTTGATCCTGGGGTCCTGGGATCGAGTCTCTCATCAGGCTTCCTGTGGGGAGCCTGCTTTTCCCTCTACCTATGTCTCTGCCTCTCTCTCTCTCTGTCTCTCATGAATAAATATATAAAATCTTTAAAAAAAAAGAAAAGAAAAGAAAAGGGGAGGTCTTGCCTCACACCATGGATACTTTTTAATATTCTTTTGGGTAATTTTTTTCTTACTTCTCCTTTATTTTAGTAGCAACCCAAGTCCCAATTGGCTAGGAACTTTATGTTTAAAGACTGTCAGTGTGAAATAACTAGGACTGTGCTCAGTCACTTTCATATGTATAAACAGTTGATTTGATTTTAAGTGTATGCCTGCTTCTGTGACTGTACCTGTAGGGTCAGTGGCCTCTTGGTTTGAGATCCCCAAAATACATTCGTCCTTTCAAGTAGAGCAAACCTTTGGTGACGGTGTTACTTCCCTCCTGAGTTGGTGCCGACACCTCCTGCTAGAAGTAGGTTAGCTTCGCATGTTTTTTGTTCTGCTCACAGCTTTTCAGAAATCTTTTGGAACCCTGCGTAGGCCTTATCTGTACAAGATAGACAGCTGGGTGAGATTGTTAATCTTCAAAGGTAAGATTCAAAATTATGTCAACAGACTGGAAAGCTGAGATGAAAGCATTAAGATAGAATCCAACTAATGTAAATTTAGGTTTAAAAAATCCTCTATAGGAGTGTGGTTGGGGGAGACCGACTGGAGAGGACCTCAGAGGAAAAAGACTTTGTTGTTTTAGTTGACAGCAAGTAGGCATTTTCACATGGAGGCTAGATGTCCATCTTTTCTTTAAGTGTATATAGGCTTTTGGTTTTTGTGTCTTGATTTTTCTATCCTACCACTCTATTGATTTCTTTTATTTGAGTTAATTTTAATATTAATTCTTTAGATTTTCCAAGTACTATCCTATCAACTGCAGATGGAGATAATTGTACCTCTCCAGTTCTGAAGCTCTGCTTTTTTTCTCTTATCTAATTGTATGGGCTGACACCTCTAGTTCAATGTTAGGTATGGAGAAGGTGGGCATCTTTGCTGTGTTTCTGATCTTTTTTTTTATTTTTTTATTTTTTTATTTTTATTTATTTATGATAGTCACACAGAGAGAGAGAAAGAGAGAGAGAGAGAGGCAGAGACATAGGCAGAGGGAGAAGCAGGCTCCATGCACCAGGAGCCCGACGTGGGATTCGATCCCGGGTCTCCAGGATCGCGCCCTGAGCCAAAGGCAGGCGCTAAACCGCTGCGCCACCCAGGGATCCCCTGTTTCTGATCTTAATAAGAATACCTCTTGTGTTTCCCCATAAAGTAGAATTCTGGCATTGTTACCGACTGAAGTATACACGTAATGACATGTTAATAACGGAAGTATCCATTGGGGCGTCTAGGTGGCTTAGTAGGTTAAGCGTCTGTCTTTGGCTCAGGTTATGATCCCAGAGTCCTGAGATCAAGCCCCACACTGCTTCTCCCTCTCCCTCTCCCTGCCATTCCCCCTGCTTGTGCATGTGCTCTCTCTCTGTCAAATAAATAAATAAAATCTTAAAAAGAAAGAAAGAAAGAATCTGTTGATTACTGTTTTCTTGAGTGTTATTATTGGGAATGCACAGACAGTCCTAAAATAAATAATAGCACTGGAGTCCATACCCATTCACCTGAAAACCAATTGCTAGTTAATGAAATAATATATAGTTGACCCTTAACATGGGTTTGAACTGTGCAGATTTATTCCATAAATACAGTAAGTATAAGTGTATGTTCTTTTCCTTAGGATTTTCTTTTTTTTTCTTTTTTTTTTTTAAATTATTAGAGAATGTGTGCATGTGCACACGCATGGGGGGAGGGCAGAGGGAGAGGGAAGAGAGAATTTTAAGCAGACTTCACACTGAGCTTGGAGCCTAATACAGAGCTTGATCCCAGGACCTTGAGATCAGACCTGAGCTGAAACCAAGAGTTGTATGCTTAACCAACTGCATCACCCAGGGGTCCCATTCCTTAGATTTTCTTTTTATAAGAATTTTTTTTGGGGAAAGATTTTATTATTTGAGACAGAGTATGAGAGAGAATGAGGTGGAGGGGAGCAGGAGAGGGAGAAGCCAACTCCCTGCTGAGCAGGAAGCCCGACGCGGGGCTTGAACCCGGGACCCTGGAATCATGACCAGTGCCGAAGGCAGACCCTTAACTGACTGAGCCACCTAGGCACTCCTGATTTTCTTAATAGTTTCTTTTTTCTAGCTTACTTTATTTTTTTTTTAAAGATTTCATTTCTTTTTTTTTTTTTTAAAGATTTTATTTATTTATTCATGATAGTCACACAGAGAGAGACAGAGAGGCAGAGACACAGCAGAGAGAGAAGCAGGCTCCATGCACTGGGAGCCCGACGTGGGATTCGATCCCGGGTCTCCAGGATCGCGCCCCGGGCCAAAGGCAGGCGCCAAACTGCTGCGCCACCCAGGGATCCCTCTAGCTTACTTTATATAAAACATATGACCTACAAAACATGTTAATTGTTTATGTTATTGGTAAGGCTTCCAGTCCCCTGTAGCCTATGTTAGTAGTTAAGGTTTTGGGGAGTCAGAAGTCACACGTGGACTTCCGACTGTGCAGGAGGTTGGTGTCCTTAACACCTGCATTGTTCAATAGTCAACTATATTTCCAAAATATTGCCAGCTCAACCTTATGAAAATCAGATTTCCAAAAGAGCACATAACATCATAGAGGTGTCCAGGTACTAGTCATAAATACTGTCTGAAGAAGAAAGTGCTTGTAAGTAGATTGACCACCATCATACAGTTTTTTAGGTTTGGGAGAGCTTGTTTTTCCCCCAGAAGCAGGTGTGGCCTCAGCAGTCTGGGGCAGCATCAGCCTGCTCCCCATAGCAGTGTCATGAGTGTCCATCGGGAAGTGCTTCAGAAGAGTGATCCCTGTGCCCTGAAACACTGGCATGGGCAGTTGCTTGCTCATCTATTCCAGTTTGTTTCCTACCTTCCTTGTAAAAGACTCTTTCATTAGTGTTTTTCATAGCATATCTCACAATGTAAAGTGAGCCTATAAGTTGCTTGGGTAATATTTATTTTTTGCTGGAAAGTATTAGTTTGTTGGAAAGATTCAAGCCCATGGAAGCCTGTCTTGGTCCCTTGTGGGAGGTAGGGAATAGCAGAGGAAGCACCACAGTTGCAGTACCAGTGACAGGTTTACATCGTGGGAGATAATTTGTATTGTCCATCTCCTATTCAAGGACACATTCAGTGCATCTTAATCTTATTTATTTGAAAGTGTGAGTGACAGCACCAAGCAGAGGGAGAGGGGTAGAGGGAGAAGGAGAAGCAGACTCCCCACTGAGCAGGGAACCCAAAGTGGGACTGGATCCCAGGACCCTGGGATCATAACCTGAGCTGAAGGCAGATACTCAGCCAGCTGAGCCATCCAGGTGCCCTCAGTGCATCTTAATTTCATCTTTAATCACAGACAGGATTCTAGAAAGTATAAATATCTTCTACGGTGCTTTAAAATAGCTGTGGCGCTTCAGAGTGCTGAATATTGGTCTCTTGACCCATCTTTTCAGGAGGAGGACATGGGACATGCCTAATTGGGGAGATGCTTTTTTGCTTAATCTCATGCTTAATTCCATTTGGATTGGAGGCAAGGGATAGACCTTAGCTGCTTTTGGAGATTGATTTACTAGGTTGCCTGAGACCTTTGTGAGGTCCCTGACAATGGTGGTATAGTAATCAGATCTAAGATCTAAGGGATGATTGGCAACAAAGCAGTTCATTGAAAAAATAATTATTTCTTTGACAGTGGACTCTTTCCAGTGGTGTGGAAGGGCTTAACCTTGTTCCCACCCAGGCACACATGTGCATGTATATACATGAACAGAGTACATGGACCCCTCTGGTCCACTGCAGAGGCCACACTGGCCTTTTTGAACTTCCTTAAACCTCACACACTTACTATTCTATCTCAGGGTCTTTCCACATGCTGTTTCCTCTGCCTAGAAGGTTCCTTTGCCATTTTCTGTAATGGCCACTGCTCTGTAATCATTTAGGTATGTATGGCTTAGGGGTCGCCTCTTCTGATCATTTCATCTGAAAGACACCCCACCATCCCTGGCTGTCTCCTTACTCTAATTATTTTCTCCATGTCTCAAATAGCTTTATTTATTGTATTGCATGTTTGAAGTTTCTTTTTCACTAGAAAGGAGACTTCAAACAAGGATCCTCAGTTCTTTTCTGCACGGTGGCTCCAGCACCTAGAATAATGCCAGCCTTTTGTAAATGCCCAGTAATTCTTATTGAATACATGTTTGTATTAATTGAACATACTGTAATTGCATAATGTCATGTGGGTTCAAAAGACTTAATTATATTCACATTTATATTAAGAGAGATATTTATATTGCTTTCAAATGAGACAGGTCAAGATTACAGCTAGAAACAATTTGTGTCACTGTGGAGCAGTGTTTCTTTTGTTGTATGTAGCTTGACCTAAATGCCTGGTGTCCTCAGAAGCTGAGCAGAATTTCAGCTCTTGTTGCTGTTTCTTTTCTACGGCTAGATTTCGGTGACATCTTCTTCAAAGGCTACTAGTAGACATGAGTGTTTTTTTGTTGTTGTTTTTTAAGATTTTAGTTATTTATTCATGAGAGACAGGAGAAAGAGAGGCAGAGATACAGGCATAGGGAGAAGCAGGCATGATGTGGTACTCGATCATGGGAGCCTGATGTGGAACTTGATCCCGGGTCTCCAGGATCATGCCCTGGGCCAAAGGCAGGTGCTAAACCGCTAAGCCACCCAGGGATCCCCAGACATGAGTGGTTTTTCAGCGATTGTGGTGACATAATGTGAATAAATCCTTTAAAGACATAAGTAAATTTAAAGATATGCCATGTTGATGGATTGCAAGTTTTGGAATGGTGAAGATGTCACATCTCATTGATCTGTAAACAATTCCAGTCAAAATCCCAGCAAGATTTTTTTTTTTTGCAAGATTTTCTTGTAGATATAGACAAGCTGATTTTGAAATTTATATAGAAGGCAAAGGATCTAGGATCGCTGAAATAATTTTCAGAAAGAATGCAGCTAGAGGCAACCCACTACACGATTGTAAAATATAGATTATAAGTAAAATATAGATTTGATAATAGAGTTTAAAAACAGATTTATAAAGCTGTGGTAATCAAGAGCATGGACTTGGCAGAAGGATAGACACATGGATCTATGGAACAGAGTAGAGTCCAGAGATAGACTCACATAAATCCAGCTACTTAATTTTTTTAAAGAGGTGAAGAGATAATTTAATGGAGAAAAGACAGTCTTTTCAACAAATGGTGTTGGAACAATTTGATATCCCTTTGTGAAACAAAACTCAAAAAGTTAGACCTAAACTTCTGCCTTATAACAGAGATTAACCCCAAATGGATCACAGGTCTAAATGTAAAACTGTGAAACTCTGAGAAGAAAAACCTAGAAGGTCTCTGTGGCTGGTGCCAGGCAGACAATTAATAGACAGAACACTGAAAGCATATACCGTGAGAGAAAAAGCTGATAAAATGGATTTCAGCAAGATTAGAAACTCTTGCCCTGCAAAAGATACTAATAAGCAAACGAAATGACAAGCTACAAGGACACCTGAGTGGCTTAGTCAGTTAAGCGTCTGACTCTTGGTTTCAGCTTAGGTCACGATCTCATGGGTTGTGGGATCCAGCCACATTGGGCTCCCCACTCAATAGGGAGTCTGCTTGAAAGATTCTCTCCCTCTGCACCTCCCGTCACTCGTTCTCTCTAAGTAAATAAATATATCTTAAAAAAAAAAAAAAGAAATTACAAGGTACAGACTGGGCAAAATATTTGCAAATCACATGTCCAACAAAGGACTTTATCCAAAAAACATAAAGAACTCTCAGAACTCAACAAGTGAGAAAACAAACAACCCAACTGAGAAATGGACATAGGAAAAAAAAAAAAGTAGGTATAAGACTTAAAACACACTTAACCAAAGATGTGGGGATAGCAAATAAGCACAAGAAAAGATGCTTGACACCGTTATTAGCCATGAGAGAAATGCTGATCAAAGCCACAACAAGACAGCTCTACACACTTCTTGAAGTGTCTCCATTTAAAAAAGAAGACCATGAGGTGGTGAGGATGTAGAGCCTCTGGAACTCTTGTGCATTATTGTTGGGAATGGAAATAGTGCAGCACTTTGGGAAAGTTTGGCAGTGTCTTAGAAAACTAAATAACAATCTCATCCCTACTCTAGAGATGTGAAAAGTTATGTTCACACAAAAACCTGCCCATGACTTTATACTGGCTCTCTTTTATTTCCAGAAACTGGAAACAGCCCAGATGCCCTTCAGTGGATGAGAGGATGGGCCTCTGCATCCATCCCATGGAAAACTCTGCGTAAAGGGACAGATTTGCTGCCCGTGGCACCTTGGCAGGGGGGTGGTATTATCTCTGAGGCATGGTGCTGAGTGAGAGGAGCCCTTCCCAAAAGGTTGTGCCCTTGAAGACCTGGAGCATACGTAGTGATGGGTGCCAAGGGCTGGGGAAGGGAACGGGGGTCAATGCTCAATGGGACAGAGTTTCTGTTTTACAAGATGGGGAAAGAGCTATGGGGAGGATAGTGGTGCTGGCTACACAACACTGAATATTTAATACCACTGAACTGTATGCTTAAAACAGTTAAGATGGTGAATTGTGTTATGTGTGTTTCATCACAATAAAAAGAAAAAAGTGGTGTACTGCCTAATTTCACTTAAGATATTGTTTTTTAAAAATAAATTTAATTATTTATTTGAGAGAGAGAGAACATGAGCAAGTGGAGTGGGAGAAGGAGAAGCAGACTCCCCATTGAGTAGGAAGCCAGACTTGGGGCTCAATCCCAGGAGTTTGGGATCATGACCTGAGCCGAAGGCAGACACTTAACCAACTGAGCCACCCAGATGCCCCTATTTAAGACATTCTTGAAAAGACAACATGATGATTTGAGTACAAGTTGGCTTGCCAGAGATTAGGGGAGGGTGTGGCTACAAAAGGGTGACACAAGGGTCTGTTTTGAGATGATGGGGCTGTTCCAGATTTTGGGGCGGCAATCACACAAAATGCCTCTTAAAATTCATAGACTGGCATGCCAAAAAAAGTCCATTTTACTATATGTTAATTTAAAAATAAAAATAAACTCCCACACCCTGCAGAAGTTGCTGCAGGGTGCAAAGCACAGAACTAACGTGCTAGAATAAATGCAGCATGAAAGCAATTAAAAAAAAAGTCATAAAGTCAGTCACTGTCAGTATGTAAATAAACAGAACATGAAAGAAGCTTTGCCACAAAAGCTATCTGATTGCAAAAGCCTGCTAACGTGGTTTTCACAGGCTTTTTTGAAGACGGTTACTGCTACCTTGCAAGCAATGGCACACAGTATCCATGCCTGTTAATATGTCAGTACAGCGTCCCATCCAAACTAGCCTTCTTGCAGTTGACCTTTGAGTCTCCCAGTTGTTTCGGTTTGCTGTAGTTCAATCTGGTGATCCTGGAAATGCTCCTGTGAACTGGGCATGGTGCTCAGGTAGGGGCTGGGTGTGGGGAGGCTTTCAGTGAGAAGCTATAGATTGTACCTGGGCCTTGTGTCTGGGCCTCAAAAAATGCACATGCTCAGAGTGTACTCCAAGGAGATATAGGCAGTTCTGAATCTGTGTTTGGGCTGGGCCTGGACAGCCGTGTGTGCGCATGTGTAAGGTTCTAAGCTCCATGGTGATGATACTGAACAGTCTGGTTTGAGATCCATGAGGTAGAATGGCAGTCAGAATCAGGCAGGCAGGAATGAGGGAGCCAGCTATAGTGGGAGTGCATGAGAAGGCTGTCAGCCAAGCCCCGGTTGGGGTGGCATGGTCTTCCTAAAGAAAGACTTCCTGGAGGTGGTGACTGTGAGCCAGAGTCCCAAAGGGCATGGAGAATTGCCAGACAGGATAAGGAGTTTTTTTTTATGCGGAGGGAGAGAGTGGGGTGCTGTGGTCTTGGTGGAGAAGCAGGTAGGAGAGGACACCAGAGCAGAGCAGAGGCCCCAGAGGCATGGAGCATGAATGAGGCTAGCTTGCAAAGGCAGTTTCTCCAGGTGCCATTGGGCCATTGGATCAGTCACCTGGGAGGAGCTGCCTGCATTGCTGCTAACCTGGGCCCCACCAGGATCAGTGGTTCTGGGGCCTGGGCCTGGAGATCGCCAGTTATAACTAGTACCTGAGGGATTGGAGTCAGAGCCACAGCAGGAAGAGGTGGGGAGCCCCCAAAGAGCTTTCTACCAAGAGTTTGCCTCATCTGTGTGTCTCACTCCTGTTTTGTAACATAGCTCACGCTTGGAAACCACTGCTGAGCCTTGAATTTGGGAGCTCTGCGCTTCTCTAGATTTCCTGGAGGAAAACATTGTGAACTACCCATAAAAAATACGCAGACCCTTCTGTAGGTGCTCATTCATACAAGCATAGTTTTCCAGAAGGAGGTGGAACCCGCTGCACGGGCTCTGGGGCTGCTACATTTTGTTGGGGAAGGAGGAGTTGAGGTGGGGTCTGTCCTGGGGAAGATGGTGAACTTCTTGGTTTCCTGGTGTCCTCCTCAGGAGCAGCAGCCGAGCTGGACAGATGACCTCCCTCTCTGCCACCTCTCTGGGGTTGGGTCAGCTTCCAACCGCTGCTACTCTGCTGACGGCAAGGGCACTGAGAGCCACCCCCCAGAGGACAGCTGGCTCAAGTTCAGGTGAGCATGCTGGCGCAGTTTGTGGGCAAGACCAAGTAATGGTTTTGCACTTGTCTCTAATGGGGCTCGTCCGAGGGAGGTGGCATCCCCTGCTGTCCTTTGCATACCTGGACCTCAGTCTAACTGAGGGCCTGCTACAGTGGGGGCGGGGAATGTCCCAGAAGGCCACATCCAAGTGGAATGATGGTCAAAGTGGGAGGATCCAGGTGGACACCTGAAGCCACCGCTGCTGTATCTGGTCTCCCCCAATTGGTGTCACTCTTCTGTGAGCCCCTGGTCTCAAGCCACCCTCCTTCTCCCCCTCCGTCTCTCTCTGTCAGGAGTGAGAACAACTGCTTCCTGTATGGAGTCTTTAATGGCTATGATGGCAACCGAGTGACCAGCTTCGTGGCCCAGCGGCTGTCTGCGGAGCTCCTGCTGGGCCAGCTCAGTGCCGAGCATGCTGAGGCAGATGTGCGGCGTGTGCTGCTGCAGGTAGCAGGGCTCGGGCTGGTTGACCGGGACCCCCGTGAGTCGGGTGCCCCAGGAGCTCAGCCCTATGACTGTAAAGTGCACGGTTAGCCAGGGTTGGTTTGAAAATGCTGCGGGCTCCTTCTTCTGCAGAGGAACCCGCCCTGGGAGCCTCTCCCAGTGGCAGGGTGTAAAGACAGTCTTGGCCATGGGGCCTGGAGTTTAAAGGGGCAAGTGCCCCTGCCTGTGAGGCAGGTTAGGAGCCATTTGCTGCCCTGTAACTTAAGGAGCAAGGATTTTTATTTTATTTTATTTTATTTTATTTTATTTTATTTTATTTTATTTATTTTTTTAATTTATTTTTTAATTTATTATTTTATTTTATTTTATTTTATTTTATTTTATTTTATTTTATTTTAATGTAAAGATTTTATTTTATTTTCTTAAAGTAATCTCCAAATCCAGTATGGGGCATGGGGCTCAAACTTAGAACCCCTAGATCAGGAGCCACATGCCCTTCTGACTGAACCAGTCAGCCGCTCCAAGGCACAAGGGTTGTTTTTTTTTTTAAGATTTTATTTATTTATTCATGGGAGTCACAGAGAGAGAGGCAGAGACACAGGCAGCGGGAGAAGCAGGCTCCCTGTGGGGAGCCCAATGGGGGACTCAATCCCAGGACCCCAGGATCACAACCTGAGCCAAAGGCAGGCACTCAACCACTGAGCCAGCCAAGTGCCCTTGGAGCAAGGATTTTAAAAGTCCGTTGTGGCATTCGACAGTGCTAGAGGCTTGTGGTCAAAGTGAAAGTTCTGTTGATGCTGTGTTGGAGAGCCCAGTGCTGTGTGATATGGGCAGTGAAATGAGATTGTGGATCTGAGGATCTGAGTCATTGGTGTCAGGAGGCATTGTTGGGGGTGGATTGTACTTAGAAAGACTGCCACCCCCACAGAGGTGTTCTAGGCGGGTGTAGCAGACAGTAAGCCAGTAAAAGTACCACACTTGTAATAGTGAAGTGGGTGGTGCCCATTGATGGAGGAAGCAGCCCTATGAGTTCAGCCTGCCAGCAGCTAAGAGGTTTGTCCCCTCACAGAACCAAAGAATGGCCCTTGGTTTGGGAGCATAATTTGCAATTCAAAACAATGCCTTTTGTAAGGGCTGCTGGAGCTGAATGCCCCCGCAGGATGCCCAGGCCCTTGTGGCCCTAACTTCCCCAAGACCTCCCCCAAGACTGGAAGGGATAGGGGACTCTAGGGAACCATTAGGCCAGGGAGTAAGGAGTATGGAAGTGGTGACCAAGAAAGGCTGGAACTGTGGAGCTGAGGATTGATTGCCAGCGCTGGTTGGAGCTGGTGGAATAGAGGGCTGTGGTTGAGAGCCCCAAGTGGGTGGTGACTGGGATTCAGGCCAGGAAATCCACCCTGAGGTTAAAGCCGCCTCTGGTGCGGTACTGCTGCTCCTGTGTGCTCAAATGCGGGTAACCCTCATCTCCTTGGTGCCCATCAAATTGGAACACCCCAGATGGATCAGCCTTGAATGTGAAAATCCTCCCACTGCCATTGGCCTGACCTCACCGCTAGCCTGTGAGCAACTGCCCATGAGTCAGTAAAAATATGGACAAGAGCCTTGTCTTGGGCAGCAGTGCACTGCCCAGCCGTTGGTATTGCTGCAAGCTCACAAGCTGAGCTGACCCCACCTTGCCACGTTTGGTGGGGGCACTGCCATCCATGAAGGGTACAGACTCCCTTTTCCTTGTCAGCTCCTATCAGCGGCTGTCCCAGCTTGCTGGAGGCTCGGGCAGTGGGGCTTTGTCACCAGATCTCTGGGGCTCGTGCGCAGGGGGCTGAGGAGCTTGGAAAGCTATATCCTGCTGCAGTTTAGAAAGACCTGCTCTGGTGGACTTGGCTGTTCTTGAAGGTACCCTGTCCACTAGAGCAAATTGGGCTTCGTGGCTGTGTTGAGCCACCATTGGGAGCCATCCCTTATCTATGATATGATTAGGAATGTGAGTATGGCAGCTCCACTATGTGAGGGCCTTTGTTTCTCACAGAGCCCATTAAGGAGCCAGAATATGATGTTCTAAGGGGCTTTGAAGTGGGTGGCTGGGGAGTGCAGCCCTCTGGCCTGAAAGCCCTCAGGCAGCCAGGAGGATCTCCAGGACCCTCAGTGGCTGGTGCCTCTACCTGGGAGAAGGAGCCAAGGGGAACAAAGGAGAGGGCTTGATGAGTTGACTTTTGTGCCAGCTAGCTGTAAAGCTCACTGTTGAGCTTCTCCCCAACAAAATGTGGAGGCGTTGCGTGTGACTGCAGAGAATGGTAGATAAGTGTGGTACGTGTTACCTCAAAAGTGTGAAGGGACCTAAGGAGTGGCAGGATTGCTGTAGCATGGTGGGAGGCCCAGTAGTTCACAGTTGGTGTTTAACCTCAACCGGAATTTCCCGGCCTTTAGAGGATCAATTAAGGCTCAGAAATTAAACACTTGTGGCAGGCCCTAGAATTTTATGTAGGGCAATAGCCCAACCTCTGTGTTGCAGGTGGATCACATCCAATGGAAGTTGAGCGCCTTCTATATCCTGCCTGTTACACCCTGTAATTTAAAGGTGCCGCTTGCTGATGTTTGGAGGGGTTCCCAGGAGGCGTTAACAAGAGCCATAAAATGTCTCTTTTATGCGTCCCAATGGGTAATTAGAGGAGTATTTGGGTGATTGTCCCTTGGAGGAGGAACAGGCTCCAGGGGACTGCCGGGGCAGGGGCCTGGGCAGCTGCTCCTCTCAGAGGTCAGAGTACAGGAACCAGATTCTGCTGCCAGGGCTGGGGCATGCCAGGAGGTGATGACATCCACAGCACCTGAGCAGAGGCCTCTAACTTGTGTCCTGGCTGTCATTAGGGGTCCCTGATCTCTGGAGCTGCCCATACAGAAGGCCTGTGGGTTACCTCGAGAGAGAGAGAGAGAGAGAGAGGGAGGGAGGTTGCAGGCCACCCCTCAGTTGGGTTCCTGGCTGTTGGGGGTGGTGAGGCCCCCTTTAGTGGCAAGCGAGATTTGGACTTTAGGAAAAAAAAGAATTCTCTTTTTCATGTCTAGCTGCAGCATTGATACCATCTAATGCCCGTTTTACTGTATCCGACTTACCTGTAAATTGTAATGACATGGCATTATATTGTGGCGGGGCACAGCCTCTAAGGACTCCTAAGATTCTGGCCCCAAGGGAGCTTCCTCTGGTTTGGACGTGGTCAGGGAGTGCAGAAGTGTAATAACACTGAGCAAAATGACCTACCCACTGAACCATCTCAGTTTCTACCTAAGACAAGATGTGCTTCATCTAGGGTCATCCACCTATTCAGTGGGCCTGCACTGTAATTTTGATGAAGCGATGGGCCTAGCGCCTAGCCGTAAAAATCTGAGTCAGGCGAGGCAGAGCATCTTCCTCCTTAGCTCCGGCTCTGGAGGCTTTTGGGGAGCTCTTCTTCAGAACCCACCGCCTTTTTTATTTTGTCTGACTCCTGCCTTTATGGCTTGACACATTTGGGAGCCCCCTTGCTGTGGTGACAAGTCCGGGGATCCGCTAGGGTGTCTTTAATAAAATGGGTCCTCAGCACCTTGGATGTTTCATTTTGTTTTTTAACAAATTAATTAACTTTAGAGTCTTTGGCCAGGCCAGCCAACTAACACATCTCAGCCACTGCGAACAACAGTTCAGAACCAGTTCAAAGTCCCGTAAGAGTCAGCACCCTTCTCCCCACTTTGGACAAATTTTTCTAGAAAACCTTGCATTGCCAGCATGGTATAGTCACTTGTTTCCATTTCTGGTTCACGCTGGTCATCGTCGGGCATTTTGGTACGATGGATAGTAGGGAGTGGAGGTTTTCTCTTTCCTGACTCATGCCGCTGCCTCCTGCCCTAGGATGTCCGAGGAATCGGATCCACCTCCACCAGCGCAGCGTTGACCAGTGTATTTGGGAAAGCTCCCCAGTCCTGACAAGGTGGCAGCAGCAGGTTGGCATGTTACACCACTGCACTCCTAAGGCCTGAGCCATTTCAGTAGGGCTCTTACAAGAGTCCCCTCCTCTGGGCACCCAGGAGGAGCTGGTACCATGTGCTCAAGGACTCTGCTTTTAGTGAGGATTCATAGTGCTGTACCACACCAGGGCTGGGACTCCCAGGATCCCATGGGGTTGGAGACAATTTGCAAGAGTAGGGAGCGCAGCAGCAAAGGAGGTGCCGGCCCAGGCTGCGTTGACACCTCTGGTGGCATTGCCTCTGTCCGAGCTCAGCACCCACCCCGACCACCAGCACAGTAGCCCCAGCAGCCAGCTTCCCTTCCCGGCACCAAACTAGGGGAGCTCTCCTTGGCTCCCAGGGCCTTACAGCCTGTGCCCCTGGTGGGAAAGAGGTAGAGCCCTATGTTCTTGTTAGCGCCCTGTGGTTCAACCTTCACGTACGATGATAACCAGTCACTTCTAGACAGGACACCCAGTGGGGTCTCATTTGGAGACTGATGGGAAACACATCCACCTCAGAATGGGGCCTGCTGGTTGGTCTCTGCTGGGGAGTGTGACCTTTTACAGCACTAACAATTTAGGGTGGGCACTTGTGGCAACACCCAGCAGCAGTGCCAGGCAACACCACAGACTGGCAGCAAGCAGCCGTTCCTTCCCGGAGAACCTGATCAGTCTGGGAGAGGAAGGTAGCAAGCTCTTCACAGCAACAAGGCACCATATAGGAGGACAAACTGCTCCCACAATCCCATCCTTGTCACCAGTTATGCTGATATAGGTATATTGAATTAGGATTACATATATGCCGACCTGATATTATGGGGTTGGCAGGAAGCTCCCTCAGCATCCAGCCTCCACCCACCCCTCACCCCCCGCCCCCCGCCCCGGGGATGTGAGACCCACAGGACTGTTCTGATTGAAGGTACAGTCTCAGGACACCCCCACAGGAAGCAGTGTCACGGATTTTTTATTCCCAGATCCCAGAAGCAAGAGGACGCCATGGAGCTGGGGGGTGGGGAAGGACACATCTCCACCCCAAGTCAAGAGCCAATCGGAGGAGATAAAGAGCAGGGTAGCAAGCACCTATTACTTACAAGGTGGTTGGGGTGGAGGTCGCTACTTTTCATAGCCTTAACTCCAAGTGGTTATCTTAGAAGGTGCCCCACAAACTGCGAAGCCAGAATTTGCAGTGGGTCTGCTGAGCTCAGGCCCTTACCTGTGTCCAGACTCTGGTTATGAGCAGGGTAGTCCCACTGTCGGTCATCTTGGCAGCAGCTCAAAGACAAAGTTGTTTTTCTCATCACACAGGGACTCCCCACGTCCCCAGACTCCAGGCCCAGGCATCCGGCTTGCAGTCCTTCCCCACAACTGGCATGGTGGGCTCTGGAGGAGATCCTCCTGGGGAGAGGGCAACAGGGGTGTGGTGGGAGGGGGCCAACCTCTGGTAGAAGCAGGGTAATTTCGGATGATCCCTTGTCTCCTCACTTAGGGTTTGCTGGTACTCGCTGGCCAGTTCTGCTTTCTGCTTGCTGTTGTCCTGGAGGTTTTCCTGGCATCTCTTTTTGGAAGCACGTCCAGAGGCACTTAGTTTTAGATGAGAAGGATGGAGTCCTAATCCTCAAAAACAGTGTTCCTGGCTGTTTTCCAGCCTCAGCACCTGGGCCAGAAGGCCTCCGTGGCCTCAGAGCCCTGCGCCATTGATGCTCGGCTGGTCCCCCTCCCTCCCACAGCCCCTAAAAGGCAGCAGGGTGACTGGCATCAGGGGACTGGCAGGATGTAGTGACAATACAAGGTGTCACTGCCCTAGGCTCATGCTGAGCTGGGTGCTGGGTACGCAGGGTAGATTATCTCAGTGCCCTCCGCCCAGAGCATTGCTTATCTCCTTCATGGATAAGTTGGAGACTGCCGGGCAGGCAAGTGGCGGAGCTGGGATTCACCGCAGGCAGCCTGATTCCAAGCCTTGCTCGGAACCTCTCTGTGGGCTCCTGCCCCACTGGTGTCTGCAGTGTTTCCTGGAAGGCTCCAGCCCCATGGGGCAGATGTCTCAGTCCAGCATTGCTCTATAGGAGCCACAGTCCTTGCAGTGCCTGTCATGTGATGACCTGCAATTCCTACAGAATTTGTCACTATTAATAGACATTTCAGTATCCGGTGACAGTGGTATTTTGAACCAGCCTTTCCCCTGACACACACCCTTCCCTGTCCTGTATGCCTCCAGGCCTTCGATGTGGTGGAGAGGAGCTTCCTGGAGTCCATTGATGACGCATTGGCCGAGAAGGCAAGCCTCCAGTCTCAGCTGCCAGAGGTAATCTCCCTAGCCATTGACATGACTGGGCCAGAGCAGCAGGAGTTAGGGGGACAGTGTGTTTGCAGGGGCCTCTCCTGGGGACCTTCCCTGCCCACTGTGGGCAGCTCCACTCAGGCTCAGTGTTGGGTGGGCAGATCAGTCCTCCACCTGGACCTGTCCATAGCCTCATCACCCACCCGCCCACATCAGCCACCAGCAATTCCAGAACCGACAGGACAAGTAAGGTCATGTCTGTCTCTCCTGCAAGAGGCCTGCCCTGGAGCTGCAGTGCGGCTCCATCCTGGCCAGGCCCTCGGATCCTTGCCCTTTAAGGGAGGGGACAGCTAGCGGGAGATGGTCTCCAAGGACTCAGCCCACTCTGACCCCCTGATGATGGCCTGTAGGGTGTCCCTCAGCACCAGCTGCCTCCTCAGTATCAGAAGATCCTCGAAAGACTCAAGGCTCTGGAGAGGGAGATTTCGGGAGGAGCCATGGCTGTCGTGGCGGTCCTTCTCAGCAACAAGCTCTACGTCGCCAATGTCGGTGAGCCAGCTACCTGTCCCCGTGCGGGGAGTGCTGGGCGAGAGAAGGTCTGTGCGTTCTTTGGGCATTCTGCTTCTCAAATGCGTTAGCCCTCTAGCCCCTGTCTTCTGAGGCCATAGGGTACGTTTCCCTGTTTCTGCACAGGAATGCTCTGCTCCTGGCATGGGGAATTGGGAGGTACCAGCTAGGAGGCAGGCTTTACTTCCCACTCTCTGCCCCATCTGGCTATGAGCAACTTGCATCCCCTCTCTAGGTCACCTCCATGGCTTCCTCTTCTGGAAGTAGTTTCTGAACTGTGGAAGACCCACTCAGCATCCCACGAAGGGCGGCAAGATGGGCTGGCTGAGGGACCATAGGGATCTTTGGATTTGTGGGCAGAGAAGAGGCCGTCTGGGAACCCAAGAAGGCTGTACCCACTGGGTACAGATTACTGCAGGAGTGGTGTAGAGACCCCACTGATAATGTCCTCCTTAAGATTTCATTATGGACAGAATTCAGAAATGTAAAAAGATAAGGGGAACAGCAGGGAGTGACTGCCTGTGTGCCCAGCCCCCAGCCCCAACAATCACCTCCTTGAGACCAGTCTCATTTCCTCTGTGGCCCTCTGTCCCCACAAACCCCAGACATCATGTCCTTTTATCATTTTGTAAATATTTCAGTATGTCTCCCTGGAGAAGAGGTCTCTTGCTAAAATCATAATTATCCTAGGATGACACTGGAAAAGTTTAACCTAATTCCTTAGTATCATTAGCACGCCCTGACTGGTGACTCACCCCAGTGGTCTAAGCCTATTATCTTTGCTCGTTTTCAAGGATTTCCACGCGTGAGATGCCTGCCTCTTCTCTCTCTCTCTCTGCTCAACATGCCCTGTTCCTCCTTGTACCCAGAGCTTGCTCAGCTGCTCAAATTCTCCTGCAGGTACAAATCGTGCCCTGTTATGCAAATCCACGGTGGACGGCCTGCAGGTGACACAGCTGAACGTGGACCACACCACGGAGAATGAGGACGAGCTCTTCCGCCTCTCTCAGCTGGGTACGTCTGAGTGGGGCCGACCCCCACAGCTCACTCTGTTCTCTTCTGGTAGCCGTGAAGGGAGAGGCATGAAGTGCTCGGGCTGTGACCTTGGGCTTGGGACCAGCCTTCCTGGGGTTGGATCCCAGCTCTGCCCCTTACTAGCAGGTGATGTTCAGAATTTCAGAAGGTTTTTGTGCCTCAGTTTCCCCATCTGTGTAACAAGGATTGTAGCAGCGCTTACCTTGTGAGGATTAAGAGTCCATGTGTCTAAAGTGTTTCCAAGAGTACCGAGTATGCACTAGGTCCCGTGATTGGTGGAGACTAGGAGGCCAGCAAGATCCCGGTTGCAGCCACCACGGCCTAGCCTCCCTGCCCAGGGCCTCTGGGTGTGGTGGGCGTTCTGATGGGCCTGGCCACAGGGCACCGGGGAGCTTTGGGTGAGCCACTCCAGAGGGCACCCTGCTGTGACTTCATCCTCTGTTCCCTGGGTCCTCATTGCCTTACTTTGGGGACTGTGTCTGTATGCCCTTCCTTTTGTTCTTCATGATGAAAAGGACCTGGGATTGTCCTGTTGTTCTCCCTCTGGCAGGTTTGGATGCAGGAAAGATCAAGCAGGTGGGAATCATCTGTGGGCAGGAGAGCACCAGGCGCATAGGGGATTACAAGGTCAAGTATGGCTACACAGACATCGACCTACTGAGGTAGGTGGCCAGCCCAGCTGCCGCGTGCGTAAGGCCAGAGGGCCTGGACAGAAGCAGATTTGGGGCTCTCGGGACAAAAGGTGCAATTGAGGTAGTTGAGAGCCCAAGAAGACTTTTCTTCCTCCTAGAGAGGTTGGTGTGTGGTCCTAGATCCAACAGGCCAGGAAGTGGGGTTCCATAGAGCTGGGCTGGCAAGGGGTCAGGTTGGGGATCTGAGTCAGAGCCAGGGACAGCAACCAGTGCCTGGGGCCCAATGGGAGTGTCCAGGGTTGGCATGAGCCACCTGGTATGAATGGGGACGGACGACAGGCCTCCTGGTCAGTGCTGTGCATGCCCGGCTCAGGGCAGAGGTCCAAGATGAAGTAGATGCTGCCCTCCGTGGACCCTTCCCTTTTGGCTGCCACCCAGCACTGGCAGCAGCAGATGGGCAGTGGTGGTGATCGTGGGCCGTCATTGTAACGAGCCAGTGCCCAGCTCTTTACACACCATCTTACTCAACCCTCACTCAGACCCCGTGAGGGAGGTCCTGTTGTTGCCCGGAAGGTATGTTCACATGAAGAAACAGATGTGGCGACATCAGGGAGCCTGCCTGGTCACAGGGCTAGCGGGGGCTGAGGCAGGACTTGAACCTGGATGCAGGTTCATCCTGAATCCAGAGCAACATCCCAACATTGACTGGGAAGATAGACATGTGTCTGTGGTGTGTGTATGTATGTGTGTGGGTTGGTGTGTGTTTGTGTGTGGTATGCAGGGGTGTGGTTTGGGGGTGTATGCAGTGTGTAGATGTGTGTCGGGGGGTATGTGTGTAGGAGTGTGGTATGTGTGGGAGTGTGGTGTGTTTGTGTGTGGTATGTGTGTGGTATGCAGGGGTGTGGTTTGGGGGTATAGGTGGTGTGTATATGTGTGTGTGTGTGGTATGTGTGTGGGAGTATGGTATGTGTGGGGTTGTGTGTGGGGGGTGTAGTTGGGGGTTGTGGTTTGGTTTCTGGGGTGTGGGGGGGGAGGGTATGGTGTCAGGGTGTGTGGTTGAGGGGCTGTGGCGTGGGAAGGAAGGGAGGGTGTGTGGGGTTGTGGTTTGGGTCTCTGGGGTGTGTGTGTGTTGGGGGAGGTGTGTGTGGCCTGTCACAGCATTTAATGTCACAACCAGAGCCGTGAGGGACTCATACCAAAGACGCCAGCGTCAGAGCCAGACTCGTCATAGCCTAGAAAGCATGAGTTACAACTTGTTCTCCCGAGATTTAAACAATTGAGTTTGGAAATTTTCGTCTCTAATTTGTGGGGTTCTGTTTGCTTAATTGGAAAGTACGTTTGTGGCTTAAAACAATTCAAGTAGCACCAAGGATGTACGGTGAAAAGTAAGTTTCCCTCCCACCTGAGCCCGGACTCCCTCCCAGACGCTGCTGGTCCTGCTCGCTTGTGTCCTGCCCCAGAGCCCCTGTGCACGTGGATGTGGGGGTGTGTTTCTAAGACACCCGCAGGCGCTGGCGTACTGTCTCCCAGCACCTCCCTTGTTTCCTGATGGGTGCTGCCCTCCCCTGCTGTGCAACACTGGGTGGGTTGGCAGCGGCACTCTCCATAACAGCTGCCCAGGTCCCAGAGCTGGGCTGTGGCCACGCTCCCCAGCCCCCTACTCATGGGCTGCCCGGATGTTCCAAGCTTTGCTCTGCCATGTGCCATTGCCAGGAACATCTTAGACTCGCCTCCGTGTGTGTGCACACGTACTGGAGCTCTGTGACATCTTCTCGCTCTGCTGGCGCCTCAGTAAAGGGTCCCTGTGCACCCGGGGTGCGCGTGGAGTCTGAGTTGGCGTGGATACTTGTTTTGGAGGAGCGCGGGAGAAGTGGGCTTTTAAAAGTGATCCCTACTCACCCTCTTGCTGTCCCGACTGTCACCGCATAGGCTCTGTGGACAGGAGCTGAGGACTGGGGCCAGGATGGGGCACCCGATGTCCACTGCCCTGACCCCAGCTGCCCCCTGGCTCTCCTGGGCCTCAGCTTTACGTTAGGCCCACCCTCAGAAGACAGTTCTGTTTTTCTTGTTTTCTCTTTCCTCTATTTCTTTTCCTCTTATTAGATGTGCATTTAACTTTACATCCTGGGCAGATTCTTGCCCTTAGCAGAAGAAATGTCCCCTGGCGCCCTCCCAACCATGGCTCTCCCTCACTTTCTGCCTATAGCGCCGCCAAGTCGAAGCCGATTATCGCAGAGCCCGAAATCCATGGTGCACAGCCCCTGGACGGGGTGACTGGCTTCCTGGTGCTGATGTCGGAGGGGCTCTACAAGGCTCTGGAGGCAGCCCACGGGCCTGGCCAGGCCAACCAGGTGAGCTGGGCCCTGGCACAGCACAGCCAGCCAGCCCTCCTCGGCTCCACGGTCCTCAGGGACCCAGAGCCCTGGTTCTCAAAGGCCATCTCCAGACAACTTCTCAGTCTTCAAAGCTGGGAGAAGAAAAAACCCAGTGCTCTAAGAACACCCATCCCCCCCCAAAGCTGTGCTTGTTCGGGGCTTGAAGCAGGGTCAGTCTTGGGGGCCTGAGCAAAGCCTGAGGGGAAGAGGGGGAGAAGGAAGTGAATTTGCATGGGCACATGGTTCTGGAATATCCGAGAAGGGCCCTGGGCTGAGAAAGAACACCCAGAGCCTATAGCCTGAGCCTCAGGCTCCCTCCGCCACCTTCCCCTCCCTCCCCTTCCCTCCTAGCTGCCCTCACTTAAACAGCTTGCTCCTTGTCTCTGATGCCAGGTGATAACGTCTACCTTTTTGGGATTGTGGTGAGGGCTAGGTGTGATAAGCTTAGGTCCCCAGCCAGTGGGAGCCGCTTATTTTTCCTATTCTTGGAGCACACATGTCAGACTAATTGTCACTAACGTGTGGCTTCGAGACAGTCACCTCCAGGATGAATTTTTTTTTAAGATTTCATTTATTTATTCATGAGAGACACAGAGAGAGAGGCAGAGACACAGGCAGAGGGAGAAGCAGGCTCCATGCAGGGAGCCCGATGTGGGACTTGATTCCGGGACTCCAGGATCACGCCCTGGGCAGAAGGAGGTGCCAAAAATTCACATTGTGTTTCTCCTTCCATTTATGCTTCCTATAGGACAGCAACCTTTTCTGCTTTCTTCTTTTTAATTAAAAATGATGAGGAAAGTGTCTCATGTGCCTGTCTCCTGATAACCCGTGTCTCAGCATTTTTCACATATTTTATCTTATCGTTCCTGTCAGTAGCCTTGTGACACAGGTGGCGGGGGCTCACTGTCACTATGAGTGAGGGAACTTGGCACTCTCAGAGTTGAGAGGTCTCGCCTGAGGTGACATCTGGTCAGTAACAGAGCTGAGCCCACCCCAGGTGGGGCTTGGGTCATTTCCTGTGACCTGCCCCGGCCCTCCTACCTCCAAGAGACTCTGGCCAGCCATCACGTTTGTGTTTGTTTGTGAACTTATTCTTGGTGTGATTTCTTTTCTTTTCTTTTCTTTTTTCTTTTCTTTTCTTTTCTTTTCTTTTCTTTTCTTTTCTTTTCTTTTCTTTTCTTTCTTTTCTTTTCTTTTCTTTTCTTTTTTCTTTTTTCTTTTCTTTCTTTTCTTTTCTTTTTTTGTCTTTTCTTTTGTCTTTTCTTTCTTTTCTTTCTTTTCTTTCTCTTTGCCATAGAATTATCCAGTGGCTTTTCCTTGGTCCTAGAATGAACTAGATAGTGGACTTCTCTGAGGGCCTGTCTTCATTCTGTTTTCCCAATTTCTAACAAAAAGTTTGCTCCAGGAAACAATTCATACTGGGTGTTTTTATGGTCTCTAGAGTGCCCTCCCCATCCATTGTGCAATTTAATCCTAATAACCCAGTGAGGTGGGTATTATCCTCCATTTTACTGGTATGCAAGCCAACAATTGGAGAGATCACAAGGTCACACCTTTTCTACTGAGAAAGTTCCAGAAGAATTATCCTGAATACCTTGAAAAGCTCGGATTTCAGGCTTGGCTGATGCAGACTTCCTTCACCTGCTTGGCAGGTGCCCCTTGAACATCCCACTTAGGCTCTGGAGTCATGGGCTGCAGCCCCGGGTGCCTCCTCCCTGGCCTTCATCGGGTTTTGCTCCCCATCCCTGCAGGAGATTGCTGCCATGATCGACACTGAGTTCGCCAAGCAGACTTCCCTGGATGCGGTGGCCCAGGCCGTGGTGGACCGGGTAAAGCGTATCCACAGTGACACCTTTGCCAGTGGCGGCGAACGTGCCAAGTTCTGCCCGAGGCACGAGGACATGACCCTGCTGGTGAGGAACTTTGGCTACCCTCTGGGAGAGATGAGTCAGCCCACACCATCCCCAGCACCAGGTATGTGTGTGATGTGGACGGGAGGCCACCTAAGGCAGCTGGCCAGGGCTGGGCTTGGGGGGCCTGCTGCCTGGAGCAGAGCTGGAGCCAGAGGTCTGGCTTGCAACCGTTCTAATCTGGTCTCTCTGACTTTAAAGTTCTCTGAGCTGAGTTTGTTTTTTCTTTTTGTTTTTTGTTTTTTCCTTTTGCCTGTGGGATGAGGATTATCACACCTTCCCGGCCTACCTCCTAAAGACCTGAGTTACTCCCTCTGCCTGCGTCTTTGCCTCTTTCTCTGTGTCTCTCATGAATAAGTAAAATCTTAAAAAAAAAACAAAAACAAAACCTGAGTGCATGAACAAACGCTTTGCCAAGCCACAAGGCCACATAAGAGGGATGAAGGCGGCCGCTGCCGGGGTGCCTACTGTGCGCCTGGTACTTTACCCAAGAGTTCCTTCAGGCTGCCTTAACACCCTAGAGGCAGGTGGCACCCCCTTTTACTGAGGAACTGACGCTTTAGAAGGAAGAGAGGGAGGCAAGGTTAGGCATGTGGACAGAGGGTCCCCCGAAGCCTGGCTCTGTCCCCGGACTGTGTCGGGGGGAGGCTGAGACGCTATATTTTCTGCTTTTGTAATTCTGTAATCAGGTTGCTTGGGAAGAGAGGTGCTGGTTCTTTTTCTGTTTCTCTCCCTGGGCTGCTCAGTGTCAAGCCCATCAATTCCTAGGGGCTGCGTTTCTTTTTCTTTTCTCAACCAAGCAAGGCTCAGCGCTCAAGCAGCGCAGAAGGATTTGTTCTCCCACAGACACCAGGGTTACTGCAGTTTCTCTAACTTGTTGTTATTGCAACCATATTTTTGTTGGGCCAACCTCAACTTACCCCTGGGCTGAAAGCGCCATGGGAAGCCAGGCAGTAACCCCTTCCTCGAGGCAGCTCAGCGCGTCCTCTCCTGCTTTGAGCACCAGTAGTGCTTTGTTGCCAAGAGGAACCCCCTGCCTGCCTGGAAGAGTTTGCCATGAGACCGATGCCCCTTCACTGTCCCAAGGGACAGAGGGCCAAGCTGCAGCTCTGGGAGCCAGGCCTGGCCGCTTACCTTCTCGGCCCCTCAGACACTGTCCCCATCGGGCCCTGTGGCAGCCCTGTTCCCAGCACCACAGGGATCCCCCCTCAGCCACTCCCTGCAGCCCATACTCTCTTCCTCCCCACACTGCAGGAGGACGTGTGTACCCCGTATCCGTGCCGTACTCCAGCGCCCAGAGCACCAGCAAGACCAGCGTGACCCTCTCCCTCGTCATGCCCTCCCAGGGCCAGCTGGTCAATGGGGCCCACAGCGCTTCCACCCTGGACGAAGCCACTCCCACCCTCACCAAGTAAGCCCTCATCCCAGCCCCAGCCACCCTCAGGCCTGCCCCCAGGACAGCCCTCGGTACCTGGACAGGACAGGCCATGTCCCGGGGTCGAGTGGCGTTGGGTGAAGTGCCCTGGGGTCTTGGACCTCTCCAGACCCCCACCTCCATCCCCTGGGGGTCCTCCCCAGACACGGAAGCAGGAGGAGGCCGCCCCGCAGTTTCCAGCAGCTCACAGAACCTGGAGCTGGGAGGGATGGAGGTTCAGGGCAGAGTGGGCGAGGCGGCCGTTGCGGACAGCCTGCTGCGGGTATTTTCCTGCGGGTCCCACATACTAGTTTTCATTTCGTGGGAAGGTTCTCCTGTTCTTTTCTCTCTTCCCACCTCCTCCTCATCTCAGAGCGTGTGATGCAGGTTTGCCTCCCCGGTGGCAGCTGTGCTGGGGGGACATTGTTTGGCCTGTGCTGGCTTGTCAGAGCCAGTGCTCTGACTGAAATGTCCCATTTTAGCTTTAAAGTGAGTCGTCCGGTTTAAGGTGGGGGAGGGGTGGAGGCAGCGGGAGGCCTGGAGCCCAGGGGGGCCCCTTCCTCACCACAGACCTGCAGGTCCCGTGTCCCTCCTCCTCTTCCCTTCTGTGGAATGTCCACCCAGTCCCCGCCCTCACCACCCCAGGGGACGGGATCTGGTTTCCACATTCCAGCCCTGCACAGAATAATAGGGATGCCACACCCGGCCCACTCAGAGGATGTAGCCAATCGGAAGGGCCATCCAGGAGGGAGTGGTGCCAGCAGCTTCTGTCTCCCGGGGGCCTTCCCTTCTCCCTGCCCTCATGTCCCATCACAGCCATCATAGCTGTGGCTGCTGCTGCCACCACTGCTATGGGGCAGAAGGGCCTGCCCGGCAGCTGGGGTGCCCCATTTGCACAGGGGTGGCCTCCCTGCAGGGTCGCCCAGAGGAAGCCACCAAGCAGTGTCCACGGAGGCACAGTGTGATAGCTGTGGTCCCAGACCGGGCAGGAGAACCGGCCGTCCTTCCTCACCTCTGCTCCTTGGGCCCCTAAACCGTCCCTTCCCTTCGGCCTGCATCTGAGTGTTAGCTGGGCCCCACGGTGGGCGGGCTGGTGCTGGGTGCCCGGCAGCGCTAGGAGTCTGCTGGTCACACCCAGCTGTTCTGTGCTTGGTGACGGAGCCGGGGCCCAGGGAGCTCTGACAACGGGGCCCGTCCCCACCCAGGCAGTGAGAGGGGAACGAGGAGTGAGGAAGGTTTTTTGGGAGAAGAGCCCTTGCCTACGAGTGATCAGTGGGATTTGGCGAAGCTGGCGTGGACTGCCTCTACCTCAGCACTGCTCTGAGGGAGACGTTCTGTGTCCGATACAGTGGCCACTAGGACGCGTGCTTATCCAGCGCTTGAACCGAGTGATCCATTTCATTAAATTCTAGTTAACTTAAAGAGCCACATACAGCTAGAGTTGGAAAATACATTTGATTTTTCATCTGCCCTTAAGACCATCTGACCCAGGGGCGCCTGGGGGGCTCAGTTGGTTAAGCGTCTGCCTTCAGCTCATGACCCCGGGTCCTGGGTCCTGGGTCCTGGGATTGAGCCGGTCTCCCTGCTCAGCAGGGAGTCTGCTTCTCTCCCTGCCCCTCCCCCTGCTTGTGCTTTTTTTCTCTCTCTCAAATATATATATACAAAATCCTAAAATTAAAAAAGAACATCTGACCTGGCTCTCGTGGCCTGAGGGGCCAGCTGAGGCAGGGGGTAAGCTCTCTATCCCAAGGGTAGAAGCCATGGTGCCTGACTGACTCCTCTGTCATCCCCACAGCCAGAGCCCGACCCTGACCCTGCAGTCCACCAACACGCACACCCAGAGCAGCAGCTCCAGCTCGGACGGGGGCCTCTTCCGTTCCCGGCCTGTGCACTCGCTCCCGCCTGGTGAGGATGGCCGTGTCGAGCCTTACGTGGACTTTGCTGAATTTTACCGCCTCTGGAGTGTGGACCATGGCGAGCAGAGTGTGATGACAGCCCCGTAGCCCCGGCTGGGGGATGTGGCCCGAGGACAAGGGGGCCTGGCTCTGGGGCCCGGTGGGCCTTTCCTGCCATTTGCCTGTGCCGCAGGGACCAGGGAGGCCCAGCCCTCAGCCTGCACCACACACTCGCCCCACCAGACTCAGTGCTGCAGAGAACATTCTGTCAGAGAGCACCAGTGCAGACTGGACCTTGTCCCTGCCCAGGAGCTAGAGGCCACTCCCTCAGGCAGACTCCGCCAGGATCGTTGGTGTTTCTCAACAAACAGCATAGGGCAGAAGCTGTGCTGGCCTGCAAGCCTGCCGAGTGGGGCGGAGTGTCAGGAGTTACGTGCTCTGCATGCCAGGGGTCCAGGGGCTGCTGCTTCCTCAAGGCCACCACCTCCCCCGGAACAGTCTGCGGCCACTGCTTATACCCCTGCACCCGTGAGCAGTGGGTCCCCCCTTCTTTTTTTAGCAGCCCCGCTTGGCATTTGCACGTTTGCAGCCTGCATCCCATCCCTGGGCCTGCCCAGCTCATTTCCAGTGTTAAATGCTCAGGAAGACCAAGAGAAGCGTCGGGAGCCTGGGATGGCTACACAGGGACAGGTCAAGTGAAAAGGAACGAAAGGAGATTGGTCCAAGAGGAGCACTGATCTTGGAGTCCACCAGAGTGGCGGTGGGGATAGGCTGGGCGTGGCTGAGCTTCCCCCAGACACGGGGGTGCAGGAGAGGCGAGGATGTGCCCAGACGGAGCAGGGATAGTGGCCGCTGTTGTCAGGCCCCTCCAGGAACAAGGAGGCCCTGAGTCAGGGTGAGCCAGTCCTGCTTTGCTTTTCCCTTAACCGCCACTGAGGAAGGCCACAGGCTGGGGAGCCGCCTTACCCACCGCCAAGGAGTCCACCGGCTTTAAGGAACAAACCGGTCATAGTCGGGCCTGGGGGCTCATTTGAAAGAACGGTGGGAAAGAGGTTCTTGGATACTGGGTGGCGACCGAGGACTTCAGAGACCCACCCCACTTCCACAGACACTTAGGGACGGGATCAGACCAGCCCAGGCTGTGCGACCACTTCACACGTTCTCTGCCTTTGGTGAGCAGAGGCTGTGACCAGGGCTGCTGGCAGGGAGTGCCGGTCCTGCTGGCAGGAGGCAGGCAGGCCCAGGAGACTCCCAGCTCGCGGGGCTCCCAGGGTGTGGGGGAGCAGAAGTCAGGCCTTGCTGTCAGTCTCTGAGGCCGCCCTGGAGCTCCCTGCCCTCCCCAGCTGCAGGCTCCTGCCCGGTGACACCCCAGACACAGCTGCCAAGCAGGAGGCACATGCGGCCCCCAGGGAGCCTGAACTCTGGACGGTGAGAAGCCAGTACCGCGGCCCAGCAGGGCCCCTGTGGTGCATTTGGGGGCGGGAGGCTCTGACTCCCTCCACCTCGAAGCCGTCTCTGTTCCGCAGGTGAGCAGATTTCAAGTCCGTCACAAGGACTTGCGAACAAAGAGAATTCTCTTCCAAGAATGTCTCTGTGATGCTGTTTGGTCTCTAGAAATAGAATCACTTTTCTACCACAATAAAGAAAGCATAATAGGTGGTCTTACACATCGTGTGTTAAGGGTGCTGTTACTCCGGTCTCGCGTCCCTCGCAGCGGCCTGGGCGGCGGCTGCCTCCTCCTGTCCTCCTTCTCAGCAGCGGGCGGCCCCAGCCCCAAGATGCTGGGTCGTCCGGCGTCCCTCCCCGTCCCTGCACGTCTAGAGGGGGTGACCGTCCCCTCCTGCCGCAGGGCGGGCCCTCCAGGCCCTGAGGGCAGTGGCGGGCTGTGTGTAGCACTCTGTTTCCCTGACAGGGAAGGAGCCCGGTTCTTGGTGTGTGAGGAGTGGTGTGGCCGACAGAGCTTCAGGTCCCCAGGACGGCGCCCTCCCCCTGTCACCAGTTAGTGGATGTTCAGGAACTTCCTTTGCTTTATTTTGGTTTTGTTTGGGTGGAGGACTTTCTATAAATACCAGTCCACAAATACTAGCCTCTTCCTGCCTCATAGAACTTAACAACCCCTCTAACAAGGGCATGGGCTTAGGAGCAAAAGCAAAGCTCGATGTTTGGGTGATGGCGTCTGGGGCTCCCAGATACCCCTGCCCCTCTGCTGGGAGGAGGCTCTAGGCCGAGGGCTCTGCCTGCAGAGCGGCCTTTCAGGATCCATCCCCCCTCCTCGACTTCCCCACTGTCCCCCGGGAGCCCTGAGGAGCACTGTTGGCTCTAGAGCTTCTGGAGTCCCAGTGTCAGCCCAGTACACAGAGAGGGAGGTGGTGGGAGCGCCGTTTGTCAGGTGGGTGACAGGCGCAGACAAGTGGGCATGCTCCCCGTCACAGACAGCCCCGGCCAACCCCTAGCTCCTCCAGGCCTCCCCCAGCACCTGCTCTGCCCCAGGTTCAGGGGTGCGCAGGGCCTTGGCCAGCGGGCTGTGTGTTCCCTGCGTTCTGTCCTCAGTGTCTCTCAATCCGCTTGGGGGCCTGCCTCCTGGGGCTGAGAGGGCCACCGGGTTAGCTTCCTGGTTCCCTTTGCTGGATTCAGCTATGAAGCAGGTGGACTAGGTGACAAGTCTGTCTTAGGATCTCAGAAATGGCAAGAGTCAGGACAAGAGGAGAGCGGGTGGCCGGGCAAGACTGCGGAGCCGCAAGCCCGCCCTTCCGCACGGACTGGGCCAGGCCAGCAGGAGCCCCCCTGGCCTTGACCACCTCCCCACCGCCTCACTGGGGAGAGTGCTCAGCTTCCCTGGGGCTGGATTCGGTGGAACCAGAGAAGGTCCCCCCACCCCCCGCCACCTGGGATCTCTTGTCCCTTGAAGATCTCCTGTCCCCTCACAGGATGGGATTCAGTCACATGCGCGATTGAGGACCTGGCCTGGATCAAACCGGATAGGCAGGCCTTCGTGAGCTGCTGGTAGCCCCGGGCCCAAGGCAGCGGGGCGGGCCACGCGGGGAGCTCCAGGGACGCTCTTGGGCCGCCTTCGCGAGGATTTGTTCTCTTGTGTCCCCAGCGCTCGTCGGGTCCTCCAGTTCTCACACACTGGCTCTGCAGCTGAGCTGCATGATGCGCCTGTTGGCGAGGTGTCCCCACTCCCCACCACTGGTGGCATTGACAGTGAGACCTGTCAGGGGCCACTTAGGCCACCAGAACGTCCCAGGGAAAGGCACCTGATTGGGCTCTTTCCACGGCTGGCTCCTGAGCAAGGCCTGCCCTGGTCCGTCCCAGCCACATCCACCGCATCTGCCTGTTGAATCTGCTTCACAAAAACTATCTGTGTTGTCCCTCTCACCTGCTAAGATGTCCCCTCGGTAAGAAGGGGGACTTTGCTTATTCCACTGGGTACTGGCCCCAAGGTCAGTACAGGTAAAATGAATGAGTGATGAGCTGCGTGACCTTGGTCAAGTTACTTGACCACACTGAGCCTTTATTTCTTCATCTATAAAACGAGGAAACAACCAACTTCTCAGTAAGATTGCCCAACAGTCGCCATGGCTATCAGAGTAAGACCCGGCTGCCCTGCAGACGTGGAAAGGAACAAGAGCATGAGCTCAGATTTTCCTCCTCCTTCTGTGGTCCCCACCCCCCACACACTATAAAGTCCTGTATAGTGAAGGCTCCACCCGGGGCCCCCCGTGGAGCAGGTGTACTGGCAGCGTCCCCTAGGAACCCAGGGGAGTGGGTGTGTGCCTCTCGCCTCCTCCCACCCAAAGCCCAGAGGGAGGCTATCTGCTGGGCTCCTAACCATTTCCTCCAACAAGGGCATCTTTCATGATTTTTCCTTCTGGGCCCCCTATTTTGAAACCAAACAAGGACACAGATCGCTGCCAATCCAGACAGGCTCGGCATGAGCACACGCTTTGTTCCCACGCAGAGGTGATGTCAGCCCAGAGCAAAGACGGCCACTTGACATTTCCATGAGCCTGGGCGGCCTCCTCCAGGACAGACGCAGCGTCTGGCAGCCGGTGTTGAGGAATCTGGACACCAGTTCACAGGCTCCGCTCCTGCCTTCGAGACCCCCAGAGAGGTCAGAGGACCCCAGGCTATGTGGGTCATTGTCTAGTCCAGTGACTTCTTGCCTTTGTCCTCTCAGGTCACCCAATGGGCCAGGGCAGAGACAGGGTGGGCCTCAGAGCCCCAGACTGTCTCCACACCTTCCATGATCAAGCTCCTATGGTTGTTACCTCAGCAAAGCCATCCTGTGGTCCAGACGGCTGAGCTCAAGAACCTTCCACAGCTCCAGTCCTGCTTCCCAGCACCTGCTATGTTGGAGTCACTCGTGTGCTTGCTCCTTCCTCTCCCTCAGCCCTGAGATATGCCCCCCAAACTTCCTCCACCTTAGACTGCTCCAGGCATCTCAGTAGCCCCCCGGCTAGCCCCTGGGTTGTGTCTAAGAAGTTTCTGGTGAACAGGATGGATAGATGAAACCGGAAATCTTACCTTCTCGAAAACTACTCCTACCTAGGCACTCCTAGAGTTCTGGGGTTTCTAAGAAATTAGATGTCTCAATGCATTTTGAATATCAAGGCAAATTCTGCAGTCAAGTTCATAATATCAAATAGGTTTTTTTAGTACAAAAGCAACGTTTTTACCCCCAAGAAATAGCACTTAAAGTTACTTATCAAGTCAATTGATGCTTTAGGAAGTGCACCACGTCGTCAGTCGGACGGATTTGTTGAGCTTGGCACACCCCAGGGAACCCATCGGCAGCCCGGCTGAGGGGCTCACGTGGCCCCCCAAGATTCACCGATTGCCAGGTGCCAGGTGGGAACTTGCAAGGCCTTCATTCCCCAGGGGGCCCTCGTGGGCTGTCACCCCCACACCCAGAGCCACCAGGCAGGATTTGTGTCCGAAGGCTTCCTGGGTCCTGTCATTAGCCCCCACTGTACAGATGTGGAGATAAAATGCAGGCAGGTTAGGGGGTTTGGGAAGAATCTTTGATTTTTAATTTTTTTAAAAAGATTTTATTTATTTATTCATGAGAGACATACACACAGAGAGGCAGAGACACAGGCAGGAGAAGCAGGCTCCCTGCGGGGACCCCGATGTGGGACTCGATCTCAGACCCTAGGATCATGGGCTGAGCCAAAGGCAGATGCTCAGCCACTGAGCCACCCGGGCGCCCCAGGGGCATCCCATCTTCGGGAGATGGATGTCTCCTCAGGCTCAGAAAGAACTTTCCGGACGCCTGCGTGGCTCAGTGGGTGAAGCATCTGCCTTCGGCTCAGCTCTTGATCCCTGGGTCCTGGGATCGAGCCCCCATCAGGCTCCCTGCTCTATCAGGAATCTGCTTCTCTTTCTGCCCCTCCTCCTGCTGTTCTCTCTCTCTCTCTCTCTCTAATAAATAAATAAAATCTTAAAAAAAAAAAATCCAAAACTTCCCAACAGCGACCAAGTTGGAGGTTGTGTCATTGGCCGCTGTGGGAGGTGAGGCGCCTCCGTCATCACAGGTGTGCGACAGAGGCTGCCCCCAAGGGCGCCCGAGGGGCTGGGAGGATTGAGCCGTAGGCCCCAGCCTGGCTGCAGGTCAGCGCTGCGAGGCAACGAAGTACTTGAGCTAATAACAAGTAGATTCCCTGGCCCCCCTGCCTCCCGAATCAGAGCCTCCGAGGGAGGCCCGAGAGCTGGGGATCTGACAAGACAGGAGGTTCCTGACCGGAGGCCGGGCTGGGCGGCTTCTGCCTTCCTGCCTCCTCCATGTGGCCCTCCATGATTTGGTGCTTCTGTGTGCCCCTGGGTGACCTTGGTCAAGGACCATAAATTCCCTGATCCCCGTCTCTTCTCCAAACGGAGGCTTACAGCTCAGCTTTTTGTAAAAACAAAAACACGACAACTACCATTTAATGAGCTCTCACTACGTGCCAGGCATGCGCCTGACGTGCCGTGTCTCGTGTCACGTTAAGGACTCAGCAAGGATGGGACATCTGGGTGGCTTGGCAGTTAAGCGGCTGCCTTTGGCTCAGGGCGTGATCCCGGGGTCCTGGGATCGAGTCTCACATCAGGGTCCCTGCAGGGAGCCTGCTTCTCCCTCTGCCTGTGTCCCTGCCTCTTTCTCTCTGTGTCTCTCATGGATAAATAAATAAAATCTTAAAAAAAAAAAAAAAAAAAAGGAAGGACTCAGCAAAGAGTAGACCCCAGAGGCCCCATCAGGAAAAGAAGGAAACCCCGTCTTGGGACAAGCAGGCTGCCCGAGATCACACAGGAGCAGGGATTTGAACTCAGGACTCTTCTCTATGCACCACGATGCTTCCTCGTGATTTTCAGAGGCCCTTCCAGGGACTTGACGGGGGTGTCTCCGTGACATTTTAACCTGATGAAACATCCCGATGCTTCCCAGTGTGGGAGGGAAGCTTTCACACCACGGGCCCTCTGAGAGCTGAGATCGTGCTGGAGTGTTCTTGGCCTGGCTCGTCCCTTGGGACTGGGGACGGGGGAGGTACCAAGCCTGTCCCAAGAACTGTAGACCCGAACAGAATCCTCCGCAGGCCGGTCCTGAGGAGCTCGCAGCCTGGGGGTACCCCTGACCGCCGGAGCTCCTGCAAGGTTGCCTGGAGGAAGTGGGCTGCACCCTGGGGGAGCAGGCTGGGTGAGGACGGAGGAGAAGCAGCCCGCGACCACCAGAGGCGGAGCGCAGCCTGCTGGTACGGAGCGCCTGTGGGTGGCCGGCGGGCGTGGGGTTCAGGCGTGCTTTCTGCAGAGGCAGCCAGGGTGGGGGTGGGGGGTGGAGAGGGTGCAGACTTCAGCGGGGAGTGTCGGCCTGGGCTGCAGGGGCAGGTGGGAGGGGCTGGGGAGGGGACTGAGGAGGGGAGATGGTGGAGGCTGGTGACCTGTCATTCCCAAGAGGACCGACCCTTGGGGCTGAGCCCTAGCAGGACCTGGGAAGTGATGCGCATGCCAGAAGCTTCTATGACTTTGGGGAAGGTGTATGAAGATGACAGGATTTCCAGGGTCAGAAAGAAGCGTTTGCAGACTGTGCCGCGGTCCCACTACCAGGTCCCACCACCAGGTCCCTCTGGCCCGTCTGCCCCCGACCTGCCCCCTCCTGGAGCCGGGTCAGGCCTCCGCACCCTCCCGAGCAGGCCAGGCCCCGTCGTGCGTCTCCTTCTCACAGGACCAGGACGGTTCATTCTTCAGGACCTGGCCGGCTCCAGCTCTCTCTCCAGACCCGCCTGCCCTGCCCACCCTCCCCGGGCATCCCTGCCCTGGGGCCACCGTCCCGAGGGACCGCGGGCCCTGGTCTCGGGGCCCCAGTGCCCTGCGCAGGGCTGATGTGGCGCCGAAGGAGCTGGGCCCCCGCTGTCCTGCGGGAGGGAGCAGCACCCCCCTGAGAGGGCCCCGAGCTCAGGCGGCGGGCGACCCCGGGCAGCGGCAGAGACGCGCTGCGACTTGTGGGAGTCTCTTCTCCTACAAAAAAAAGTACTAGAAGTTGCACCTCAACGACTGCATCGGTATACAGACACATGGATTATTATCAAGTAAAACATTTTCTTTGAACCAAAAGTTCATCTTTCTCTGCCGATTGGAAATGACACAAACTATTTCCGCGAACTCCTAAAAGTGTGATAGGCCCGGGGCGCTGTGTGTCGTGAGATGAAATCGGTACAGCCGCGTGGGGCCGGCAGGGCTCAGCCACGTGCCCCCAGTGGCAAGGGTGGCCTGCCACCGAGTCCCAGTTCCTGGCTTGCTGGGCTTTCGAGCACCCCGAGGGCTCAGGCCCGGGAGGAGGTCGAAGAAGGAAGGGCACCGAGGTGTGCTGGGCAGCGGCTGGGTGCGGGGAGGCGGGAGAGAGAGAAGGCCATCAGAGGTGACACAGCGACACTCCTGCCCTGGAGGGGCTCCCAGGCTCCGGGGAAGACCCACCAGGCCTGAGCTTCGGCCAGAGGGAATCCTGTGACCCAGGCTGCAGGGGGCACCCTCCTGGCAGCTGGGTTCCAGGGAATTTCCCCGATGTGGGGTGCTGGCATATTTCTAAAGGACACAGGCTTCAGGGGACGCCAGGCTAGTCTTGTCCTGACAGCTTGGCTCATATGACAAATTACATACATGCACCAAATACTCCCCTTCCTAAAACCCCGGGGAAGACTACAGAGAGGGTATTCTTCTCCTGTTCTAAGGAGTTCTTCTCCTGTTCTAAGCAGGACAGAGATCACATCCATGCAGCGCTAAGGCTGGGAAATCTAGGGAAGAGGTGGCCAAGTTAGGGCCCAGAGGAGTCATGTCCCAAGAGAGCTGGGGCAGGAGCTCTACAGCGCCAGGAACCCCACACAGTCAGTAAGGGCTCAGCCCCAGCTGGCAGCCCCTGGTGGGGATACTGGGTGGGGGCAAAATAAGGAGCAGTTAGACTCCCAGGTCCCCTGCCAGAAGGTGACAGCCAGGTGGTCACCCACCCCCAACCCCAGCAGAAAACTGGACTTATGTCTGGAGATGGGAAACCAGGTGTCCCTGGCCTGGGGATGGGGCATCGTTCTGGAAACAGGGAGCCAAATGCCAGGGACTTCTGGGTGCTGAGGTCCCTGTCCCTCGTCCCCTGCCCTACACCCAGCAGCAGCCAAGCCTTGACCATCCAGGCAGAAACTGAGAATGCTCCCTGGAAAGTCAGATCCTCTTGAGAATGAAATCCTAAGGGGCACCTGGGGGGCTCACTCGGTTAAGAGGCTGCCTTCGGCTCAGGTCCTGATCCCAGGGTCCTGGGATCAAGCCCCGCATCTGGCTTCCTGCCCCTCTCCCTTTGCTCCTCCCCACTGCTTGTGTTCTCTCTCTCTCTCACTCGTTCACCATCTCTCTCTCTCTAATAAATAAAATCTTTTTTAAAAAAGAAAACAGAATCAAGTCCTAAAAATACTCATGCGCTGGGGCACCTAGGTGGCTCAGTGGATTGAGCATCAGGCTCTTGATTTCGGCTCAGAGTCCTGGGATCAAGCCCCACGTCAGGTTCTGCGCTCAGCGGGGAGCCTGCTTGTGCCTCTCCCTCTGCTCCTCCTGGTCCCCCCCAAATAAATAAATGAATAACATCTTTAAAAAAGTACTGACACGGGAGAGTTCCCCAACAGTGCCCCCCACCCCCGAGCAACCTTCAGTGGCCCTCAGGTGTCTACCCTAACACACCCCGAGGAAGCAGGTGACTCAGTTAACAAGGTGCGTCCAGAACTCAGAGACATAAGTAAGGAGAGTATCAAAAAGACAAAAAGACCCAGCCATTGCCATGTGACTCAGCAATTTCAATGAAAACATGCAACCACACAGAAAGTACACACAAATGGTGGTGACCTCACTCAGGTAGCCAAGGTGGGGACAGCCCAGCCGTCCACCAGTGGGTGAGGGGGTCAGCCAGGGCGGGTGTCTCCAGCCATACAGAGGAGGAGGCGCTGGCACCTGCTACACTATGAGCCTCGAGGACGTTGTGCTCAGTGAGAGAAGGCAGGCATAAAGGTCACAGTCACATATTGTATTATTCCTTTTAAATGAAACGTCTGGAATAGGCAAATCCATAGAGACGGGAAGCAGATTAGTGGTTGCCAGGGGCGGGGACGGGGGTGAGGAGTGATTCCTTAATGGGTGCATTTTCTTTGGGATGAGAGGCTCTGAATGTAGACGGAGGTGGTGGTTGCACAGCGCCGTGAGGACGCTCACGGTGGGCCTGCACCCTTGGTAATGGTTGATTGTATGTTATGTGAACTTCACCTGAATTAAAAATAAATAAGATGAAAAAAATAAAATAAAATAAAAATAAAAATAAATAAATAAATAAATAAGATGGGCAGCCTGGGTGGCTCAGCGGTTTAGCGCTGCCTGCAGCCCAGGCCATGATCCTGGAGACCCGGGATCGAGTCCCAGGTGGGGCTCCCTGCATGGAGCCTGCTTCTCCCTCCGCCTGTGTCTGTGCTTTTCTCTCTCTCTCTGTATCTCTTATGAATAAATAAGTAAAATCTTTTAAATAAATAAATAAATAAATAAATAGATAGATAGATAGATAGATAGATAAATAAATAAATAAATAAATAAATAAATAAATAAATAAATAAGAGAACCAGAACCGTCTTCTGAGCTCTAGGCAGCTCCCTGAGGCTGGAAAGCACCTGGACTAACATGCTGGGTCAAGCATCCAGCGCAAGGACGATGGAGCGAGGAATGCCAGGTTAGATGCTCCTGCAGTCACATTTTAAAAAGGAAAAAGGAACAGGTGAAATTAATGTTAATGCTATAGCATCTTGAGCCTGGTGTAGCCCAAACGTTATCCTTTCAACATGTAATCATCATAAATACTGCTAACTAGATGTTTCTTTTGTATTAGGTCTTCAGAATACAGGTGTATTCCCACCCCAGGACGTGGGAATGCAGACAGCCCAGGGCCGGAGCCCCATAGCCGCTCAAGGTTCAAGGCACCCACTGCCTGGTGCCGTTCTGGTGGCTCACACTGGAGTCTCGGGACAGAAGCTGCAGAGTTGAGGGTTTAAGATTTCGTGGGTGTTGAACTGTGAATTAAAAATAAATTGGCTACAATCTTCTATAGGGTCATCTGAACATCACATTAGAAATTAGTCCTAAATTGGGGCACCTGGGTGGCCTTTGGCTCAGGTCATGATCCCGGGGTCCTGGGCTCCCTGCTCAGCCGCTAGCCTACTTCTCCCTCTCTTTCTACTGTTCCCCCTGCTTGCACTCGCTCTCCCTTTCTGTCAAATACATAAATAAAGTCTTTAAAAAAATAAAAGAAAGAAGCTCTAAATCAAACATGCAATTATAGTGTGACCCAGCGATTGCCTATCTGGGTGTCCACCCAAAAGAAATGGGAACAGGAAGTGAAACAGATAATCATACGCTGAAGTTCACAGCAGCCGTATTCACAATTGAGAAAAAGTGGAAGCAACCACTCGCTGACGCCCATGGAGGAATGAATGAATGGAAAAGCAGAGTGTGGCGTATTCCTCCCCTAAGATATTATTCAGCATTAAAAAAGAAGGAAATTCAGGGGCACCTGGCTGGTTCAGTTGGTGGAGCGTGCGAGTCTTGCTCTCGGAGGTGTGGATTGGAACCCCACATTAGGGGTAGAGTTTACTTAAGAACAAAACAAAACAAAACCCAGGAAACTCTGACACTTGCTACAACATGTGAAGCTTGAGAATATTACAGTAAGCGAAATAAGCCTGCCACGGAAGGATAAATGCTGTCTGGTTGACTCATATGTAGAACCCGGAGGAGGCAAGTTCACAGAGTCAGAAAGTAGAAGGGTGGTTGCCCGGGATGGGGGAGGAGCGTGGGAGTGGCCCCTGGGGACGGTGGTGGTGGTGCCGGGCGCACAGCAACGTGAATGTACTTGATGCCACTGGACTGTATACATTTAGCTCCAGAAATGGTTAAAATGGTAAAAATTTTTTTTAAATGGCAAATTTTATCTTGTGTATACTTCACCACAATTATTTTTTTTTAAAGATCTTATTTATCTATTGAAGGAAAGAGAGATAAGGCACGAGCCAGAGGGAGGTAGAGGGAGAGGGAGAAGCAGGCTCCCCGTTGAGCAGGGAGGCCAACGTGGGCCTTGAACCCAGGATCCCGGGGTCATGACCTGAGTCAGAGGCAAATCCTTAACCGATTGAGCCACCCAGGAGGCCCACTTTACCACAATCAAGACAAATACATCCTGCCACGCGCCCGATGTATTTGGGTTCATGTTGACCAGGGTGGTTGAGACTATAGTCACTGGGGGAGAGCAGGGGGGAGACGATGCCCGGCGGAGGGGACGGAGGGGACGGAGGGGACAGGGCAGGAGCTGCGCAGGCACTGACCCAGCCCCCAGCCAGGGCCCTGTAGGGTTGTGGACAGGAGGTGACCACAGGAGGCTGGGGGAGGAGTGAGGACCCCCACCGCCTTGGGAACCAGCCCCACTGGTGCTCAGAGCCAGCAGGGCCCTTTCCTGTTGTCAATTTGAATTTGTATTGCCTCTGCCACTGTGTTCTTTATATTTGTTTCTGTAACTTCCCTTTGGTTTTATTGTCGGAGGCAAACATGAGCATGAGAGGTTTACACCTGGCTCTGTGTCTGTGCATAATGAAGAAACACTATAATAAAAGTGATTGAAGACAACCCCAGGATCCACGAGAAATACTTTCTTTAAAAGAGCAGTCATGCGTTGCCCTGTCTTACGCAATGCTGTGATCTGGCTTCTGTGTCCCCTGAGGCACAGTCATCTCTGCATCCCCATGGGGCCAGCACCAGGGCCAGTCTCAGAAGGGTTTCCTGAGTGAGGGAGCCATGAGTGTGTGCAAGCATAGGGGAAGGAGGAACCTGCGGGCAGGGAGGATGCGGGGAGCAGGATGATGAAGGGAGGCTTGGCCGGGGGGGTAGAGTTTGAGGAGTGGAAGATGCGGTGGGCAGCGGACCCTAGGGCTAAGCTCCAGCCCTCGCCCAGCGGATGTGGAGGGCGATGAGACATGGTCCCGGCCCCGCCCAGCAGCAGTGTCCACCAAGGACCCAGCCGGAGCCCAACAGTCAGGGGCGGTGGGCCTGGGGCCTGTCTTCCCCATCCAACACCCCACCTGGACGGGATCCCTTCCTCCTTCAGCCCCACCACACCTGACCCAGCTACCACCAGCACCTCTCTGACTGGCCTCCGGCGGCCCAGGGCCACGACTGCTCATTCACTCAGAAAATAGGCACCAGGGGCCTGATTAGGACTGCACAGGTGAGGGACAGCTATGGCCCTGCCCAGGGAGACAGAGCGCCAACAAGGAAATAGTGAGGGTATCGGATGACAGCAAGCAGCAGCAAGTGCAGGGAGGAATGAAAAAGAAACCTAGGGTCCTCATGCGACCTTCTCTGGGATAAATCCACGATCCAGGCCCCCCCACCCCTGGGCTGGCGGCCTGGGGGCCCGGCTTCATGGGACCTGGTCAGGCCTGCTGTGAGCTGCGCACCTCGCCCCCCAACCTGGAGGCTCCAGTGAGAAGAAAGCTGTGCTCCGAGAGACCAGAGGGAGAAGGAGCCTCGGAGAAGGCAACAGGCCCAAGGCTGCGGGCTTGGAGGTGCGCTCCAGGTCCCTGTCCCCATGTGGCCTGGCTTCTGAGCCTCGGCTTCTCCCCCTGCAGGATGGGCTCAAAGTTGTGGGTGAGAATGCTGCAAGGATCAGCGGGGGGCCCAGATTCACCCCTGGGGAGGCTGGAACAGGCCACGGGGGGAGGAAGGAGTGACTGTCACCCTAGCCCAGTTTATTATTTTTTTTTAATTTTAAAAAAAGATTTTATTTATTTATTCAGGAGAGACACAGAGAGAGGCAGAGACACAAGCCGGGTGAGAAGCAGGCTCCCTTCGGGGAGCCCGATGTGGAACTTGATCCCAGGACCCTGGGATCACAACCTGAACCAAAGGCAGACATTCAACCGCGGAGCCACCCAGGTGCCCCGGCCCAGTATAGAAGCAGCTCTTATGGGGATCCCTGGGTGGCTCAGCGGTTCAGCGTCTGCCGTCGGCCCAGGGTGTGATCCTGGAGACACGGGATTGAGTCTCCCGTCGGGCTCCCTGCATGGAGCCTGCTTCTCCCTCTGCCTGTGTCTCTGCCTCTCTCTCTCTCTCTCTCTCTCTCTTCTCTCTCTGTCTCTCATGAATAAATAAATAAAATCTTTAAAAAAAAAAAAAAAGAAAGAAAGAAACAGCTCTTATCCCAGCTCCAGGGCTGGAGACCCAAACCTCACAGGTGCTGGCAAACAAAAGGTAGGAGGCCTGGCCTGCGCCCGCCTCCCAGAGCACCTCCCAGAGCACCCCACTGCGGGCCAGGAGTCCAGGTAACATGTGCCCCTGCGCGGCCTCAGCATCTGCCACGAGCCCATCTGTGCCTCCTCCTGCCCTGGAGGCTGAGAGCCTGTAGGACAGGGGATGGAGGGGACAGACTAGCCTGGCTTCATGGCTCCCAGAAACTCCCTGCTCAGAGCTGGACGCTGCAGGAAATGGGGCAGGGAAGCAGGAGATCTGAAGGTCAGGGCTGGCTCCACGTGCCAGGTCTTCCAAACCTCTCCATGCCTCAGTTTCCACACCCCTGGAAGAGGAGAGATGGTCCCTCCCAAGGTGGCAGGAGGAGCAGATCGTGGCGGGGAATCTGTCCTCTACTGGGCGTGAGTGTTCTTTAAGTTGGTGATAATGTTGGTGGCAGAGGAGCAGGGGCCACCAGGGATGGGTGTGGGTAGTCAGGGCCGTGTCACGTCCTCCTCAAGCTCCAGAGAAGCCGTTTCCTGTGAGCTGCTGAGATGCAATCAGGAAGCAGCTCTGGGGCGGGGAGTAGCTGGATGGGATTCTAGGCTCCGCTCCATGTCTTCCCTGCTGTGTGGCGTGGGCAGGTCACTCCCCATCTCTGGGCCTCTGCTTCCTCTTTGGGGTCTGGCTGCGAAGATAGCTCAGGAACTGGGCCCTCTAGGGGCTAGCCCCAGGACCCAGTTGCTTTGAACCACCCACCCACCCTGGGGTGAATGATATAATCTGCTCAGGCAGCCCTGGCACCCGTCCAGGCTCCTTCCTGTGCAGAGATGACCAACGAGATAAACTGGGGCCATTATGCAGGGAGGAGGCTCCCAGGAGAGGCAGGCAGCGAGCAGTGCATGTGTCCAGGCCAACAGGAAGGAGGGGGAGGAGGGGAGGGCAAAGCTGGGCACGCATGTTGATAAGGATCCCCCCCTGGGGACAGACCATCTGTGACGGTAGGTCATGGCGGCTCCAGGGTGGCCTTCGGGGAGACTTGGCAACCCCCCCGGCTCCTCAGCCCCAAGTGGGCCTGCTCACTATCGAGGGCCGTTTAAGATACATCCCTTCCTGGCGGCGCCTGGCCGGCTTGGTCAGTAGAGCATGGGACTCTTGATCTCAGGGTCCTGAGTTGCGCACAGATCTTACTAAACGATATGTGCATATCCCATCCTTAAGATACCCCACCCTGCACAAGCCATTCCTGTGTAAGTCCCATAGTCCCTTGGGTGTGGACTGCATTCCCCACTTTCTGGCAATTTCTCCAACAGGAGATCTAGAAATAGGCTGGTGGGAGAAGGTGGGAGGAGGAGGAGGAGGATCCCAGTGAGAGGCGGAGAGCTGTGGGTTGGGTGGCACTCTGCTCTGGGCTGGTAGGCTCCCACTACCCTCGGTTCTGCAGACTTGCTGAGCCCGTCCACACCTTGCCCCACAAAGGTGACCCCAGTGGGGGACAGGTGGCAGCAGGGGTCTGGTGGCACTGGCAGAGGTATGGTAGCCGGTGAGCTTCTGCTACCCTCCAATGAGCCTCTTAGCCTTGGCTGGTGGCCACCACCAACTCGTCTGCATCTGTCCCAGAGCAGGAAGGGACCAAAGTGGGGTGGAAGGAGGACAGGTATGAAGCCACCAGGTCCAAGATGAGTCACAAACTCTGATTGTGGGGTAAGTCGCTTTGTCCCTTGGCCCTGACCTTTTCTTCTGTCACTTGTGGCTACATCATCTGCCTCACTGGATGGCTGGAGGTTCAGAAATGATATCGGTCATGTGTAGACGTGGTGCAGCAATAGCCCCCGATAGCGCGCTGGTGTCTCCAAGTCCCTGGAGACTTTGGGCCAGCTGGGGAGAGGTCAGCTTGACTCAGCCCTGGAGCCGCACTCTTCAACTCAACGGACTCAAACTCCAGGAGCCTGATGACTTTCCTGAGCTGAGGGAGAAGAATGACTCTCTTTGCCTGCTGCACTCCCTCCACCTCCGCAGGGGGTTGGAAAGCAGTAGGACCGGCCATAGTACAGTCAGGAAGAGGCCATCATTCTGCGGGACAGGGCTGCTGGCCCAGGGGCCCTCCGAGGAGCCGGAGAGGCCTGGCCTCCATTCCTTGCTCACGTTCCTCAGGCATGACCTCTGGACCAGCCCAGGATCCGCTTGCCATACTCACGCCCTCTGCATCCTCACCCCATTCCATGCACAACGGTATCCTGTCTGTGGGGGTAGACCAAGTCCCAGAGAGGTGATGTTACTTGCCCAGATCACCAGTGGAAGCCAGACTTGACCCTGGTCTGCCATGAGATGATGACGCTCATGTTGCGTGATTCAAAGATTTCGGAAGCAAGGTCTCCTGACGTGAAGTGTATCAGTTAACTATTGCTGGGTAACAAACAACCCCCAACCATAGTGCCTCACAGCAACCACCAGCCTGGATTTGCTCCCGATTCTGCAGTTTGGGCAGAGCTGGGCAGGGCCCCCTCTTCTCTGCTGCGTGCATTGTCTTATGGGGCACCTGACCAGCCTCCCTCACATGCCTGGGGCTGCAGCAGGAGTGGCCCAGCAGCCAGGGGCAGGCTGGGCCTTTCTCCTGTCTTCCTGCTTTCTAGGGGCCCTTCCATGTGGCGTCTCTCTAGTGGGGTCATCCTATTTCCTTATGTGGCTCTGGCTTCGAAGCAGAAAGAAACAGATGCTGTAAAGTCTTTTAAGGCCTAGGCCTGAAATCTCTCAGTTGCTTCCAAGTCATCCTTTTGGTCAAAGCACATCACACACCCAGGCTGCCCAGACCCCAGGGGAGGCAGACCGTGACCGCGTGGCAGAGTTACAGGGACGGGAGCGACTGTCGGCAACCACTTTGGCAGCTGTTCTTCCAGCAAGGATCCTGCCCTTAGTGGGTTCTTGCCTCCTGTCAGACTCCTGTGCGGCAGGCGTGGGAGAGCTGATGATGACCCATGGCGGGGCAGGGGAGGGAGGGCCCAGGGAGCTCCAGGGCCTGGCTGCAGGGGGACGAGAAGACTAGGCTGGCCCTGGCCAGGCCCAGGGGTCCACAGGCCTCAGAGCCCTCTCTCTTCAGGCCTCTGGGTCTTTCCCTCCCTGGCCCCAGCTGCCCTGCTCCCGAGGGTAAGATGGCTGAGCTCCAGCGGGGAATGAGGCCGGGCCTGCTCATCCTGTTGGTGACAACACTCTACAGGCCCTGCCTGGGCTTTGCTGAGGAGCCGCGCTGGCAGGGAGCGATGCCCGGGCCCTCCACCTGCCCTGCCCTGCCCCGGGACCTCCCTGATGGCAAGAAACTTCCTCCCAGCAGCTCCACCCTAGCCCCACCCCCCATGTCCCACATTCTGAAAATATGTTGGCTCCAGATAGAGATGTTCATCGGTTGGTGGGGAGGAGGCCATGCAAATCCTCCTGACACCTCCACCCCCTAAAGTCCTCAGGAACGGCAGAGTGGCCGCCCCAGGCTCTGGGGTCCAGTCTTGCCTGGCCAGTCATTGGCTGTGTGATCTTGGGAAAGCTTCTTACCTCTCTGGACCTCGGTTTGCTCATCTGAGAAATGGGAAAAGAGGGCAGCCCGGGTGGCCCACTGGTTTGGTGCCGCCTTCAGCCCAGGGTGTGATCCTGGAGACCCGGAATCGAGTCCCACGTCGGGCTCCCTGCATGGAGCCTGATTCTCCCTCTGCCTGTGTCTCTGCCTCTCTTTCACTCTGTGTCTCTCATGAATAAATAAAATAAAATCTTTAAAAAAAGAAAAAAAGAAGAAATGGGAAAAGAGAAAGGCAGGCCTGACCACTCTGCTTGGGCCCTGCTCTGCACACTTGAAGTCCAGCAGCTCCTACGACCCTCCTGACAACCCCGGGGGCCAGGGTGAGCACGCTTCTCCTATTTCATTTTATAGCAAAGGAGATGAATGCACATAGAGAGGCCCAGGGACTTGCCTGGGGTCGCAGAGTTAGTCACCAGTCCGGAGCCCATGCTCTACCCATCCCCAGTGGGCTCCCCACCTCCTAATTCCTTTTGTCAATCACTATGGCAAAATCCACATCACATAAACTTGACCGTGTGCAGGGCTGTGGCATTCTGGGCCTTTGCCACCACCCCTCTCCAAAGCAATTCTTCCCCAACTGCAATTATACCCTTTATTTTATTTAAGATTTTATTTATGCATTTTAGAGAGAGAGAAAAGAAGAGAGAGGAGCACGAGGGGGGAGGGCAGAGGGAGAAGGAGAGACAAGCCGACTCCCCGAAGGGCTCCATCCCATGACCCCAAGATCTTGGCCTGAGCCAAGATCAAGAGTCAGACACTCAACTGACTGAGCCACCCAGGTGCCCCTGAAACCATACCCTTTAAACAATAATTCCTCATTTCCCAGCGATCACCGCTCTTCCCGTCTCTATGAACTTGACTTCTCCAGGTGCCTCGTGTGAGTGGAGTCAGAACTTGTCCCCTGTGTTCTTCTGTGACGGGCTTATTTCACTTTGTATGATGTCTTCGACGTTTGCCCGAATGGTAGAGCACGCGTCAGCATTTCCTTTCTCGTGAAGGCTGAATAATATCCCGATGCACGTACAGACCACTCGTCCATCCGCGGACCATGGGTCGCTTCCACCATCTGGCTGTTGTGAATAAAGATGCTATGAACAGGGGCGCATAGATATTTGTTCAAGACGCTGCTTTCAATTTTGGGGTGTATGTACCCAGAAGTGGAATTGCTGAGTCACACAATAACTCTGTATCTTATTGTTTGAGGACCTGCCACGCTGTTTTGCACAGCAGCTGTCCCGTCTCACCGTCCTCTGCTGCACGGGGATCCTGATTCCGTCTTGTACTGCAGTGTAACTCCAAGCCCCAGGAAACGCTGGCAGCCCTGGTGGGTGCCAGGCAGGGCCCAGTAAAGAGCTGGTGGAGGTGGTCCAGCAGCTCCCTAGGGGCGTGCAGGCGGGACAGGGGTGCTGGGAATCCTGGTGGGCACCGAGGGAGGCAGCCTGGTCCAAGGCATCCCCTCCCATGGACACTGAGCCCCGGGCTCTGGCCTTCCCCACCCCCACTCTGCCGGGACAGGCCATCCTGGGGCAGGAGGGTTGAAAGGGGCCAGTGTGGGGCACATGTCTACACTAGCAGGCTTAAGGCCACAGGACAGTCAGACCCTTGGGCTGGAGGCTCCCTGCTCAGCTGGGCCCCACCCTGACATCCATCTTCCACCTGAGTATCCCTCTTCCCTGGCCTGGGTTACCTCCTCCCCTGCCAGGAGTGGCATGCCTTGTGGGGACAAGTCCTGAGAATTGGCTTTGTGACCTGGGAGAGGTACTAATCTCCTTTGAGGAATTCCCAAGGCCAAGCCCCTCATTGTACAAGTGACTCTTAGTGAGTCAAGGGGTGTGGACTGTTCTAGAACCCTGGCTGCTGACTCCCACCCCAGCTTTCTCTACAGCCTGCCCATGCCACTGACATCCCCTCAGAAGGTCTGGACTTGTTGAAGATCCTGGTCCTAAGCTGAGGGTGGGTGCTCTGGCCTCCCAAGAAGGTACCAGAAGCAGGGTATCTCTTCTGCATAAGCCCTGGCCCAGGCAGGGCCTCTTCAGGTCATAGGGCCTCAACCTCTGCAGCCCTGGTCCTGGCTGGAGGCAGGGATCAAACATCCTGAAGAGTGGCAGTGTGAGCCTAGGCACATGGTCTGGGCCCAGGGTCTTGGGCCATGTGCACTGCCATGGGTTGAAGGCCATGGTCATGGGATGCGGTGCTAGCAGCTAGATTCTTATGGCCCTGGGCAGGATCCAGCCTCTTTCTAATCCCTGTTTTCTCACTGGTGCATTTGGCCTAGGACTGGAACTACATGGCCTTCAAAGACCCCTTCCAACTGGAAGATTCCAGAAGGAAGTCACTGAGGGGGGACTCTGAGCAGTCATTTCCTGAGCACTGACCACACATGAGTCGTCATGGCACTCACTATGTCCTAAGCGCTGAACAGTCTAAACTTACTCATTCCTGACAATGATCCTAAGCAGTAGATACAGTTCTCATTGCCAGGGTACAAAAGGAGAAACTGAGGCATGGAGAGATTGAAATGGCTGCAACGATAGTGGAACTCAAGCCCTGCCTTCTCCACCCATGTTCTAATCCACAGTCTTATACCATAATGTGGCTGAGCTTTCTTTAAACCAGAGTTTTTTGAGCGCTGGAGCCTTTCCAAGCACCAAGTGTAGCAGCTCGCAGGAAGCATGCAACAGTGACCAGAAACCCCGCCACAAGAGCCGGTTGGGTAAACTGGGGGACGGGCTGTTAGGGGACGCAAGAGGCCCTCTGTGTGTCGGTGCTACTCAGGCCATGTCCGGAGGCAGACGGTGGGGGCAAAGGGAGCGCAGCTGGCATAGAAGGATCTGGAATCTGTCACAGGAGGAGTCTCTAAAGAACCTGAGAGGAGAAGTGGTGGAGCAACTCTTGCCAAATTTCTGAAGGCCCACGACGCCCATGAAGAACCTGGCGGGTGCTGAGCAGTTCCGGGCGGTGGGACCCCGGATCTCCCCCAGCCAAAGCTGCCCTGGGGCCAGAGTCGAGTGAGTCCCGCTCAGCAGGAGGCGTGAGGGCGCCGGAGGAGACCCTGGCCAGGTGTCGGGCGTGAGGCTCAGTGGCCACATCTGGGCAGTTGCGACGGCCTCGGGCTCGACAGTACCTCCGTGTCCCCGGCGGGGAGCTTCACTGTCCTTCCAGCTCCACGGGTCCCCTCGGCTCCAGCTGCGCAGCCCGGACCCCGCCAGGACTCCAGCAGCACCCTGTTCTTCAGATTTCTGGCGGCCAGAAGGACAAGAGAACCTGCCAACCCAAGGCGCCTCCAAGACCCCGGGTGCGGCCAAGGGCTGGCTCGGCATCTGTGTGGAGGGCACCTCACTGGAGGGCCCCAGAGCCCAGGAGCCGTGCGACGGACAGGCCGTGACTCAGCACTGCCACGCTCGTGTCTCACGTCTGCTTATGGCGTTTCAAGGCCCCTTTGCCAAAGCAGGTGCTGATTGTGTGAAGCGGGGGCCCGGGAGGCGGGAGGGTGGCTCTGGGTGGGCTGTGCGCTGCCCTGCCCTCCCGCGGTGGCCCTGTGGGACTTTCCTGTGGGTTTGTGGGGAATGCCCGGCAGGGCTTGTGGGCGTAGGGGGGTGTTCTCTGTGTGTATGCACCTGGAGTGTGTCTGTGGGTCTGTGCACACAAGGCTCCGTGTGCATGTGTATGAGTGTGACACTAGGGCAGGGAGTCTCCCAGGGAGTGCTCCCGCCAGCAGATGGGGGCCTGCTCTGTGCATGTGCTGGGTGTGCGCACACACATTTAGGTGTGGGTGTGTCTGCATCTCTGCCCTGGTGTGACCACTGGTGCGACTCAGCCCGTTCACCTTGGAGATCCAGCCCCCAGGCCTCACTCTAGCAGGCCACCCTCCTGCGCTGGCCAGGGGCTGCAGTGGGGGACACCTGCTGACCCCATCCCTCCCTCAGCACCTGCACTGTCCTTGGAGCTTGTGGGGTGTCGTTAGGCTCCCTACACACACACACACACACACACACACACACACACACACACCCTCACTTCTTAGCTATGACTAGGCCCTTCCCCATCCATCCTCAGCCTGGACACCCTTTCCCCTTTTTTGCTGTGTTTCTAAATCTGCCCCAACCTTTGAGGCCCAGCCGACATCGCCTCCACCCTCCCAACCCAGGTGGACCGTCTGGCCACCTCCCTGCTGTCTTTCTGTCTCATCTGCTGGCCTGGGTTCTCCTGGGACAGAGGAGAGTCTGGTTTCTCTCTGCCTCCACTGCAGCCTGGAGCCTAGAGCCTGGCACCCAGAGCCTAGCACACAGTAGGCTCTCAATCAATGAGTGGCTAGAACCCCACCCCACCATGTGCTCATCTTCCTCTCTCTCTGTGGGGTTGGCTGTCACGAGGGAGAAGCCCAGGAGGGGATCTGGCGCCTGATGGCCGGAGCACTGGCTCTGGGGTCCAGGTCCTGGCTCTGCCTCTCAGCCATCGAATGGGCTCTGTCCGTTTCCTCACGTGCAGATCCAGCAGCATGAGGCTTAAGGGGGCTTCCCGGGGAGGGAGGAGGGCTTGGCGTTTCTAGGAGTGGTCGCCAGGACTCAGCTAAGTGTGCAGCTCCTCGTACCAGCGGCCACTGGAATCCTCGGTTATGTCCATGTGCAATCACGCAGCAGCCCTGGCCCTAACAGGGGGACTGGAAGCCCCTGGAAGGTGGATGCTTCTCTGTCTGGGTTCCCACCATCCCTCACGCAACCCCCCCCCCCCAACAATGGACACTACATATGAGGGCCAGGGAAGGAGGTGGTCTGAGGCTTATGTGACAGGATTTGTTGAGCACCTACTATGTGCTGGGCTGTGCCCGGTGCTGGGGTGACAGCAGCCCTAGTAGGGATTATGTTCTGGGAGGTGAGACAAGCAAAAGAACAAGAGGCGTAGGAAGTTGCCTTGTATGTTAGATGGCCAAAAGTGCTGTGGAGAAAGGAGAGCAGACAAAGGGGTCAGGGAGCTGCACCCTAAGGGCCATTTGAGGTAGCCCCACATTGCACTGAGACCGGAGAAAAGAGGGCACCCCATGGGTACCTGGGTTGGAGGGGGAAGAGAGGTCTGGATGGAGGAAACAGCCAGCACACAGTAGGTTGATGGGCACGGGGACAGCCTGGAGGGAGGGGCCAGGGAGGCACCAGTCTTGACCAGGCAGGGACTTGTGAACCCCCCCACCCACACTCTGACTTCACTTTGGGTGAGATGGGAGCCACAGCACGATTTGAGCAGAGGAGGGAGGTGATCTGACCTGTGCCATCCAGAGCCACACTGACTGCTCCGTGGGAAGGGAGCAGAAGCAGGAACAGGCGTGGGGAAGGTACAGCAAGGACACAGGTGGGAGCCTTGGAAGAGTGACAGGAGTCCCCACAGTGGGAGGGGCCCCAAGGAATGGTGGGGGAGAGCCCGGCAGTTCCTCACCTGGGTCCTGAACCCTTTGGGAATCCAGTAACAACCATAGACCTTCTCCCAGAAAAACATGCATGTGCGTGATGTGCACACACAGGTTCACACAAGCAAGTACATGATTGCATCCTCGCAAACATACATGAACACCCATGTTTATGCATGCGCATGCACATTCCACATGCTCACACACACACACACACACACACACATACATGCCACGCTGCAGAGAATTTTAGGAGAGTCCTGGCCTCCCATTGAGTCCATCCCCTCTGCTTAACACGTGTGGAAACTGAGGCTTGAACAAGAGAAGCCTTGTCCAAGGTCACCCAGGCAGGATGACCTGCAGGACCTGGCCCACATGGACCGGGAGCATCAGGGACCCCAGTCTCCAAGCCCTCCGTCTTCCACACTGAGCCAGGCGCCAGGGCAAACCCCATCTCATCCTTGTGCCAGAGAGGCCGGGCTGGAGGCTGGGATCCCGAGCGCTTCCTGTCTGGTATCCTGGCCTCCCTGCAGGGCCTTTCTGGAAACATTTTGGCACCGGATGAGATGGGGTTTGCCATAGAGGCTGGGATGGGTGCAATGAGTACTTAGAGATGGGCTGATGGGCTGGGGAGGGCACTGCAGGCAGAGTCCAGGAGCAGCAGAGGTGATGTGAGAACTCTCCAAACAGGGTGTGCGGCTCTGGGGGGAGAGCACACCTGGGTTGGGTCTTGAAGGGTGAGTAGAAGATTTGCCAGAAAGGCTTTCTGGGCAGAAAGACTGAGATGGGCCGAATGCAGGGCTGAGAAAGTTTGGAGAAGCGGCAAGCATTTCAGAGGGCTGCCTGCGGTGTGCTTCTGGGAAGGGCTCATTTATCAATGAGCAGAGGGAGGGCAGGACAGGCTGCGGGGTCCAGCGACTTCAGCCGGCAGGTGACAGAGAAGGAGGGGAACCGAGCGATTATTGAACAGCCCTGCTGGCGCCTGTGAGGGGTCAAGCAGCCCTGCCCGAGCCCATTCTGCAGATGAAGACGCCAAAGGCTTGGAGCCAGCTCACACTCCCTGCGTGCCAGGAGCCTTGGCAAGGCCAGTGCTTGGCCCTCAGCAGGGGTCAGGGACTCCTCACCTCGGGGACCGGGGCCAAGAGTGAGATGACCCCGGGGAGGGAGGAATGTGGCTCCCATGGGCCAGGCAGCAGCTGCAGGAAGGGCTAACAGACCCAGCGATTGTTCACAGAGCCAAATCGGCCCCAGGTAAAAGAGGGCTGCAGAGCTGTAAGGTGACACCCCCTGGGCTGGCTAATCTTGTATCTGGGCTTCTTTCAGCTCCAGGCTCCCACAGCTTCCTTGTCAGGCTCTGGAGGAGGGGGTGGTGAAGGAGGGCCACCTACCAAGCCTCCCCAGCCCCTCCCGCCTCCCGCACATCCCCTATAGTGGCTTAGAGATAGGACAAGAAGTGAGTGAGGATGGAGAGGTTGGAGAGATCCAGGTTCCAGTGACATCAGTGTGATGTTGGGCTGTGATTAGTCCCATTTTACAGAAGAGGAAACTGAGGCTTTGGACCTTGAAATGACTGGGACACACAGCGGGGCTGGATTAATCCCGCCAGTGCTCAGCCCCTCCACCTGCTGAGCACCTGCTGTGTGCCAGACCTCTCTCAATGCTGGAAAAGAAACAGGGTTGTCTCCCCTCCTGGCCAGCTGTCTCAGAAGTGGGCTCCCAGTGTTCGGGGGGTAGGGAGGTGGGGCCTGGGGTGCTGGCTCTGCCTGCGGCCAGTGGTATGTGACCAAGCAGGTCACTAGTCATGTCTGTCGGGCTGGGAGGGCAGGTTGGCCATGCACAGCCCCCAACGCTCGCCGAGACTGCCAGAGCGCACCGGGCAGACGGAGGCTGGCTTCAGTCTGGCCCCACCAAGGCTGACTCCCTGTGGCCTCACGAGAAGCTTGGAATCTAGAAAGGTCAGGAGAACGAAGACCCGAGTGTTGGGGGGAGGATGGAGCACAGCGAGCAGACCCCATAGCCTGACCCAAGCCGGCTCCGGGCAGGGCAATCCCACACTTGTTCCTCTACACAGCTGCCCTGGCGGGGTGCCTTACCCCTGCACGGACTTAAGAGCACCCATGTGGGGGTGGGGGTGCTCTCATGAGGGGTTCAGGGTATAGCCCACTGAAGCAGGGCCTTGGGAGCACGGCTTTCCTCAAGTGGCCATTTTCAGACAGGTCAAAATGAGCAACCACTTTTTTTTGTTTTTTGTTTTTTTTAAATGACGGGTAGTATGTACACAGTGGTATTAATCATTTTCTTTTCCTGGCAAATATTTGTTGAGTGTCTCCCATGGACCCAGCTAAGGGTGCTGTGGAAACAGTGGCCCTGCAGTCACCGCACCAGCTAAGACAGCCTGGCTGGCAGGCCCTAAGGGGGTTACCTAATGCACAGGGCCCCATTTCCCTCTCTGAGGAGCTTGAGGAGGGAGGCTTCCTTATCCCCATTTCACAGATGAGGAAACAGAGGTAAGCCACGTACATGAAGACCCAAGTACCTAGACCCAAGCCAGATCTCTCTGGTTTCTGAATCCAGTTACCCCCGAACAGTGGGACCCTCCCCGCAGATCCTTACCGCTCAGCCTGGAGGCTCAAGGAACAGGAGAAAACATCTGTTTCACACCTCATATTAAAAAACCGAAAGGGAGACAAGCTATAAATGTAATGGATTGGTTTTTAGGTCACAACAAAATGGCTTCACATCAAATGAACCACATCCAAAAAAAAAAAAAAAAAAATCATGAGGGAAAACGGGTGGCCGGGGCTGGGGCTGGAAGCTTACTTTCCACTGGACATCTTTCAATAATTTTCAAATTTGTGCTGTGTGTAGCTATTATCTGCTCACCCAAATCAATTAAAAAATTTCAAGGGACAAGAAGGCATATTTGTGGCTCAGGCCTTGATCCGGACCTTCTTGGCTCATAGCCTTGGGAGCCAGAGCTTGTCCCAGGGAGAAAGAGTACACACTAGAGGAGAGATGAATGCTACTGGTTGCTCACTACGAGCACTCCGCCCACGGCAGGGAGAATGAATGAGAGTCCCACAAATCTGGTTTTGAGTCCAGGCTCCAGGGCCTCCCGGTCTTGTTACCTTAGGCACCCCTCGATGGGAGCTGTGAAAAGTGAAGGATACGCTATTTTGTTCCCAGCCTGGTGCTAACGGGCCAGCTGTGAGCTTTCCTGGATGCCCAGAGCAAGCCAGACCTGAAACCGTACTTCTCTCATGGGTCTCCCAAGTGGCTGTGGGAGACCAGGGGAGGAAGAGCAGATTCTCCTGGGGAAGTCAGGGGCAAGCAAAGAGTCTCTGTTTCTGAGAGTCCCCAGGCAGAGGCACAGGGAGAGGCACGCCTGAGTGAGCAGCAGTGAGGCTTCCATTGGGGATGGAAAGAGAAGGGCAGACAGTCGGCTGGAGGAGCAGCGGGGGCAAGAGGATGTTGGGGTTAGAATAGATGGGATTTGCAGGGAGTGACGGAACAGAATACCTGAAGCAAGTGAGTCATAAGGATGACACGAAGGTGCAGGGATGTGCTCAGAGTGGTGCGAACTGGGAATGACTTTTACATTTTCAAATGATTAGGAAAAAAAAAAAAAAAGAAAGAAGAATAAGGTTTCACACACAGGAAAATTACATGAAATTCACACTTTAGTGTCCATAAATAAAGTTTTATTGGAACACAGCCATGCTCATTCCTTCCCATATTGTCTAAGGTTGATTTTATACTACGGTGGCGGAGCTGAGTAGTTGAGACAGAAACTCTACGGGCAGCAAAGCCTAAAATATCGCCTAGCTGGCCCTTACGCAAAATAGTTTGCCTACTCTTGGCTTAGAGGGAGTCTCCAGGGAGAGGAGGGGTGGGGGTGTGGCCAGAGAAGAGATGGAGCCAGGTCATCAGGGCCTCCTGCCCTGCCCAGGCGCTCAGCTCAAGCTGAGGGCAAGTGGGAGCCACTGAGGAGTCACAGGGGAGAGCGACCGGCTCAGACGAACGTTGAAGGGTCACGACTGCTTGGCAAAAGTAGATGAGGGTGGGCAGGGGCACGTGGACCGGGAAGCCCAGGCAGAGGCTGCTGCAAGGGCCTAGCAAGGGCAGGGGCACCTCGCGCGCCCGGGGGCGTCTCCCTGCCCCCGCACACACCCCGGCCTCCGCTCAGAGACGTGCTCCCTGTACACCCAGGGTGCCCGGCACACGGGGCAGAAGTGGCCGCTTCTCCAGGGAATCCCTGAGCGGAAGAAGGTGCCAGAAGCGCGCGGAGGCCGCCTCGAAGCCCCGAGCGACGTCATGAAGAGCCGTGGTCTGAAGTGGTGGGTGCCTGGAGAACCACCCGTGGCCGGATGGCAGGAGAGGAGGCTCAAGAGGTAGGCGGGGCGCGGACCCGGGGCCTTGGGTGCCCGCTGCGGGCGCGAGGAGGGGAAGTGTACGCGGAGCCAGGAGTCACTGGGCCCGGCTGGGAAGAGGGGCGCAGCGGCTCGGGCACGTGCCTATGCGGACGCAGGCAGGAGGGCGCCGGAGGGTGCAGGCAGGCGGAGGCCCGTGGACCCCGGCCGGTATACACTGGCTACACTGGCCACCCACACACACGCGCACAGCTGCGTAGACTCCGTCCAGGCCTAGCGCTCCGCACGCGCCACAATAGAAGACCAGGCCTCTGCACGCGCTCCTGGATGGGTGTACACAGAAGCACAGCCGCGCGAGCCACGCACGCACACGAGCCCTAGAGGCCCCTCCACACGGTCACAGATTTGTGCACACTGGCACGGTCCAGGCACACGCAGGCACAGCCGCCGGCTCCACGCACACACCATAGCGCAGCTGTGCACGCCCATGCACTCCCCGGGACTGGAGGTCACACAGTCCCGTGCACACTGCACAACCCAGACGCACACATCCACGCACGTACAGAAGCGGACGCGCAGACCGTGCACACGCCAGACAGACACACACTCTCTGACCCGCCCCGCCTCCCCTCGCACACACAACCGCCCAGGACGCACCGGGCCGTGGGCCGGCGCACGCACGGTCACAGGCAGGGGCGCGCACACACACACATTTGATCGCACACGCGGGAGGCGCGGAGCGGCGGCGGCCCGAGACTGCGGCCCGAGGCGCCCCCGGCCCCGCGCGGCGAGCGGAGCGCGGCGGGCGGCGGGCGGCGGAGGGGAGGGGGCTCCGGTGGGGGCGGGGGCGGGGGCGGGGGTGGGGGCGGGGCGGGGGCCGGAGCGGCGAGTCGGGCGGGAGCCGGCACCTCTGCGCGCCGCGCCCGGGCCTCGCCTCCGCACCCCCCGCCGCCGCGCGCCTCCAGGGGGCCCTCCCCCGCGCCCGTCCGCTCGCCGGCCCCCAGCCGCGGCCCCGGGGTGCAGCCAGGCGGCCGCGCCGGGCCCGCGGGACGGGGTGGAGGTGGGGGCGGGGGGCGGGGATCGGGGCCGGGCCGGGGCCGCGCCGCCCGCGATGCCGGGCGCCCGCCGCAGCCGCCGCCGGAGCCCGGGATGGGGCGAGAGGCTGCGGCGGACGCCAGCATCTCCCCGCCGGGGGCCCCGGGGGCCGCGGAGCCGCCGCCGCCGCTGCTGCCGCCGCCGCTGAGACCCAGCGGGCGATGGGTGAGTTGACCCCGGCGTCCCGGGGGCCCGCGCCGCAGCCCCGCCGTCCCCGCACCCCGGCCCGCCGCCTCCATCTCCGCGCCGCCGCCTCCGCGCTCGCGGCGCCCCCGTCACGGCTCCCACGGCCCCCTCCCGAACGTGACCCTGGGGCGGGGGCGGGGGCGGCCGCGCGGGGCCGAGGGCCGGGGCCGCGGCGGGGGGCGGGATGCCGGGGAGGCTCCTCGGCTCCGGCGCCCCCTCCCCCAACCCGGCTGCTCCGCGGAGCTTTCCCGGCCCCGGAGGGCAAAGCCTCATCCCTCCGCTCCCCTCCCCCGGCCTGGGCGGGGGGCGTCCCCGAAGCGCGGGGCTCGAGCGGCGCTTTGTGCGCTGGGCCGCCCCCCCCCCGCCCCCCCAACCTCCGGCGCGGCGCGGGGCTGGGGGCGGGAGGCCTCGGCGCCCGCCTTCCCCACCCCCCGACCCCGGGCTGCGGCGGCGGAGGCCCAGGCGCGGTCCCGGAGCAGGGCGGGTGCGGGGGCTGGGACCGTGGCTGCTCGCGGCGACCAGGCAGAGGGAAGTGGGGAGAGCACCCCCAGTTCTTGGGGGGGGGGCTCCCGCTCTTTTCACTGCACTGCCCAGGGCGGGGGAGGGAACCTGGCTGGGGGAGGGCGCTATAAATATCCGCAAATAGTGAGTTCTGGAACCGGGGGTGGGGAGGGGAGCGCGCTGGGGTGTAAGTGGGAACGGTGGTGCCTGAGCTGGGGTGCCGCGAGCAGCAGGAGGGGTCTCAGCCAGCCCTGGCGGCCTGAGGTCAGGTGACTCTCCCAGCTCTGGAAGACCCCCTAGAAGGGCTGCGCGCAGGAATCCTACCCCAGAGACACCCCTCCGTGGCCCCCCGGAACCGGCACTGCCCCCATCCCGACGGCGCTCCTTTCCCCTTTCCGCTCCTGGGACAGCAGTCCAGATCTGGCCGACGGGGAGTTGTGGGCACTGGGGCGTCACCTCCTGGGGCAGTTACTAAAGATCCAGGCAGGGGGCCTCCAAGGGCTGAGGAGATGGGCCCAGGGTCCTCTGAAAGTTTGAAAGAGGTGCTGCTAGCCCAAGGAGGAGAGAGAACTTGCTGGAAGAGTTGGCTCGCTGAGGAGAGGAAGGAAGGGCACTCTAGGTGGAGGGAATGGCACGCCCAGAGGCTCCCGGCCCAGGGGGTGTGGGGTGCCTGGTGTGTGCGGAGAGCTGGAGGGGGTGCTGGTCAAGCACAGTGAGGGGAAGACACGAGTGCCAGAGCTGAGGAAGGACGGGCAGGTGGAGGTGAGGTGACAGGCCCTACCAGGGAGCTGGCACTAGCAGCTCCTGAGGACAGTGAGGTGCTGATGGGGCTGGGAGTGCTGCCATCTGGCTCGGCACCCCCTCCTTGTCTGCCCAGTGCCCCTGTTGTGGTCAGGGCTGCTTGACCCACATCTGGGATCCCTCTTCCTGTGGTGGCTGGACCGCCGCAGGCAAGTCAGCTTCCTGAAGGCTCAGTTTCCACGCCTGTCTAATGGGGAGACTCCCCCACAGGGTTGTAGAGAGGTCTGAGGGAGATGATGAGTTTAGGGTACCCACCCAGCACCTGAGAAGGACTCGGGAAATCCCTGTCTGCTGCGTCAGTATGATGACCTGGAAAATGAGGACATTGATTTCAGCTGGTGGGCCAGGCTCACCCTCCGGGGGGTGATGAGGATCACGTGAGGGCTGGACCCAACTGGGGGAAGCCAAGGGCTGGGGGAATTGCGCGTGCACATCCTCACGTTATTCTGGGAGAAGAGAGAAGCAGTGGTCAGTGGCTGAGGTGGGGGTGGTCTGCACACAGCGCATTCTTGCCCCCACGGGCACCTTAGCTACACCAATCAGTGACCCTGCTGTGTTCCCTGAAGCCCCTTTATTCTCCACGCTGCACCCCCTCCTGCTAGCTAGCTCTAGCCCTGATCATGGGGACCAGGGCTCCCTTCCAGAAGGTTCTTCAGACATTGAGACCAACAAACACAACATCCTCCTGTGAGGGGCACTGTCGTGAGCAGCCAGGTGGAGAGGACACAGACCTTACCCCCAGGAGAACGGAATCTAGAATCTAGTTGGGCAGCAAATACCACTGGGCATCCATGGTCTGGCCTAGCCCTGTGCTGGCTGCTTAGGGGCAGAGGGGGAGTGACAATAATTGCACATTGGGGCAGTCACATGCAGAAGTTAAAAGCAAGGATTCCGGATCCAGTGGCCCGGGTTTGAATCTTGACTGTCCATTTTTGCTGTGCGACTGTGGACAACTGACTCTCCTCTCTCTGCCTCAGTTTTCTTGCCTCTGAAGTGGGAATGATGCGCACTATGGCTATTGGGGCAGCTTGGTGTGGTTTCTGGTGGGCATTTCAGATGAGTCTCCCGGTTCACCCCTGCCTCCCTGAAGACAGCCTGCTCCAGCACATGAGGTGTCTACATTGCTGCCGTCATCTTCTCTGTGAGCCTCTGTAGGCAGGGGCCTGACTTCTGTGTCCATTGCTTGGGCATGGGGCAAGGGCATGCTGGCAGTAGGCTCTCTGGGAGCAAAAAGGTCCCTGATGAAGTCAGAAGGCTTCTATGGTGTAAACCTCCCAGCAAGGCCCCTTTCACGCTACCAACAGCTTATCCATCTCACAGCGGGAGATGGCGCACGCCAACTTCAGCCCCCAGGCATTCAGTAGGTGCTTCATAAATGGCAGTTGAAAAAGGAGAGAAGGCTCCAGAGACTGTTGGTTGGGTAGACCTGGGGAGCTGTGGGGCCATACTGTAGCCGAGTGGCGGGGGGGTGGGGGGGGGGCGTTGGACAGGTTGAGGGCAGGGCCAGCGATCACTCCAAATACGTACACACAGTGAGATGCAGGGCAGGGGGGAAGGAGGGCGGTGTCCTGCCTTCCTGGGAACCTCCACACCCCTGACCCTGCCTCACTCCTGCTCTAGCTCCCCTTGACCTTGGCCTGGTTTGGGCTGCCTACACAGAATGACCCAGCTGGAGCCCAAGCTTCTGGCTCACAGAGCTCTGAGATCGGGTCCTGATCAGCCTCAGACGTCAAATTCTGTTCCCTTGCTTATGCTGTTCCCTCTCCAAATGTTCCACCCACCTCTTCCTGTGTCCCTAAAACCCTGTCACCTTCCCAAAGCCTCCTCCATGGTGCCAGCCCTCCACCCCAAATCTCCCCTTCTGTCACCCCTAGCCTTTCAGCCCCCCCACCCCCCTTGCACACTGCCCGCCCATTAGAATATGAATAACCAACATTTATTGCATCCCTACAGCTACCCACAACGGAGGTACCATGATATCCCCTTTGCAGATGGGGAAATTGAGGCACAGTGTCTTGTTACTGGTGACCCATCCTTTCCATCTGGGCTGAGCAGCAGTTGTGCAGGGAAGCTCCTTGCTGTGGGCCGGCGGAGGACCACACGGGTTTCTGGAACATGTTTGCTGTCGCGTGTTCTGCTTGGCTGCGAGTTCCCCGTCCCATAGGAGCTCAAATGAATGAATGGAAGAATAAATGAGTGATTATCAGCCCCAGGGAGTGGCCCTGTCCTTCTCCCCATTCTTCTCCCTTCTTTATCCCTATGGGCGGAGGCTAACCCTCGGGAGGGTGGCCCTGGACCACAGAGGGATGGTCACTGAGACCCTGCTTCTCCTCACCCCCTGGAAGGGGAAGTGAGGCTTCGGGTGAGGCGGAACCAGGCACAGTGGAAGGGATGGACCACCCTCCTGTGGTCTAATATGAGGCCACATGGGCCCAGGCTCCTGTGGGGAATGCAGGAAGTGAAGAGGGTCCCAGAATACTTTTTCTTGCACCAGCCTCAAGTAGAAAGTCCCCTGTGGGTTCACTTAGTTTCATCTTTTCTATGTGAATAAAATTGGAACAATAGGAAACATTCACATACCTAATTACTCCGTTGTTTTCTGAATTTAGAGCCTATTTGGCTCAAGACTTTGGTTCCCACTGAAGTAGGAATCCCCTGGGAGGGGCAGGGTGAGAGCCAGAATAGGAGGCCGGAGCCCTGCTGACACTGGGGCCTCCTCCCGGCTCTGGCCTCCAGCTGCCCTCTCCAGGCAGGCTGGGAACTTCCCAGAAGGAGCAGCCCACATGGGGGTCTGAGCAGGGGAGGGCGGCCAGAGGCAGTCTCCGGGATTCTGGTTGACAGAGGCCCGTGATGGATGACTTCCCAGACTCTTCTACCCCACCTTGACCTCTGAGTCATAATCATTTGCTGCTATTTATCGAGCACTTACTATGTGCTGGGCGCTGGGCCAAGCACTTTGTCTGCATTATCCCAGCGATGCCTCCTAACTTCCCTCGAAGTAGGTGCTATTATTATTCCTATTTGGCAGTTTGAGGGTGCCTGGGGCCCGGGGCTCAGGGCCAGAAAGGGGCAGGGATGGCATCCAGCCTGGAGACCCCAGAGTCTGATGAAGCTCCTAGTCTGGGCCCCTCTGTCACTCAGAGGACAATGGTCCCTGAAGCTTGGACACCCAAGATGGCCACTTCACTGGTGTCCTGGCCTCCAAACCCTCCTTGTAGCCCTGGAGCCACTCCCTTCTTTCCCAGAGACCCGGGGCTCTTTATCTGGAAGCCCTGATCAGCCTCACCTGGGCCACTTGGGAAAAATACATATTTCCCAGGCCCCACCCCACCCTGCTGAGTCAGAATCCCACCATGGGATTCTGAGGGTTGGAAACCCAGTTTTTAAAATGCTGACCTGGAGCTACAGAGGCCTTTGGACTCCGAGAAGCACTGCCCAGCCCCGTGGAGTCCAAGCTGCCATGAGAGACGCCCTGCCCTCAACCCAGATCCCCACCTGTGTTCCCAGCCTCTGCTCCCTACTACCCTAACCTAGCTCTGCACACACCATAGTGATACCCACACCCTTTTATCCAGACACCTGCTCTGCCCTTTCCTTCTGGAAACAGGTCCCAGTTGGCCATGGACCCCATATGAGTGATGGTGGCCAGGAAGGGGGAGCAGGGAGGCCTGGTGACGGCAGGGGAGGAGCTGGCCTTCCAGGCTGGGCACACAGGCACTCTCTGGGGGCTGGCACCTTGCCTGACATGGAAAAGGCATTTGGTAAATATTTCTTAAATATTTGTTGAATGGTCGTGAGCGTGGCAGGCCGCTTCTGGAAGCTGAGCAGAGTGGCGGGTTTAGGAGAAGGATTGAAGGGGCGCCTTCTTCACCATCTCCTAGGACTGTGATGATTAATGCTTGGAACTCGTTGATGGCTCGAATGAGAGCGAGATGCTGGTTCTTTCTTTTTTAAAGATTTTATTCATTCATGAGAGACACAGAGAAAGGCAGAGACACAGGCAGAGGGAGAAGCTGGCTCCGTGCTGGGAGCCTGACGTGGGACTCGATCCCAGGATCCCGGGATCACGATCTGAGCCAAAGGCAGATGCTCAACCGCTGAGCCACGCAGGTGTCCTGAGATGCTGGTGCTTTCTTGCATGACTTCATTTCAGTATCACGGGAGCCCTGAGCAGTGTGCTTAAGTAATCCTCATGCATTCTATGGAAACTGAGTCCTAGACGGCAGACGACTTGCTAGGCCCACAGCCAGGAGTGCAATTTCCGGGCCAGAGTCCTGCCCGTTGGGCCAGAGAACCAAGGATTCTGTGCAGCCCTGCATAGTGTGCAAAGCACTGATTATCTCATCATCTCACTTGGTTCTAGCAGTGGCTGGGAGGATTGACTCTACGTTTGCAGCGATGCCCATATCCTGGAGTCAGAAAGCCTGCCCCCCAAGGGGTCTTCTGCGTCTGTCCAGGGTAGTGGTGGGGAGAGAGGCCTCTCTCCAGGTTGGCGGGAGAGAGAAACAGAGAGGCGTGTGTTGGGGGCTCCGGCACACAGTAGGTGTTTGGGAGCCCTTTTGGTCAGTGGAGGCAGAGCCAGGCCTTTGGTCCCATCTGGTCCTTGGAACAACCCAGGACAGGCTTCTGGGACAGGCTCTGGGTCGAGGCCCACAGAGGATGAGTGACTGGTTCCAGGTCACCCCTGCCATCCCCAAGGTAAAGAGCAAAGGATGTTGAGGTTCCACCATGGCTGGGAGGAGGTCTGGGGAGTGGGGCCCCCAGGCAGACCCCCTCTCGGGTGTCCAGGGCTGCCACTGGGGCTTGGCATGTCACTGCTGTCAGAGATGTTTGAGGCCTCATCTGGGTACAGGCAGTGGGGGGATGTAACGGGCTCCGTGGTCCCTGCCTCCAGGCCCGGTACCCCCACCTAGACTGGAAGCCCAGGTGCCAGCTTTCCTGGCCTTTGCAGATGCTGTCCCCCTGTCTGGAATGGCCTTCCCCTTGTCTCCTGGCAGGTGCTTGCTCATCCTTTAAGACCCCCTCCCTGTCCCGGGAAGCCCTGATCCCCACCCCAACGGCTGGGCTGATCCTCTCTGCCAGAATTTCCATTTGTCTGCTCTACAGGATGCTGAGAACCTTGAGGGCAGGGCAGGTCTGCCGAGGGGCCTCGAGATGCCAGTGGAGGGGACAGGGGAAGCAACTGTAAGGGGCAGGTGACTGTCACCTCAGCTCACACAGGGGACCTTGTAGCCGGCCACACACACCCATTTCACAGAGGGAACGCTGGAGGCCCCAGGTGCTTGGGGTTGACCTAGACAGAGAGCGGCTGATAGGCCCTCTGGGGCTGACCCGTCCCCCAAGCTGGAGCGTCTCCATAGGATCCAGGGGTGGGGGATGGGAAGAAGCCCAGGAGCAAAGTCCCCAGGGCTCAGGTCAGCACTTTGTCCTCATGCGCGTGGAAGACCAAGCTCCTTAGAGAAAACGCTTGCTGTCCAAAAGCTGGCAGGAAATCCATGTGGAGAGTTTATTCCAGCAAAAAGGTACACGGGGGGGAAGAAGTCTAAGAACTTTGACTAAAAGGTTAGCTCAGGGGATGGTGGGTGATGCTGTCCTGTTTCTTTTGCTGTGATTTTCCAGTTTTCTGGGATGTATGTGAAACCTTTGTGATCAGAAAAATGCAGTTCGTAATCGGAAGGAGAGAGGTCTAAGAAAAGGCGCACTGGGAACAGGCGGCGCCCCCATTTGCTTGGTTCTGGGGTCACCACTTGCGGGTGGCTTCCAGAGGGACCAGGGGAGCTGCCTGGCCCCAGGCACATCTGCCAGGACAGGTGCGCTGGTGGCAGACAGCTTGTGTTTCTCTCATCCTGGCAAAGTGGGTCAGTGAGCGTCCCAGCATGCGGCTGCTGGGGGATGTGGCACCCCGAGAATTCCATTCGAACCTCTGCCCGCCTTCCTGTGGCACCGTTAGGCCTCAGGACCCTTGCCATTCCACCTCCGCCTGGAAAGCCCCCTCCCACCCCCGTTAGCTGCGGGCTTCACCTCCATCCCCGTGCCCGGTGGGTACGCATCACTGTTGGCTCCTTACTGACTCCTGCCCCCAGCGCCTTTCCGGCGTCCTCCTGCCATGCGGTCAGGGAAACGGTATTTGTAATCCAGCTGAGCCCTGATCCTAGCTCAGGTGCCAGGGCCACAGATCTGCCGACTCCAGGGTGTGCTCATGTCTGCGTCGTTGTGCACATCCCCTCCCCCTGCACACAGCATGAGCAGCTCCATCGTAAGTGGACTCTTGTCCTTCCTTCACGCTGCGCCAGCATGTAATCTTGCCCATACCTCCAGCACACCGGCTAATTCATTCAGCAAACACCCACCGAGGAGGTACCAGGCCCTGACCCCAAAGAGACATGATACAAGGTCTCTGACCGCGGGAAGTGCCGTCCTGGGGGCTGTCGCAGTGCAGACTGGTGAGGGCAGAGGCCAGCAGGGCCACGGCGGTCAGAAGCATCGCCCTGGAGAGTCGGGGGGGCCCTGGGCCAGGGCGTTCCTGCCCAGCTGTGGGTGTGCTCGCCCATCCCCTGCGGCCCTGGGAACCTCGTGCTGGCCCTCCTTGCTGGTTCTGCGGCTCTCAAGCAGATGCCGATGGAGCTGGAACGGGCTCTTGGGCTGTGGGCCCTACTGCTAGGGGGCTGGAAGGGAATACAGGGTGCTGAAAAGGAAGCGGGTTGGCTGGAGCTCACAATATGAAGCCCCCTGGCAGGCAGGAGGACCTGGGCCGCAGAACTTTCTGAAAGGGAACCTGGGGACCCAGACACCAGAACACAGCATCGATTCAGACCAGAGAAGCCGAGTCACGGGACTTATGGGAGGAAGATGGAGCAGGAAGCAGGAGAATCAGGTCTCCCGTGGTCAGTGGGGAAACTGAGGTGCTTCGGGGTGGGGGAGGTCTTGAGCATTGGTGAGCCTTGGTAGGCGTGCTTGTGGTCTGTGCTGAGCCGGGCCCTCCCCACAGCTTGCTGCTGCCTGACCTCAGACAGGACTGGCCCCCCAAAGCTCAGTTTCGTGAGATGGCTGTGTGGTGGTGAGATGAGATGCAGCGCTTCACTCGGGAAGGGGCGCTGCCCTTGGTGGGCGGTTCGTGGCATTGCTGAGGCCTGGACCCCGGCTACCTGACTCCTGGAATGACCCTGTCACCCTATGGTGGCGGTCTGCTCACTGCTGTCTCTTCTTCCCCACACTCAGTGGGACGTCTGGGCACTTGCGGGCCTTTTCTGGAACGCTCTCTGGATCTAGCGAGTGGGAAGGACTGAGTAATTAAAGGAGCAAGAACAGATGGGTGGCTCTGTATTAAGGAGCAGGGGCCCAGTGCCTGCAGTCCTGTGTGGTGTCCCCTGCCATTTGACGGGGGCTTCTTGAGTGTCCCCAGTAGAGATGGTCAGGGCCTGACCCACGGGGGCTGTCGCTGCTCGCAGGCAGGGGTGGGCCAAGATTAATTGGGGAGGAAAAAGAGAAAAGGTTCATTGTTCCAGCTTCACAGAGGCTCACCAGGTGCCCAGAGCGGCAGGGCCAACCAGCTGTGCACCTGCTGGGGCACCACCACTCCCGACCACTCCTGCAGGAGGTGCCTTGTGCTGGCTCAGGTTCCCAGAGCTCTGGAGCTGCAGGCGCTGGGCCAGGAGCAGCCTCAGCAGCTCCCCAGATCCCTGTGAGGCCCCTTCAGGTGGGTGTTACCAGCCTCCCCTTTTTTTATGCCTCTGAGAAAGTAGGGTCCTAGAGCTGTGGGTGGCACAGCCAGGGTTCCAGCCCATTCTTTGACTCAGCAGCAGCTCACCGAGCACCTCCTGCATGCCGGGCATGGGGCCGGGCACCGAGCACCCCGGGGTTCTTTACCTTCCTTTCTACACTTCCTCCCTACCATCAGCCATTATGTTGCTCAGGGTGCTCTAAAGCCCAGAGTCCTTCCCCTGTCTCCCCTCACCCCCACTGCCCTCCCATTATGATAGAGTTCGTGTAGATAAGCCACTTCATTGAAGTATGCTCTCCCAGGCAGATCTAGACTTTTCCAAGCTCCAGCTCAGGCCTCAGAGCCCAGCAGCACTGATTGCAGGTGCAGGTGGTGTGGATTTGGGGGGGGGGGAGGGTCATTTATTCATTAAACAAGCCAAGGTCAACCCCTCCTTTGTATCAGATGGGGTGCTGGGGTCCCAGGGCAGTCGGGCAGCACCAGCCCAGTGTGGAGTGAGGAGCCCTGGGGGAAGGACAGTTCAGCTGAGCCTACCTGGGGACACCGAGTGAAAGATTATACAGGAACTTGGGGCCTTCTACAGGATCTGGACTTTATCCTGAGGACAGGAGTTCCAAGCTGGGAGGCTGTGGATGTGGCTGGCTTTGGCTTGGCTCATCGTGACCAGGGTGGGAGCCCCCTGGCAAGGCCGCTGCTCTTGTCCAGGTGAGCGTTGGTGGTGCAGCTGGCATGGGACAGTGGCGCAGAGGTACCAGCGGGATAAGTACCGGGGTATGGAATGGACGCGGTTGGTGATAGACATGTGAGGTCAGCAGGAGGGAGGATTTAGGATGCCTCCTGGGCTCCTGGCCTGGGCAGCTGGTGGGGGGGATGGTCACATGACATCAAGGCCCAGGAGGAGGAACATGGGGAAAGCCCGACATCAGAGCATCTCTGGGTGCCAGGCTCAGGTCACAGGTTATCAGTCAGGTTGTTGGGACAGCTGTGTGAGCTCTTTGTGCCTGGTTTTGCAGCGGAGTCTCAGGCAGGATGGGAGCTGACTCTAACCCCTCTGCTGGGCCCAAATCCATATCCCCTGCCCCTTGTGTGCTCTTCTCTCTCCCTTATAAGGGAGCACTCTTGAGTGGTTAGTTGCACCCCGCACCTGGGCCCTGTACACTCGGGGAGGTGCCCATGGGAGCACCCCCCCCACTCCTGCCTAGGTACACAGGACTGACCTCTGCACAGATATCCCCCCTCCCCAGCAAGGGCATTCCCCCGCCCCCCCACCTCCCAGAGTGCAGCTCAAAGCCTCCCCAGGCCATGGCTTGAATCTATGGTCCTCCTGGCCCTGTGCTAGGGAAGGTTCATGAATGCCCCATGAAGATGGATGAGAGGTAGGCCGTCTCCTCCCTTCCCTTCCCCCACCCTCAGGCCTCCGGGCTGGAGATGGAGCTGAAGCTCTGCACTGAAGTGGCCCTTTGTACATTGTCCCCCTGGAGGATGGGGGAGCCTGGTGGGAGGGGCTGGCACCGCTGGACACCCTGGGCTGATGTCAGCAGGGCTGAGGAGCGAGGTGGGGCCGGGGGGCGGTGTGTTTTCTCTGGGTCTGGGAGCAGGGCACGGATAGGCATGGATTGCACGGGCCAGGCCTGCCGCCCCAGGCCCACCAAACTAGCTGATACTTGTCACTCAGACTCTGCTATCACTTCTCTTGAGAGTTGGGTGGTCACGCAACAGCTGTTTCTGGAGTGCCTGCTCTGGGCCAGGCTTTGTCCTGGGGGTGGGGAGCAGCGGTGACCAGTGACCGAGGCTCAGGATGACCCTGCTCTCCTGCTGTTGACATTCTGAGCCCCAGGGTGTGGGTGGGGGAGACAGACCACTAACTCGTAAACAAGGAGACAGCTAGCTTCCGCAGCGGTTGTGGGGGAGCCGATGACCTGGGGAGCGGACAGACTGGAGCTGGCCGGGCAGGAGGGCCCCTCTGAGCAGCAGCCACATTCCAGACGGAGGAACCGCGGGGGGAGGACCCTGAGGATGAAAGGTGGGGACTGCAGCCCAGAGGAGCCCCGTGGAGGCGGGGACAGCAGAGTATCAGGGACCAGACTGGCAGGGCCTGTGGGCCCAGAGGAGTTTGGGTTTCATTCTGAGCCAGACTGTGGGGGGCAACTGGGTGGCGTGGGGTCTTGGGAGGGGGTTGAGCTGGGGGGGGGGCGCATATGGCCTGATGGGGACTTTGCAGTGACGGAATTTGCGGGGCCTGGTGCCAGATGAGAATGTAGCGCCTCTTGTTCAAAAAATTAAGAGTTTCAAGACAGGAAGGAGAAAAAAAAAAGGAGAGAGGCCAGTGAGGAGAAGGTGGAGGAGGAGGAGGAGTGGGGCTGGGGCCTGGGAGCATCTCGGAAGGAGGTGCCCACAGGTCCTGCAGTGCCGCCGCCGGGCACACCCGTGAGGCCCTTGGGGAGCACCGGGGGCTGGACTTGGTCAGGAGCTCAGAGGGACTGGTCTATGTTGGGACTTTTTGGATGTGACCGTGTTCAGTCGTCATGGGCTGAGGGCTGGAGTGATCCCACAGTGCGATGACTCTGCAGCCCAGGGGTATTCAGAGGCCTGCCCAGGGTCACACGGGGGGCGGAGAGGGCAGGGGCAGGCTTCGAATCTGGCTTTCTTTGAGTCCAGATTCCAGGGAGTTGCCCCTGTCACGGCCCCCTGGCCGTCTCGCCGTGTCCCATGCGGGGGGCCGGGGGGCTGATTGCACAGCACCCTCCTCCCTGGCTCACAAGGGAGTTGGCTTTCTCCAACTCCAGAGCAGGCAGAGAGCGCTCAGCCCAGCCTCACCAGCCTCGCTTGTCTCAAGGTGATCTCCAGTCCACGGATGTGACCCCTGAGGCAGAGCCGCATCCTGCCCCGGCTCGTGGGCGCCCACGTCTCGCTCTCCGCCTGCTTCCTTGGGCCGCCCCGGCTGCACCCTGCCCTCCTCCTCCTCCTTCCTTCTGCGGAGATGGCAGGGCCCCCGTGTCCCGGGGAAGTCCCCTCAGCTCTGCTCACCCAGGCCCTCAGCGACCCTCCTGGGTGGGGTGTCCCCGACAACAGGTGCAGCACGGGGGCACAGAGGACACCCCGTTTGCCCCGCCACCGCACTGATGGTCCCTGTGCAGCCCCAGGAGCAGGGCTTCGGCGCTCACAGCCCACGGGCTTTCTCTGCAGGCTGATAGGGGTCGAGGGCAGTGCCCCAGGGGAGGCACGGGCTAAGCTGGGTGTGAGGGAGGAGGAGCCTCCCAGAGACCCCACACGCACCCCCCCCACTGGAAGCTCTGCCGTCTGCCCTCGGCTCTTCTCTGCCCGGGGCTGATTTATGTCTTCACCCTCTTAGGAAGGAGCCCGAGAGGGTCATTCCCACCACAAGGGATGAATGGCTTGCTCATGGTGGACTTGGGCATGCAGCCAGGCAGTACAATAGCTGTTTGGGGGGTCTCCTCTGGGCCCCCAGTTTCTCATCCGTGGCCAGCCACACAGAGTCCAGCCTCTGCTCCCACTCCCAGAGAACCCTGCGCCCCCAGCTGTCCCCACCGCGGACCAGGGCTGTTGAGTACTGAGCCCACTTGCAGGTGAACAGTGCGGGGTCTCTGAGGGACCGTCAGGATTCAGGCTGTTCTTGCGGAGCCCCCCAACACCCCGCTTTCTTGGAGACCCAGGGTCCCACCAGGAGAGACTACTTCCGAGCTTTTCCCCCCCGTACCACGCTTCTCCATTTCTCGTCTGTGACCCTCTGACAATGCCCCACGGTCCCTTGGGAGTCTGGGAGCAGCTCAGGGTGACCTTCCACCCAGTGAGGTGGGGGGAGGCGAGGTTCCAAGAGGAGATGGGCACGTGGTTTACAAAGTGCCAGGCACTGACAGGCCCCTCACCTGGAAAGTGCGCTTGTGCCCGCGTCCCCAGCACCTGCCCTCACTGCCACTAGGCTACCTGTCTCTACCTGGGGCAGACGAGGAGGTTGCAGTCCCAGGAAGTGAGGTGACCCGGCTAGGAAGAGGTGGGGCCAGGAAACGTGCCAAGGTAAAGGCCAGAGATGGCGCCAGGCTGAGGGTGGCTGTCCATGTAGCCACCTAACTGCCACCTGTGCTTGGCCCCAGGAGTGGGGGGTAGGAGACCGCCTCTGGGGAGGAAGCCATTGCCATCAAGCCATAAAGGCCGGACACAGGGTTGCAGCACCTGGGACGGGATATTGCATCACCTGTGGTGTGCCACCGTAGGGACCCAAGGCAGGTACTGTGTCAGGTGAGGGGAAGGTGGGCCTGCGGGGATCCAGGCATGGAGAGTCAAGGGGAGACTGAGGCAGAGTGGACTGGTAGGGAGCAGGAGGCCCTAGGGCTGGGTCACTTCCAGGGTGAGCCAGGCTGGTCCCTTGGACCCCTTGAACCTCTTCCCTTATCTGTAAGGGATGGAGGTAGAAGGAACCTGAGGCAGTTCACACCCTGCCAGAGGGCAGCTGGGGGATAGGCCTCAGGCACGCCCTCCTCTTTCCCCCATTTGGTGACAAGCCAAGGAAGGGCAGCAGTAGGCGGGGGCATTGGGCGTCCCCAGGCCACACAGCTGGGCCCGACTGGCCCTGGCCGGAGGCCAGGTCAGGGTAACAGCAAGTAAACAGAACCCCTCAGGGCGGTGAGCGCGGTTGGTGTGGGACCCTGCCTTGCCCATCTCGGAGTTCTGGGCCCGCGGGGCTGGGGAAGAGATCGGGCCGGCGGAGGGCGGGGGTGTGCAGTACAGGCTTGAGCCAGGCCCCCCCACAGACTACAGGCCCTCTGGAGCCTCTTGAAGTCTGGGCCTCACCAGGGAGGTTCCCTGACTTCTTAGAGCCCCAGGCCCTCTTCGGGGGACCAGAGATCCCAACACCAGACCCCGTCCAGGGCGATCTGTCCCCGCTGGCATCAGGTGGGAAGGGACTCTGGGGCTCCTGCGGCCTGTCCGGAAACTCTGGGCTTTGTGAAACGTGGTGTTACCTCGCTGTAGGCTGGCCTCACAGAGCGCTGCCCTAGGGGGCTCACCCCATCACAGGTGGAAGGGAGCCTCCGAGAGGGGGTTTGGGCTGTGCAGGTGGACACAGGGCTATCGTGACTGGTCCAGTCACCTGCTGGAACAAGGCAGGTGCATGTGACCCACAAGTGGCAAGCCCTTGGGCTCCTGCTGGGGGCCAGGGTGGAGGTGGGAGGGCCCTTGCCCTGGACGAGGCTGAAGGCGGCAGCCTAGGCCCTGCCGCCTGAATGAGGGCCCCTAGAGGTGGTGAGCGTGGGTGGGTCCTGCCACCGCCTGCTGAGTCTCAGGCAGGTCCCTCAGTCCCCGGCCCCCATGTCCTCACCACGCGGTGGCTGTGAGGATAAATGGAGTAAAGCACACGGCGTCTGGCAGCTGGGCCGTTCAGTAAGTGCCAGCCACCACAAAGGTGGCGACGATGGAGGAGGCATCTTCTGGGAGGAATATTCCAGATCCGCTGCTCTGCAGACTGGCCCAGCCCTGCCCAGGTAGAGGGTTTAGCTGCATCTGGATTATTGACTCAAGAGGCAGCAACTGAGACGGGCTGCCTAGGCTTCTGTCCACACAGCCCCCAGAGTGTGGGGTGTCCTCGCCAGCCCCACTAGGCCCCATGTGCCCACCACAGACTCAGACACCCCCCTGACACCCTCCCACTTTGCTGTCACCGCACTGGGGGTTTCCTACTCTGTGGGGTGACTCCTTCTCGGGTCGCAGCTGAAACGTCCTCTCTCCAGGAGGCCCGTGCTGACACCTGGCATCCTCTGTTGGTTTTCTCATCTGTCCTCTTTCCCTCCACCCGGGAGAACCTCATCTGTGCATCTTGTTCCTGGCTGCACCCCCAGCTCCAAACCAGGACTGCTCTGCTCTCTCGACCCACCTCAGGCAGGGCAGAAGCACCAGAGACCTGCCATCCTCACATCCCACCCCCACCCCTGGGCGCCGTCCCTCCACCCGGGCCCGGCCCCAGCCCCCAGCGGGGCAGCTGAGCCTCTTGATTCTTCATCCCAGCAAGTCCATGACTATGTGGCCCTGTTGACAGGGACACAGCCAGATCCCTGTGCCTGCAGTTCCACCTTTGTGCTCATCCCTTTGGCTTGCCCCAGACACTCGCTGAATGTCTGGGCGGGGCCCCATGCTGGGCGCCGGGAACACAGGGTCAGCCTGACTTGGAGAAGTCACAGTGTGGGAATGGAATGAACAGGGCAGGGGACAAGGCCAATCACTGCTGAGTTTACTGTGACCGGGCAGAAACGGGCCGGAGGAGACATGATCTCCAGCTCTGTGGCTGTGCCGGTCACGCCATCACCCTGCTCCTCCCACCTCTGCCCCAGCAGCCCCTGCACCCCTGCTGGGATGCATCCACACTCCCTCCCTGCTCACTAAGGGGACTCAGGCAAGAGCCCCCCTGCCCCCCTGCAGGGCTGTTACCCCCGCCCCCCGCCCCCCAGGCCCAGTCTATGCCTCTGCTTTCCAAGCTGTGTGTGTGAGACCAGCAGAGCTCCTGGGGCCCTTCTGAAATGCGCATCTGCCTCTGCCCCACTGGGGTTTTTAGACCTCTTTTTAGTGTAGAAGACTTTCTGCAAACAAAATCCTAGGAGAAACTACAATGTATGAAATTGAAAAGCTGAGTGAGCATCTTTTTGATTATGTGTGTGTGTTTAGGGGGGCGGAGGGGTTGTCCCAGGCTTTGTTGTCTCTCCCCGTCTCTCTCTGTCATCTGGTCCCGGGAGTACCCTGGGGGTTCCATAGAACCTGGTTTGGGGACACATGTTCTCAGTGCCCACAGAACCCTTTCCGTGGGATGTCTGTGTCTGCATCTAGCCCCCTCTTCCCCTCCCCAAAGCCACCCACCAGGAGTCCTTGCTTCATCCTCAGATGCCTCAGTCTCTCCTGTGACAAACACTCATCACCTGCCCCTCACCAGATGCTGTTTCTTACCCACCTGGTGGTCGCTCAGCCAGGCAGTGTTCCAGACACTTTACATACACGAAATCCTCAGGGCAGCCCTGTGACTTGTACACCATAGCTCCACCTTACTGCCTCCAGCTGCCTCTGCACAATGAGGCCCAATCCTCCACCCAGAGGTGCCCTCCCCAGGGCTTGGGCTCAGCTCCTTGCCTTCGTCCTCCTCCGTCCTCCACAGACTTTCCCCAGGTCCCACCCCCAGCCCACCTCTTGCCCCTGACGCTGTGACCCACTCCCTCCCTCTGTCACCCAGTGTTTAAGGAGTGTCCCCACAGCAGCTCACCACCGCTCCCCGCCCTGACCCTGGGTCCCAGGCTGGATACCTCAGGCTGCCTCACCTCACCTCCACACAGCATCTTCCCATGTGCATCCTCCCCTCCAGCCCCACCATCCCTGCAGAGCTGGTGCAATCAGCCCTGCTCCCTGCCCCTGCCCCCTCCCCTGCCCCATTCTCCCCAGTCCTGTCTGAACCTGCCTGCTCCAATTCAGTAGCTGCTAGCACATGTGGCTATTAAACTAAAATTCAAATTAAGTGAAATTATAAATTAGTTCCTCAGTCTCCCAGTCAATTTCAAGTGCTCAGTAGCCACGCGGGGCTAGCGGCTGGTGTGTAGGATAGCGCAGCCTAGCTGTTTGCACCATCACAGAGCGTGCTGTTGGATAGCTCTGGAAGCTGATACTGGCCATCACTCAGAGCCTTCAGTGTCTGGGGCTCAGGCCAACGGCACGTTCCCCTCCCCGCCAGCCGTGTGGGCCTCAGGCCCTGCAGAGCAGTGGGTGTGCACAGGTGAGCAGAGGAATGCTCTGCAAGTTGCTTTGCCCTCTGAGCTTCAATTTCCTCCTGTAAAGTGGGGATGATAAGTCCTACCTCTAAGGACGGCCGGGAGGGGCCAGTGTATGTAAAACCTATGCCGACAGCTGGTGATACCTCAGCGTGTGATAAGTGGTGACCATCATGTTAACGTGAATAAGGCAAGGTAGGGGCGGATCTTAAGAGGCAGGAGTCAGGGCAGCCCGGGTGGGGGTGGCTCAGCAGTTTAGCGCCGCCTGCAGCCCAGGGTGTGATCCTGGAGACCTGGGATAGAGTCCCACATTGGGCTCCCTGCTGGGAGCCTGCTTCTCCCTCTGCCTGTGTCTCTGTCTCTCTCTCTCCCTGTGTCTCTCATGAATAAATAAATAAAATCTTAAAAAAAAAAAAAAAAAGGTCAGGAGTCACAGCAGCCATGAGCCTCAGTGCTGGACAGTGGGAGCCACAGCAGGCTTCTGAGCACAGCCACCCCATTGGCTGATGTCTAAGGATGACTAATCTCTTTAGCCTCCAGCGCTGTCCAGTAGAACATTCTGGGCAGGTGGAAGTGCTCTATATCTTCACTACCCATGGGCCTCTGGGGACCAAACGCTGATGTCCTCGGTGGCCCAGTGACCAGTGGGGAAAGAGAAGGAGGCTCCAAGGAGATGAGGGCAGGTCCTAGCTTTGGGAACCAACTTTCTCAGGCACCTGCTACCACTCTGTGGGAAAGTTCTTAGGCAGCTGGCAGGGGACTGGGAGCAGGCTGAGTGGGGAGGGCTTTGGAGGAAGGCGAGAGGGCCAGGGCACATAGGCTGATTGTGGAGCAGGGGTAGTGGTAGGGTTCACCACAGAAAGGGCTCCCAGGCATGGGCATTGGGCTGAGGCTTCAGCCAGGCTCCTGCTTCGGAGCTAAGCCAGCAGAAAGAGTAGAGGCCCCAGATCCCTGTGCCCAGGGGGTGGCTGGGGTGCCCCATCTGGCTGGTCCAAGAACTGGCTCCCAGTGTAGCTGTGCCTCGCTTTGTGCCTTGGTTTCCTGATCTGTGGATGGGAGCAGCAGCAGCTCCCCCACCTGCACCATGGTGAACAGAGTCCGCCAGGACTTTTCAGTGACTGGGCCGCTGGGGCCCTTGACCAGGGCTGGCCCTTTAAGCCGACTTCTCTCTGAGGAGTGCTGGGGAGTAGAAGTCCTGGGGACTGGGGGGTTAGGGTACACCAGACCCTCCCTCACCCAGGCCACTCATGCTTCGCCTGGGGTAGAACCCCCAAATCTGCAGCCCCACTGGGTCCCAGGCCCACCTGTTGGCAGGTGCAGGATGCTTGGGGAATCTCATCTGTTTCATTCCCACAAGCATTGTGTGGCTGAGCGAGTAGCTTAACCTCAAAGCTATGAGGAATCTATCTCCTCATTTACAAAATGGAGACTCAACATACCTTCCTCCAGGGGGGGCCCAGGAATGAGCCCCTAATTTCTCCAGCCGTTGCAGGGGCAGTACCTGGCACACTGCAAGTTCTTGGTAAATGTCCACCAGTAGCCTGGATGATGCATCGGCTGTGGGGTGACATCCCTGTGTATAGGCTTGACCCTCATGGAGCGCTGTCTGATAGACAGGAGCTAAAGGGATGAATAAAATGATGAGAGATGAAGAAATAAACACAGCGTCAGTTGTTTCTTGCATCTTGCCAGAGCTCTGGAATTTGTCAGACTCTGTAGCTACCTCCTCTGCCTGTCTCTCCATGGGGGATCGTGGAACCTCACATTGGAAGGACCTTTATTTGGCCACAGAGTCTTCTGATTCCTGAGGTGCTGACTTGCTCTGCTTAACCCCCAAGGGAGGACCCGGAAGCAGTAGCGGAAGCTCCAAGGAGGCTGATTTAGGTCAACAGAAAGCATTTCTACCAGTCTGACGTGCTTGGAATGGGTGGTGCTAAGAATTGGACCAGCAGAGACCAGATGGTTACTTGGCGGGGGCGCTGGCCTGGGGTGAGAGTTTGGACAATATTCTTACTCCAGGGCCCTTGAGACCCTGGGAGAGGAGTCTGGACCCTCTGTGGGGCTCTAGATTCCCTGGGCTCTGAAAGCCAGATGAGTCACTGAGAATGCCCAGGAGGATGATGGGTGCCAGTCAGTAGTAAGCAGCCTTCCAATTGGCTCAGTCCTTTAACAAAGTTGGCTAGGAGCAAGGCCTGGCATGTTCAGTCATGTCATCTGCATTTGGTTGTCTGGCAGGAAAGCCAAATGGAAGGAAAGAAGCAGGTATTTTTAGAGCATCTGCTAAGTGCTGGGCTCCATGCAGGATGTTTTGACACCACGGCTCATCCAGATCTCCCACAGGACTGCAAGGGAGGGGATATCTTCCTTCTCTATCTGAGACTGAGGTCCAGAGAAGCTAAGTAACTTGCCCGAGGGCGCACAGTAAAATTACAGCGCTGGGGGCTTAAACCAGATCTTCCTGATTTCCAGTAACAATGAAAGCCGATGCTCACTGAGCACCCACCGTATGCTTAGGCACAGTTACTCTTCTTTTGCATGGATTGACTCATTTGTTATATGTCTATTTTATAGAGAAGGGAAACTGAGGCCAGCAGAGGTAGGATAATGAGAGGTAGGTCAGAGGCAATGTTCAGATCTGACATTGCAACCACTGTGCCCACCTTGTGTCTTAGGCAGAGTTTGCTGCAAAGATACATCTCCTGCTTCCTCATGGAGATGGGCAGAGCCTTGGGGTCATATGGGATGGAGGCAGGCACTTCAGCTCAAAATCAAGATGTCCTTTCAAGCAGATGAACTAATTGATGGAGAAGTGAGGGTGCATTCAAAGGTGCTCCCAGGCTGGGGTTGTAGAGGGGCCATTTCCTGCCCAAGAGTGGAGACGAGGTGGACTGTGCGACCTCCAGGAATTCCCCCATAGACATTTCCAGGGCGTCCTGAGCACCTAGTAGGTGTCGGACCCTTTTGCTGCTGGATGCAGACCACAACTGGTCCCTTTTCCCAGTTGTAGGAGTTGAGGGCCCTGTGGCTGTTCCAGAACTGAGGACACCAGGGATCAGGTGTCATGAGGCAGGCAGGGAAGGGGGCCAGAGGATGGTGGGCAGGGGGAGTGGCCATTAGGACATGAGCCACTGAACCACAGAGGAGGTTGGCAGGGGCCGGTGAGAGGCTGGTGGAGGGCATTCCCAGGGCTGAGCTAGGACCCTGGTCAGCGCAGGCGAGCTCAGGACCATGGAGAGCGCCACGGGAGCTTCCCGTCACTTTGATGACAGCTGTCAGGGTGTGTCTGCATCTACTGCCAGCCCAGCCAGGCCCACACTCCTAGCCTGTGGTCTCCAGGGAACACCTGTCCTCTCTGACCAGGAGCCCCCCTGGACTGAGCCTGAGCCCTGACCCCGAGATCATGACTGGATTGTGGGGTTTGGGCTCATCTGCTTCCCTGCCTCACCCAATCAACCTTCCAAGCAGAGCCCAAAGAAAAGGCACAAGGAGGAGAAGGAAGAGGTAGGAGCAGGGAGAGAAGGAAGAAAACTTGCCCAGGGGCACCTTCTGGGGCATGGCCACAGACCTAAGTCAGCACAAGAAGAGGAGGCCCGGAGTGGGCTGATCCTGCCACTATCCTGGGTCAGGATCAGCCTTAGTCTCCCTCGTCCCTGATTATCTGGCTACCAGGAAGCACCCAGCCCACCCCACCACTTTCATGCAGGAAACATAGGCCCCTGGGGCTGGGTACCACTCACAGAGTGATATGTGTGTTGAGGGTTGGGGGGAACTCGGGGAGGCTCCTAGAGGGCCTGAAATTTCTTCCCTCATTTCCCCGGTGCCCCAGGAAGCAGGGTGCTGTTTCTCAGCCCCTCCACCATCAGGCCCAGGTTCTTCCTAGGCTTCACTTGCTGAGCCCCTGCCCTGCCTCTTGCTCCTCTGAGATAGGACAGTGCCCACCAGGGCCCAGGCTTTGCCAGGGGCTCACCTCCAAGCCTTTGAGCTCGTGCCACATCCCCACCCAAAAGTTCTCTCTGCCAGGCTGGGATATAGCAATAGGAGTAAGAAGACTTAAGGTTTATTTCATACTCATTATGCGCCAGGCACTTTGCATGGATTATTGAACTCTCATTTCATAGATGGAAAAAAAATGAAAGTTGTGAAGTTGCCCAAGCCTACACAGATAGAAGATGGCAGAGCCAGAATTTGGAGTCTTGTTCCAGAGTCTGTGTGCATGGAAGTGATGGTGAGCACATTGAGGAGGCCCAGGACAATGCAGGGTGCTTTTGTTGAGCACCTGCTGTGTACAGCTCCCTGCCCCAGGGAGCTGGTAGTCCAGCTGAGGAGACAGATGTCAGGGAAGGTGAGCTCAGCATGGTGAGTGTTGGGAACAGGAGAGGACTGTGGATTGATCTCCCTGATTTGGTGTCTCATTTGAAGTGGGCAGGACAGGAATGATTATATCCGTTTTATACATGGGGGAGTTGAAGCTCAGAGAGGCCAAGCAATCTTGAGACTCAGATTCACAGTGGCTACATAAATCCAGAGACTGATGCAGGTTGTCAGGAGGAGGGTTGGGAGAGCTCAGTATGGTTCTTCCAAGTTCTAACCTGGGCAGAAGACACTTGGTTTCAGGAGATGCTGGCCCTGACACAAAGCAAACACCGAAGAAATATTTGGTGAATTTTACTGAAATGAGTAAGGGCATAGGTATGGCCTCTGAGCTGCCTAAGATCATCCTCAGCAATAGGAATGACTGGACAGGGATTTTGCCCTCAGGAAGCTGCCTGTGTTGGCCTTGGAGGGCAATGGGCCAGCCCATTAGAGACCCAAGTCCCCCCTCAGCTAAAATTGCTTCTCCAGGCAGGTCCTGACCACCTCACCCCTCCTGGGGTCCTGAGTTCCTGGAGGGGCTCAAGCTAATGCATGTCAGGAAGCAGGAGGAGGGGGTGGAGAATGGTAAACTGAACAATGTCCCCCAAACCAGTTCCTCCTCCCAGAGCCCATAAGGGGTCCTCAGATCCAAAGCATTGCTCACCACACCCTTCCATCCTGTGAGGTTTCTAGACCAAGCATACTTCTGGAAGGATGTGAGATTTGGATCCAGAGACCAAGGTCAACAGCTAGGCTCTGCCATTAGCCCTCAAGGTGGCTGGCCCCGCCCCTTATCAGCTTCTGTGTTCGCATCTGCTAGGGGGGAGGCCAGGTGAGGGTGAGGACCTGCAGAGACAGCCTGACTCAAAGCCAGCTCTGCAGCTGAGGGGCATCCCCCACCGCAGTCAAAGACTCCATCCTTCTAGGTCCTGACTCCTTGCTCACAGTTCACATCCAAGTCTTCAGCAAATCCAGCGGAATCTGAGCGCTTTCTGCACCCCACCCCCAACTGTGGTTCAAGCCGCCCCCTGTCACACCTGGACTATGCCGGGGTGTCCTTGCCGCGCTCGCTGCAGCAACAGTGTACTCTCAACAGAGCAGCTCGAGTGAGTCTGTTCAGACCAGGGTCGGGTCATGTTCCTCCTCTGCCCAGAATCCTCCCATGAAAGCCACATTTCCTGCTGAGGCTTCAGGCTCTGCGTGATCTGGACCCATCCCATGCATCTCCCTTCTGAGCACTGGCTATTCCTTCTGCCCAGAATCTTCTTCCCCTGCCCCCTTGTCGTCTTCAAGTCTCCCTCTTCTCAGAGAGGTTTGCACTGAGCACCTGCTTGTCACTGAACCCACTCCACCTCCTATCCTTTACCCAGATTTTTCTCTGGAGCACAATTCTTTTTTTTTTTTTTTTTTTTTTTTAGATTTTATTTATTCCTGAGAGACAGAGAGAGAGCAAGGCAGAGACACAGGCAGAGGGAGAAGCAGGCTCCATGCAGGGAGCCTGATGTGGGACTCAATCCTGGTCTCTAGGATCACCCCTGGGCCAAAGCCAGGCGCTAAACCACTGAGCCACCTGGGCTGCCCAGCACAACTCTTTCTAATGTGCAGTATTACCTGACTCATTTATTTCTAGTTTATTGCATTTCCTTGCCCTGCTTACCCCTGTGTACGCTGCACGGAGGTGGGGGTCCTCGTCTGCCTCGTCTCCCAGGCTCCCAGGGCTTAGTACAGTGCCTGGCACACAGTGGGCTCTTGATAAGTAGTTAGTGTGTGAGTGGATGATATGGATCAGGTGAGCACCCTGTGGGGGTGTTGTGTGGGTCAAAGGTAGTAGTGGCTGTTCCATCTACTGGGTTGTTTTCACTGGTCACCAGTAGATTCTTGGTGTCACTCTACTTGGGTTGCACATGGCAGATGGAAGGGGCTCAGGACAGGTTTACCAGTGGGTGAAAGCCCACTGTCTACCCCTTACTAATTGTATGACACTGGGCAAGTTATATCATCTTTCTGGCCCCAGTGTTCTCACCTGTAAAATGGGAATGATAAAGGTACCTGCTTCACACTGAGAGGATCCAATGATGTCTAGCGTAGAATGTGCTCGGGCCATTCACTGGCTTATAAGCATCAGTGACCATCAGCTTTGTTGTTGCACCTGATGGATTCTCAACAAAGCTTTTTTTTTTTTAAGATTTAATTTATTTATTCATGAGAGACAGAGAGGGGCAGAGGGAGAAGCAAGCTCCATGCAGGGAGCCTGACATGGGACTTGATCCCCAGTCTCCAGGATTGCACCCTAAGCTGAAGGCAGTGCTAAACCGCTGAGCCACCCAGGCTGCCCTCAACAAAGCTTTATAGTGGAGGGAGAAAGGCTGCCAGCTGGGGCCTAATTAGGTTCTGTGGATTTAGCCCACAGCTGGGCTGCCTGGAGGGATCCATCTCAGCTGTAAGGAGGAAGGGAGGGAGGGAGGGAGGGAGGGGTGCCAGGTCCTGACTCAGCCACCTTCCTAATGGCCTTTGGGAAAAGTTTCCCTATCTGTAAAATGGGTGGTTACAGTAATCTTCCAAAGTGGATGAGACTTGCATGAGACCTCAGGAGTCAATGCTTTATTTATTCCGTTTCCTATTTATATGCCACACAGTGTAAAAAACAAAAAACAAACAAACAAAAAAAAGAGTATTTCAAGTACTTATCAAAATACATGAAGATAAGATTAAAAAAGGGTCAGGCCCAGAAGAGTAAGAGTGAAGCTGAAAGTGAAAGTGTCCCAGAAAATATGGTCTGTGAGGCCCTAGCTTGCTCCAGGCCGACTACCAGGTGCTTCTGTCTCCTAAGCAGCCTGAGCAATGAGGGAGCCACACACAGTTCCTTGATTCTCAGCAGCAGGCCAGGCTGGGGCCTTATTACATGGCCTCAGTCCGAAAGCTCCAGTGAAAGGGAGATCCCAGGTACCGGTGGGTCTGTCCTCCAAAGGGCACATCTGGCCAGGTGTAACCAGATCCTGAAAGCCAGCCTGCCCAGGGAGCCAAGGAGCAGCTGGGTCAGTGTGACCTAGGTGGGGCCATGGCGGGCCTTGGCACTCTGCAGGGCCACTGCTGCCAGGGGAGTTCATCTGAGTGGCAGCCTGGCCCTGCCCTCCACAGCTCATGGGCCAGTCCGACAAGGGCCAGGGTCGGTGTGTGTTCCACAGAGGTAGGTTCCAAGTGGGAAAAAATAACCAGAAGGATCAGGACTGCCTTACCGGGTCCTCAGAGCCCCTGGCGGGTCATGCTGGACGCTTCTGCTGTGCCCAGCTCAGTCTGCAGGTTTGCCTTATGCCTGGTCTCAGCCACAGCAAGAATGCCTCGACCCTCCTTTATCGGGCCTCACCCCTTGGCCCCTCCACTCACCCTGCTGGCCTCTACCTGGTCTCACTTGGCCAGGGTAGGGCTGGAATCCATTACAGAGAGAGGAGCCCAGAAGACCTACTTTAAAATGTTGCCAAGGAGTAGCCCCTCCCTCCCGCCTTCTCAAAAGCCAGTGGAGACCAGCCCCCCACCCCCTGCCCTGGGACAGCTGACATTTAGCAGAGGTCCCCACCCCCGATTGTCCTGCCAGACTGCCTCCAGTCAGCTGTGCCAGCCCTGGGGCAGACTCCAGGAGAGCCAGGTATTCAAACTGGATGGACATGACAGCACCAAGTACCCTGGCCAGTCGCCATTGGTGGCGACTCCATGGCTCATTAGTTTGCTCAGGACTCCCCACCAAGGTGAGGCTGGGAACAGGGTGTAGCCCAGGAGTCAAGCCACCCAGCTTCCTGCCCCAGCTTTGTAACATCAAGCAGGTCCCTGAAGTCCTCTAGGTCCTGGTTTCCTCCTCTATAAAATTAAAAGATTAGAGGAGGTGGCTCTTAAAATTTGTTCTCGATCAAACATTTCATGAATCTGTGCCTTGTAACCACATAGCTTAGAGAAAATTACGTTGGAATCTTCCAGCCTTGAAATGACCGAAGTTTATTAAGCACCTGCTGCCCATCAGGAATGCTGTACCCATTTCACAGGTGTAGAAACTGAGGTCTAGAATGGCAAGGAGCCTTGCTTAAGGTCACAGAAGTTTTTTGTTTTGTTTTGTTTTGTTCTTTAAGGTCACAGAAGTTTGAGGCCAGGTGTGCATCCTTCCACTCTCCCCTGCTGTATGCAGAGTTAGGAAGTGGAGGGGAGGGTATGGCAGCAAGGCGCCCAAATGACCCAGAGAAGTAAGGAGAAGCCAAAGAAAGGAACATCTGAAAGGAAAGAATGTTCTACATGGAAGGACAGTGCCTTACTCATGGGGGATCCACGGAAGGGGAAATGATTATACACCAGCGGCCAAAGGCCAGTTTCTATCCTAGCCCTTCCCGAAACTCAGTAGGTCATCCAGGTCCTACTTGGCCCAATGGGGGTAGCCTCCCAGCCTGCCTGCCCACCTCACTGGGCTCTAAGACAAAACAAGCTGGAGGATTATAGTCAGAAGTTCTCTCTTGCTCCACAGGTTCATTTGTGAAATAAGTAGCACACCTGAATAAAGTATAGACTTTAGTTAATCATAATGTGGCCATTTCAATTTTCAAGGTATGACAAGCGTACCATGGTGATGTAAGACACTAGCTCTGGGGGGAGACCGAGCGAGGAGTATAAGGAACCCTCTGTACTCTCTTTGCAACTTTTCTGATATGCTACGAATATTCTATAATAGAAAGTTCACTTCAATTGTAAAAAGCAATATACAAGGCTCTCCATTCCACAGCCACAAACTAATTGATAAATCGAACTGCTTAAGTGAATAGAGAGAATGGTTATACTCATGAGTCACTCATGAATAGAGAGTGATTCATTCAAAATAACCATGGAATATTGTGTGGGATTTAAAACGAAATGGTAGATCTATTACTACTGATACGAAAATCTCTCATCATTGATTGTGGAAAACAACTTGATTGTAGTTTGTGTCCATTAGGTAATATTTATGAAAAATAGGAAATCGAGGACAGAAATCTCGCATATCAAACCAGCAACACACCTTATGCCTGGAGATCGGTAACGGAGGGGAACTTTTACTTATTCTTTTAAGTGTTAGAATTAGATGTGTTTCCTTGAAACCTGTGAATTCTTTCAGTGAAAAGGAATTAGAAAGATTTGTCAACATACTGACACACACACACACACACAAAAAAAAAAAAAAAAAAAAAAGAAGAAAAAAAAAGAAAAGCTCCGTGGGCAGGTCAGGGAGGGGACCCATGTTGGCAGCCTGCAGCCCACTCTCCCCCTCCCTTGGGGCAGGTTCTGCACTGCAGAGCTGAGCTTTTCCCAGGCTGCACTGTTCCTGGAGCAAAGTCTAGCGATGCAGCTGGTCTGGTCAGAGTGGGCAGGCCAGGTGGAGGATCAGGCTGCAGAGGGGGTGAGTGTGATGACCTGGTAGTCTCTGGGGAAGGAGGGCTGTGGCAACGGGGAGGAGGTCCTGACCAGGAAGGCAATTTTGTCGATGCCTTGCCTTCCCGGGGTACTTGGTACAGTGAGTTGGACTCTCAGGCTGAACTCTGGGGGGACGGGGTGGAGACAGGAGGTGACTTCCTGCAGGGGCGCCAGGCACCGGCCGGGAGGTGCACAGACTGGGTGGCAGCAAAGGCCTCCTCGGGTTCCCTTCCTTAGGAGAGGGGCCTCAGGCTCTCCTCACCCAGGTCTGCAGCCCCCTGACCCGTCTGCTCTCTCCCCCCTTACTGCAGGATGAAGATGAGACGCTACAAGCTCTTTCTCATGTTCTGTATGGCCGGCCTGTGCCTCATCTCCTTCCTGCACTTCTTTAAGACCCTGTCCTATGTCACTTTCCCCCGGGAACTGGCCTCCCTGAGCCCGAACCTCGTGTCCAGCTTCTTCTGGAACAATGCCCCCGTCACGCCCCAGGCCAGCCCGGAGCCGGGCAGCCCTGACCTGCTGCGAACGCCGCTCTATTCGCACTCGCCCCTGCTGCAGCCGCTGTCTCCGAGCAAGGCCACCGAGGAGCTCCACCGGGTGGACTTCGTGCTGCCCGAGGACACCACCGAGTACTTCGTGCGCACCAAGGCGGGGGGCGTCTGCTTCAAACCGGGCACCAAGATGCTGGAGAGGCCCCTCTCGGGGCGGCCCGAGGAGAAGGCCGAGGGCGCCGACGGCTCCCCGGCCCGCGGCCCGGCCCGGCACCTGCTGAGCACCCGCGAGCGCCCGGGGGCCCGAGGCGCGCGGCGCAAGTGGGTGGAGTGCGTGTGCCTGCCGGGCTGGCACGGGCCGAGCTGCGGCGTGCCCACCGTGGTGCAGTACTCCAACCTGCCCACCAAGGAGCGCCTGGTGCCCCGCGAGGTGCCGCGGCGCGTCATCAACGCCATCAACATCAACCACGAGTTCGACCTGCTGGACGTGCGCTTCCACGAGCTGGGCGACGTGGTGGACGCCTTCGTGGTGTGCGAGTCCAACTTCACGGCCTACGGGGAGCCGCGGCCGCTCAAGTTCCGCGAGATGCTGACCAACGGCACCTTCGAGTACATCCGGCACAAGGTGCTCTACGTCTTCCTGGACCACTTCCCGCTGGGCGGGCGGCAGGACGGCTGGATCGCCGACGACTACCTGCGCACCTTCCTGACCCAGGACGGCGTGTCGCGGCTGCGCAACCTGCGGCCCGACGACGTCTTCATCATCGACGACGCCGACGAGATCCCGGCCCGCGACGGCGTGCTCTTCCTCAAGCTGTACGACGGCTGGACCGAGCCCTTCGCCTTCCACATGCGCAAGTCGCTGTACGGCTTCTTCTGGAAGCAGCCGGGCACCCTGGAGGTGGTGTCGGGCTGCACGGTGGACATGCTGCAGACGGTGTACGGGCTGGACGGCATCCGCCTGCGCCGCCGCCAGTACTACACCATGCCCAACTTCCGGCAGTACGAGAACCGCACGGGCCACATCCTGGTGCAGTGGTCGCTCGGCAGCCCCCTGCACTTCGCCGGCTGGCACTGCTCCTGGTGCTTCACGCCCGAGGGCATCTACTTCAAGCTCGTGTCCGCCCAGAACGGCGACTTCCCCCGCTGGGGCGACTACGAGGACAAGCGGGACCTCAACTACATCCGCAGCCTGATCCGCACCGGGGGCTGGTTCGACGGCACGCAGCAGGAGTACCCGCCGGCCGACCCCAGCGAACACATGTACGCCCCGAAGTACCTGCTCAACAACTACGCCCAGTTCCGCTACCTGCTGGACAACCCCTACCAGGAGCCCAAGAGCACCGCGGAAGGTGGGCGGCGGAACAGGGGTCCCGAGGGAAGGCCACCCGCCAGGGGCAAATTGGATGTGGTCGAAGGCTAAGGCTGCATGATCTTAGAGGGCCGGTGGCAGGTGGGGGGAGTGGCGGCGGCCCCCCCTGATGCTTCCCTGCCTCCCTCTGCTGTCTGGCTGGTTCTTCAGAGGACCGGGAGTGGATGGGCGGAGGAGTCTTCCCTGCTCAGGCCCTTGGGAATCAAGCAAGGGTCAGGCCTGTGAGCTCACAAAACATCCTTCCTTCCTCATCGGGAGAGGGGAGTCGGGCCCCTCCGTCCACGTCCACCAGGAGTGCTGTGGCTGGGAGGCGCCAGCGGAGAGTGCATGATGGTTACCTACCGGGTGGCAAGGGAGGGCGGGCAGGGTGGGGAAGGGAACCTGCAGGAACTCCCCAGGGCAGCCAAGCCCGAGCTGCAGCCCCTGCCAGGGAGAAACCTACCATGTGACCTCCTGGGGCTTTGGACCTGCAGCGGGAAAGTGGGCGTGCCAGGAGGTCCTGAGGCTCTGTAAATAGACACATTTGGGTCCAGGAGGGAGAGGGGACACCGAGGTGGGAGGGGATGAGAAACAGCGGCAGGCTGGGAGGAAGCCCAATGTCCTCAAGAGCTGAGCCGCAGGGAGCTGAGAACTCTGCCCCATGGGCCACCCCTGCGCCGCCGGATAGCACCTGGGGGGTAGGCAGGGGGTCTGCGGAAGCCTGCGGAGTCTTCCTTTTGGTTCCAAACCTGGCCTCGACATTCCTTCTTTCTTTTTATATTTCTGTCTTACGGGCTACCCAGTCAGTCCCTGCAAGGCCAAGAGTCTAGTTCTCAGGGTGGGATGGGAGCCAGAGACCGGACCATCAGGCAGCCTAGTAGGTGGGGCCTGGGAGGGGGCGTGGGGGGGAGGAGGTTCCCCATCACCCCTTCCTACTGGAACCCACAGCCCCAGCTCCGCACCGTCTCTGCTAGAGTCACCCTTGCACCCCTCCTTGGGTCTGGCTAGAACCAGGAACGGCCCATGGGGCTGCCCTGGGCCCAGGAGGGACTTTAAGGCCAGCCGTGTGTCATCTCATTCCTCTTCGCCTCATGAGGGCAGGGGATGTATTGGTTAGATTCTCAGCTGCTCTAATTAAGACACCCTGAAATATAGTGGTTTTAAGCAAGACAAGCTTGTTTCTAGCTTAACCGTCTGGAGGGAGATGGTCCAGATACAGTCAGGCGCAGCTGTGCTCTCCTTCATGTGCACCTTCCAATTCTGGATAGAGTGGTTGCTTTAGCTCCCACCATCACATGTGCATCCCAGCCCGGGAAGAGCAGAGAATGGCAGGAGAAGCACATGCCCTTTCCTGTCAAGGGCATGAGCTGGAAATGGCATGGTCACTTCTGATTCCATCTTACTGGCTGAGCCTTAGTCATATGGCCACAGGTAGCTGCAAGGGAAGCTGAGACAGGTAGTCTTCGGCCACATGCCCAGCCTCAGCCCGAGAGTCCTGTTAGTAAAGGAAGGAGGAGAGAGGGGAGACAGGAGACAAGGAACGTCTTTGGCACAGAGGGAGGGGGATGGGGAGAGGGCATAGGAGTGGCTAAGGCAGTCCTAGGATCCTGCTCTTCCGTTCAGAGTTCCTAGAAGCACCTGCTCCTGCCCCCACTCACCGCCAGCCCAGGGCTGGGGGGCAGTGAGAGCCTGTAGTTGTAGGAGGGGTGAGACACCCCACCCGAGGCCCCCGTAGATGTTCACCCAGTGATGCCAGGATGCAGAGCCTGCCTGTGGAACGGTACATGTTTGTGCGTGTGTGTGTGTATTTATGGGCATGTGTGCATGCTTGGTGTGTACTTGTACGTGTCTGTATTGGGGTGTCCCTGTAAATATATGCTTCTGTATGGATGCGGGGGCAGGGCCCAGGCCTCCCCTTCCCCAGGACCTGGAGCCTGTGGCCACACCTCCTTGCGGCTCCCCTAACGTGACTGAGGCAGAAAGCCCTTGGGGAGCCTAGAAAGCAAGGCTAAAGGGAGTGCGGGGTCTGTCTGTCTGTCTGTCTTTCAGTCCAAGGAATGAGAATCCTCCTGACCTGAGGGCTGAACAGCTGAGAGCTCACTACCTCCCCAGCCCGTCTTGGTCCCAACCATATCCTTCCACCCTGTCCCACCCAGCCTCCAGCCAGGACTTTCTCTGGGTGTCTTATTGGGGTTTCTGATGAGCGGGGGGAGAAGGGCATCTCCTTTGCCACACCTCTGTCCAGGGAGATGTCTGGTGTGGGCGTGGTCTGGGGAGCCGGCCGCAGAGCAGCCTCTCGTGGGCAGGCATGAAGCAGGCGGAGGAGGCTCTCTGGCCTCCACTCGCCCTCCCCAAGGGAGTCTGTGACGTGCCCCCAGGGAGCCCCTCCCTTGGAGTTATAGCAACCCCCCTTCCTAGTCCTCCTTGAAGCTGAGAATTGGCAAAAGAGGTCAGAATGTCCCTGGGGCTCTAGCCCAACCCAGGCCAGGGCCTGCCTTCCCAGCCATCTCCACTCATCTCCTGGACAGGCAATCTCTGGGGGCTCCTGAATCATGCCTGAGCCCCAGCCCAGGGCCTCCCTCCTGGCAGGCTTCCTCATCCCATGCCCCTGGCACCCTCAGCTGCTGTGGGGATGCCCCTTCCCCAGGCTGGCCTCCAGTTTACCAGCTCCAGGGCAGGGGAAGGAAAAGCGGGGAGCTCAGACCTGCCAGGCCCCACCTTCCCTCTCAGACTCAGAACACTGTTCACGGTCACTGCCAAGGGGAGACCGCGCCATTGGGTGCAGAGGGCGGTCATCAGAGGGGTGGCGGGCCACGGCGTGGGGTTGATGAGTTTCACTTATACTTACATCATACACTGGGAATTTTGGGGGGCAGGGGAGCCCGGAGCCACTCCCCCAGTATGAAAAGAAATCAAACTGTGAATGGGAGTGTCGGCACACTGCCGGCCCTGTCACCATCACCAGGTGTCTTTCCCTGGGAACCACTGGCCCTATGACCTCTAGACTCAGGAGGCTCAGCCCACCCACGGGTCGTGTTGGTTCGCAGGAGCAGGCATGGGGGAGCTTTGAGGGCATAGGTGACAGTCGGGGAGGGGAGACGGGACTTCCCCAAGCAGAAGGCAGGGCCCCGGGAAATGTATAATTTAAGGACGCCAATGATAATAGTATTATTTTTTTTGTAAGGGAAAATCAATATGTACATTCTGAAATCATTTTCTCTGTAAATGGTTGGATTTCATTTCACCCTTAAAGGGATGCTTAAAGGAAAAGATAATATTAATAATAAAAACAGCTACAAAGTCTGAAAGGTGCACGTGTGGGGCCAGTTTGGGGTTGCTCTGGGTCGGGGTGGGGTGCCAGGGGGTGGCTCTGGTCTTCCTAAAGACCTCCTCCCCCTGGACAGGATGGCTGCTTGGGGGAAGGGGGGACACATGCGGAGCCCCTTCACTGAGGGGTGCAGTCTCTCACACACACGGCCAGGGGAGCATCCTCCCTCACGCCACCCACACCTAGAAATGCCAGACAACGGAAAGTGCTGGAAGGAGGGCTGCAGAAAGAAGAAGTGGCCTGGGACTGGCGACACCCACCCTCCCAGGCAGCTGGTGTCCCTTTGGAGCCGCAGGTGAAGGCCCTGGTGTCTGCCCAGAGCAGGGACACCCTGTACTCCCTGTCCTGCTCTTGGGGCAAGCAGACAAACATTCCTGCCCCAGTGCTCTTCCCCTCTATGCCTGTCACAGGTTCCTTTTTTTTTTTTTTTTTTTTAAGATTTTATTTTTTTAATTAATCCCTACACCCAACACAGGGCTTGAACTTACACAACTCCAAGATCAGGAGTCACACACTCTCGCTCCTGAGCCAGCCAGGTTCCCCCAATTCAGGTCCTAAGGTCACACAGCCACTTGCTGGCAGAAGAGGGACCACACCTGGAACTCCAGCACTGGTTCTGTCACCAGCCCTTTGGGGCAGGTGAGGATGGCAGTGTCTCTCCTGTGGACTTGTGCTCTGATGGTGCCTGGGGCTGTGGAAGGTGAGGGGCTTTCTCGAGGCTCCCTCTAGGCCCAAGGATAATGGTATTGTCCTGGGGAAGAAACCCCCTGGGGATTTTCTAAGGCAGGTCTCAGGGCTGGTGGAAGCAGGCGCACTTTGAACTCTGCCTCAGTCCCCTGTGGGGTGGCTGGGCAGCCACTGTGTTAGGTGGGGAGATCCGGGCTGGAGACAGGACAGATAGAAGTATTGGTGGCCGGAGTAGGGGCTAATGTCCCCCTGAGCACCCACATGCGTAACTCAGACACCTAGACTCCAGCCACATGCCCAAAGCTCAGGAAGGCACCTGCTGCAGGTGCTTGGGGTAGATGGGGTGGGGAGTGGAATTCCACAGGATTGTGGGACAGTGGAGGAGATGCAGACATCCCACTGAGCCAAAACAGGGTGATGGTGACCCCTCGCCATTTAAGATCAAGTTTACAAGCCTTAGATCATGTCCCAGAGTGAATCATCATCATAGACATGGACAGTATTTATTAAGTGCCTATTCCGTGCCAGACTCTGGGCTGAAAGATTTCCCTCCCTGTCATTCCCGTTTTATAGCTGTGGGGAGGGAGGCTGGGACACAAAGTGCTAAGCTGCCCTCCCAGCCTCAGCATCCACAGGGGAGGGAGAAGGGGAGGGGGGAAGAGGTGTGGACGTGGGGAAGGCGGAGAGGATGCCTGTGCTAATGTTCTAACACCAGCCAAGCTCCTAACCAAGGCAGGGATGGTGCCAGCCTGGGGGACACGGAGGGAGGACAGTCCCTGCTCTCAGGAGGATCGCAGTGGGGAGCAGCTGCAGTCAGCACCACCTCAGCACGGTCAGGTGAGGGCTGACGTGTAAAGTCATCAGAGCTTAGAAAGTTGGCCTTGTGCTGTCTGGGAGCGTCGGGCACAACCAACTTCCTCACCTCGCTATCCAGAAAGGCGGGGAGTACTCACAGGCCCCGTGGCCTGGGAGGTGAGGCATATTTTCCCCAGATTCAATCTCCTGTCCATAAAATTGGTCCATAGAAACCTTTAGTGCATCCGGAGGATAACATAAAATACAGGGAAATGCTTTGCAGCCTGTAAAGCTCCATCAGGATGGGGGAGATGAGAGCAGTAGTGGGGGCCGTGGTCAAGAGCAACACTGAAGCACTCCTGTGGATGCTTTCCAGGTTGAGGCTTGAACTGTGGGCAGTTAAAACCCCCAACTCCTGAAGGCCCGTCGTCCCAGAGCCCACCGGAAGTCCCCATCCAGGCACCCCAAATCATGGAACATCCACAAATCTCTGATTATAGTTCAAAGCAGTAAAAAGCCTTGTCCTGGGCCAGGCCTCTGGGCACATCCTTGACCCCTCATGTGAATTCCCAGACACTCACAGCAGGACGCTAACTTTTTTTTTTTTTTTAAGATTTTATTTATTTATTCGTGGGAGACACAGAGAGAATCAGAGACACAGGCAGAAGGAGAAGAAGGCTCCCTGCAGGGACCCTGGTGGGGGACTCGATCCAGGAACTCCGGGATCATGTCCTGAGCCGAAGGCAGATGCTCAACCCCTGAGCCACCCAGGCGTCCCAGGACACTAAGCTTTCAATTAAAATAATTTTTAAGTTTTATGTTATAGTTTCCTCTATCAACTATGTATTGCTTCAACACAAACCACCCTGAAATTTAATAGATAAAACAACCACCATTTGTCAGCAGTTCCACAATCTGATCTGGGCTCAACTGAACGGTGGTTCTGCCAGCAGCACGTGGGCAGCCACTGAAGAGTGTGTCCACTTGCTCAGGCCTCACCTGGGTTGCTGGTGACAAAGGAAGGGATAAGGCACGAAAGAGTGAGCCTGTCAGCCAGTCAGTGGCTGCACATCAGACGAGAGGGACGTTAACACAAACAGGCCCCTGACCTTACAGACCTACTGAGGGGAGATGCTGAGAAGGATCTCACGTCACCTTTGAGGTCTCCTGCCAAAAAAAAAGTGCCTGGGCACCTGGGTGGCTCAGTCAGTGAGGCATCTGCCTTTGGCTCAGGTCATGATCCCGGGTCCCTGGGATCAAGCCCCACATCAGGCTCCCTGCTCAGCGGGGAGCCTGCTTCTCCCTCTCCTCCCTGCTGTGCTCTCTCTCACTATCTCTGTCTCTCTCAAATAAATAACATCTTAAACACACACACAAAACCATTGCTTGAATCTCATCTCAAGGGAGCATCACACAAACTGAAGGACTGTCTGCCCCTGACCTCTTCGTGCTCCTGATTTCCTGTGACCTTGTCCTTCTGCAGAAAAAAGCCCAACCCCACATCAATACCACAGACCACCTTCCAAACACCTCCTCCTAGACTGCAGAGAGTTTCTAGGGACAAACCATCAGCAGTGGCACGAGTCCGTGTGGCCTGACTGTTCCCATCCTCCCAGCCAACCACCATGTGGTGTGAGCCCAGCCAAGACCGGAAGAGGTTCAGCCTCAACACTAATCCAGTTTCGTGAGCTCAACTGCTTTGGCCACTGGGGTGGTTTGTTACACAACCTAATTGTGGCTGTAAGACAACGGACACAGTTTGTTTTCGGTTAGTGACAGAAAAGCCACCCCAAAGGAGTAAAGCAGAGAAGAAATTTATCGGCTTGCTAAGAGATTAATTTAGTAACAGTAAAGGCCACAGGTACAGCTTGAGGGAGAGCTCACTGTCACATTGTCATCATGCTCTCTCTCTCTGGCTCCACTCAACTCCACTTCCTATCTCATGTTGTCCCTGTTCCCAGACAGCCTTCACCCTCATGCCTGCAAGATGGCTGCAGCAGCTCCAGGCCTCACATCTCGTTTTGTGTACTCAGCACAGAAGCAACAGAGCTCCTCTCCCTAAAAGTCCTGGGCCTGCATCTCAGTGACTTAGATAAAATTACATGATCATCCCTGGGCCAACTGGTGAGACCAGAGGGGGGATGGATGGAATATGCTGATTGGCTTAGATCTTCCAGAGGAAGGAGGGTGCCCCCAAAGAGAGTGGGATGCAGTGGTCAGCACCAGCACAACCTCAGCCACCTCCATCAGGTCTTTCACCAGCCGTTGGCCAAGTCCATCTTCTGCATGCTCACCTATGAAATGAAGATCTTCATGGGACAGGCCTCCCAAGTGGCTGTGAGTGCGCCCAGAGCTTGGACCAGAGCCCGGAGTGTCGGGAGAGCCTTGAAAGTGTGAGCCATCATCATCATGACTACGGCCTCACCCTCCCTTCCCTCACGTACGTCTGATGGAGGGGTCATGCATCCCTTCCCCACACTCCGTCCCTCAGCCTCTGTGACTTCCTCTTTCTCCTTCCTGATGTGCCTTCCTGGTTGCCTTCCTGGGATCCTTTTTACCCCATGAACCCCTTCAATAAAGGGGCTCCCCGGGGCTTACTCCTGGGCCCACTGCTCTGCCTACTTGACTCTCACCGAAGTGGCATTGGCTCAGTCTCTCCAGAGAGTCCTCCCTCCTGGGGATCCAGCCTGTGGATCCAACAGCTTGTTGATTAGTCCTCAAGGTGTCAGTCATCTCAAACACTGTGTGACCAAATGAATTCAGCCCTGCCCTCCTCCCTGTTCTATATTCTCCATCCCATTGCTGACACCTCATCTACCTATGCAATAGCTGGAAACCTGGGAGTCATTCTTGAATTCTCCCTAATATGAGCAACCATTTATTTAATGCCTACTGTGTGCTGGAGACTGTTATATGACCACCCAGGGTCCAAATCCCAGACTCCCACTTGCTAATCACCTGACCCTGGATGTGTTCCTTAGACTTAAGCCCTCATTTCAGCATTTGTAAAGTGAGGATGATGACTCCTATCTCAAAGCATTGGTTGCCATGGGGCCCAAATGGTGCATGAACAGAGCAGGGCACACAGCAGGCACTCAGTAAATGCTGGCTGTAGTGGACACTAGCAGTTCCTCTTCTCAGGATCTCTTTCTACCAGAATTTCTTTCTTTTTTTTTTAAGATTTATTTATTTATTTATGATAGACAGAGAGAGAGAGAGAGAGAGAGAGAGAGAGGCAGAGACACAGGCAGAAGGAGAAGCAGGTTGCATGCAGGGAGCCCGATGCGGGACTCAATCCCGGGACTCCAGGATTGCGCCTTGGGCCAAAGGCAAGCGCCAAACCACTGAGCCACCCAGGGACCCCCTCTACCAGAATTTCTTAATGGTTCATTTTGGTGGGATGGACACACACGCACAAATGTGACTCTCACACATACACACCCAGCTCCTGAGGTGGCCCTGCTTGGCTTTGCTAGTTGACATACCCACTGCCGGGTGAGGGCGATTACTTTAGGGATGGGTAAGAGGTCCAATATGGGCTAGTGATACAGAAGAAAAATTGTTGAAAGCTCCTGGAAAAGTTGTTTTCTTCAAGAATGATGGGAAAAGGGGATCCCTGGGTGGCTCAGTGGTTTAGCACCTGCCTTTGGCCCAGGGCACGATCCTGGAGACCAGGGTTTGAGTCCTACGTTGGACTGCCTGCATGGAGCCTGCTTCTCCCTCTGCCTGTGTCTCTGTTTCTCTGTGTGTGTGTGTGTGTATCTCATGAATAAATAAATAAAATCTTTAAAAAAAAAAAAAAAGAATGATGGGAAAAGAGCCCCCACCACTAGAAATGAGAAGGAGGAGCGTATAGCCTGTAGCATTGGCTGCTGTGTGGAGCCGCACAAAACCCATGGTTAGGATTTCTCAGTTATGTGAGCTCATAAATTCCCTTTGTGAAAGACACTATGAGCTGGCTTTTCTGCTACTTACAACCAAAAGCCTTCTAACTCCTCTAAAGAAAGCCTTCCTCTCTGAGCTCATGCACACTATTCTCTTGGTCCAGAACCTTCTGCCACCATTTTGTACCTAACTCCTGCTCACTCTTCAGGTTCCATTGACATGTCAGGTTTTCCGGGAGGTTGTGCTGGGAAGGCCCCCATTTCTGCCTCCCCACACCCAGGTTAGGTGCTGATCCTCTGGGCTCCTGTTATGCCTTGAACGTCTCCAGCACTGTTCTTTCCACATGGTTTTAGGATTATCTGCTTTTGTGTTTGTTTCCCACACTTGGGAGCAAACAGTTCCTGGCACAACTCAACAGCTTTTTATGAAATGAATGACTAACAAGTGAATGCTGCTAATAAGGGAAGGCACTGGGATTTGAACCCAGGACTATCTCCTGTGCTAATACCCGCCACTTCGCAGGTTGTTATAATACCCTGCTCCCTGAATGCCCTGCTCTGCCTGGCCAAGTGCTGGGCTTCTGTCTCATACACCTTACCTGCCCATAGGGTATTCTATGACCCAAGCATCCTCCTCTGTAGATCCCTGCCCACAGGATTTGCTGCCGGCCCCACCTCAGTTACTGGCCCAGCCTGGCCAAGACTTGCCACCTTTTTTTTTTTTAATTAAAAAAAAAAAAAAAAAGATTTTATTTGTTTACTTGAGAGAGAGAGAGAGCACAGAAGGAGAGGGAGTAGCAGACCCCTACTGAGAAGAGAGCCTGAGGCAGGGCTCTATCCCAGGACCCCGGGATCCTGACCTAAGCAGAAGACAGATCCTCAACCGACTGGGCCACCCAGGTGCCCTCAAGACTTGTCACTTCTGTTGAGTATCACACTGGATCAGTGTCCATGGCATAATGAGAGCCTTTGGCATGTCCTGCCAGGCAGCCTTTCTAAAGGCCCAGCATGCCTCACACCAGGACCCAGTCTGGATGCTCTGCCTTCTAGAGGTTCACATGGGCCAAGGCTAGGCCCTGGTCCACTTGACTATCCACCATATAGTCAAAAACAACTGTCTCCTTTCCCTGATCTGCTCTGCCAATCAGTGCACTGCTGTCCAATAATAGGACTTCTAGACTCTTCATCATTTGGTTCTACAAATATTGGCCAGGGTCTGGGGTGCAGATTGGAGGTGGGAAGGACACATAACAGTTTTGAGATTTTTAGGAGGCAGAGAACTTCCTGACTCAGTTGTTCTAGCCCATTGTGACAAGGTCCTGGGGCAGAGGTCCCAAAGGGGGACACTCAATTCTATAAAACTCTTGAAGGGTCCCTTTGATCACAAGCATTTAAAGCAATCTGGCTAAGATTCTTAGAATCAATTTTTTTTGCAAATTAAACTCATCTCTCAGGAAGCCCCCACACTAATGCAGTTAGGCGCATGACCCCACTCCATGACAATTAGCGTTTTGGGTCTGACACCCCCAGTCCCAACCACCATATCTGTGCCACTCTGTTGCCACCGGGTACGGAGGCCTACCGCTCTGCATCTTACCTTTCACCTCAACCCTGCACTCACTCACTGGGCACCGTGTGACAGGCCCCAGGGAGATACAGAAATGGACAAGACACATTTTCTGCCCTCTAGGAGGTCAGAATCGATTGCAAGTAAGCCAAGGTTTCTCGACCTCGGCACTAGTGACCATATGGCCAGATAATTCTGTGTAGGGGTGCTGTCCTGTGCATTGCAGGGTGCTAGCAGCATTCCTGACCCCTACTCACTAGATGACCCCACTCGCCCAAGTGTGACAACCAAACATGTCCCCAGACACTGTTAAATGTCCACTGGGGTCGAAAGTCATTCTTGTGGTTAAGGTCCGCTACAGTAGGAGTATACAACCATGGAGCGTCTACTGTGTACACTCCAGGCACTTTGCATACATCACTTCATGTATTCTAAATGGTATTTTGTGGGAGTATTTCTTTCCCCTTACCAGCCTGCAAGACTGTGGGGGTGGGGAGGCTAGGATTTGGGGAGATTAAGGATATAAATAAATTTCTCAAAGGCATACAGCTCCCAGGGGGAATTAGGACCAGGTCATCTGCCACCCTTCTCACGGTGCTGTGCTGCCTCCTAGTGGGAGAGCCGGGAACATCCACAACCAGCACCACCCGCCTGCCTTCTCTCCTTTCTTTCTTCCAACTGGACACCAGGTGGGATTTGAGGCAGTGTATATACATGTCACAAAACAGAAGGATGCATAGATCTAATGGGAATCACAGAAAGTTTTAAAAAGAAGAAGAAAACCAAGACTAGGTAACACACAATGATGAAGGCAATGCTAGAGGAATGAGCAAGTTGAAGGTGTGCAGAGCAAAGGGGTACATGTTCTTCTCCCCCTGTGCAGCCGAGGAGATGAAGGTTCCAGAGCTTGCACAGGGGTGGTGGAGCTTGGAGGACGAACACCCTGGAGCATCTGCTGCCTACACAGCGGGGCTGGGCGTGTCCTCCTCACCTCTGTGTCCCCAGCACTCTTGCCCAGGCCCGGCAGCGCTCACCAAGTGCTGCTGAACTGTCCTGACACGGTGTGTGTGTAACAACTCACCCTTCCTTGGGCAGCTGTCTCCCAGGCCCCGCTTGTGTTAGTAGTAGATGTTGAGATCGGCTCCCCGGCACGTCCCTAGCCGGGGCCCAAGGACCCCTGCTCTCTGGCAGACCCAGGGCCACCACCTTCCTTAGTCAGGGTTCATCTGTTCCCCTCTGAGTCACCGGGCACGGAGGCCCACCGCTCTGCATCAACGGGAGGCTTTGCCAGCTGGTGTCACCAACACCCTTAGAAGTTACTGAGCACAGACCAGGATGGTTCCAGGTTTGGCCTCAGGCCTCTTGTTGCTGCTGGCTCTTCCGGCGAGGGAAACATTTCTTCCTCTGCCCATCTGATGTAAGAAGGTTGTGAGAAGGCTTTCCAATTAGGGAGCCCGTTTTAGAGAGGGTTCCTCCCATTGTCCAGCCTGTGCTGGGCTGTGGGATGGCAGAGATGCCTGCGGGAGGAAAGGCGCTGCTGCCATCAGCAGAACACTCAAGGACTTTGGGGAGTCAAGTTCGAAGATTCAAAGAACCAGGAGCATGTACGAACATTACAATGCATCCTCTAAACCGCACTCGGGGTCATCCTAAGCTCTGTGCATCCTCTGGAATATATTTTAATTACTGTGCTGCCATATGCCCCAGGCTCTGACCTGGAAATGCAGAAATCATGCCTTGCTCTTCCTTCACCCTTTCCCAGTCTCCCCTGACCAATGGATCCTCCACGCATGGCCACTGCCTGCCCATAAAGACTTTTGTGCAAATTGGGAAAGGCATCCCTTCCTCAAGACATCTTATTTCCACCTATTGGAAAATTGCCATAAGATATTGATTTCATTAGAACAAGACAATTCACTGCCTTCTGCCAAAGAAATGTCATAGGAAACATACAACTCCACAAGGTCTATGATGTAAAAGGTGTCCCTTGTATGTGGTGCCCTTGTGCAGTGTGTAACGTGAACAACCACACCCAGCAGCACCCCTGCCTCTACCTTATAGATCCGATCTTATACACCAGCACCACCTGCTCCCAACTTTAAAATAGTCTATGGCTCCCCATCACCTACAGTACCGGGTCAAAGTTCTTGATGTGGTCCCAGGGAGTCTTGCTGTCTTATCATGCTTCTTTGGCCTCCTTGGACTTATGCTTATCTGGCCTCCTTGGACTGGGCCAGAAACCTTACTCAAAGGCCTAGCCCAAACCACCTGCACACTCAGCAGCACTATTCACGACATGGCATGGCTTCATTTGGAAAGGTGAGTCGGGCCAATCAGATGAAGCAGTTTGGGAAGGGGTCAAATGGCACAGGTACAGGAAGATGCAGCCATGAGACCAGCCTCCAGTAACTGGCTCTGGTCATCCATACGACAAACTCAACCTGAGCGGGTCTCAGTGGAGCTCTGACCCATGAACTCAAAGATGCCCTGTCAGGGCTATGCCTCAGAGGAGGTCACATTGACCCAGGGGCCAGCAAATTTGAAGTAGTCATAATGTTCTGATAGCCTGAACATGGGGTCCTCTTTATATGATAAAGATGACACTGAGGGAGAGGCATTTGGGTAGCTTAGTGGTTGAGCGTCTGCCTTTGGCCCAGGTTGTGATCCCAGAGACCTGGGATCGAGTCCCCACAGGAAGCCTACTTCTCCCTCTACTTCTCTGCCTCTGCATGTGTCTCTCATATGTCTCTCATAAATAAATAAAATCTTAAAAAAAAAAAATGACACTGGGGGAAAGAAATATTATTTCAGAAATATCTGCCAGCCATTTAGAAGAAAGATTACAATCCCTACCTCACTCCTTATACCCCAGTGAATTCCAGATGAATACACCAAAGATATAAATCTTTTCAAAGTAGATTTGGCCAGTCTCTTCTCTGTCTGTACAGGAGTGTGTGTGTGTGTGTGTGTGTGTGTGTGTGTGCATGTGCACACCCATGCCTGCCATGCATGTGCACATGCTGGGGCCAGCAGGGAGGGGCTGAATTGGATAAGCTCTCAGGTGACTAACATCTGCGACCCTCACGAGGCCTCAGGTCTGGTCAGACTCAGCAGACCACAGGAGCCCAATGGGTAATGTAACATAAACGAGGGGGCACCTGTGGATGAGACAATAGGGGGTGGTGGGGACTGGGGTGAACTGGGGAGCTCGAACTCTGTCCTAAGGTGGGGGCTGCTCCCTAGCACCCGTGGGGAACCCAGTGCCCCCAGATCATCTGGCATTTGAGCCAACCCGGAAAGCCGTCTTTGTTGGTTTTTGGGTCTTACAAAGCTCTTTGTGGAGTGAGGAGAACCATTCTTGGTCCCGTCCAGCACGCAGGGCTCCAGTTTGCCCCTGGAGGAGGTGGAGGCCGCACAGGACTGTAGTCGGGATCAGCGGGAATAAATAAAGGATGTAAAGGGACATTGACTGGCATTCACCAGTCAACCGAGTGACTGCTCTGGGCTGGGCACTGTCCTCAGCCTCGCCACCCTTCTTCTATGTTCTGGAACTCACAGAGGTGGCTCACGTGGGAGAAGAGAAGCTAGGGTCTGGGCTCTAGGCTGGCACACCTGCCAGACACTCCCCTCCCGCTGCTCCTGTGGCCTGTTCCAGGGAGGATTTTCGCTGAATGAGCTTACGTCCCCTGTGCCCCTTACTTACAGCACCACGTGGCACCACATGGGCAGCAAAGAGTTCACAGGCTAATGGGGGAACCTCGCTCCTGTGCAGAGATATCAGGTTTTAGTCTGCTGGATACAGGATCGATGACATCTGATGACAGCCAGCTCCATTAGGAGGGGCACAGCTCTCTCTGAGGGTCATTTCCAGGTCCCTGGCCAGCCCACACCCCCGGGGCTTCGCCGGCTGATTGGGTTACGACGCCTCCATGACTCCATCAGCCCAGGTAAAAGTATCTCAATTTTATTTATTTTTTTAAAGATTTTATTTATTTATTCATGAAACACACAGAGAGAGAGAGGCAGAGACACAGGCAGAGGGAGAAGCAGGCTCCATGCAAGGAGCTCGACATGGGACTTGATCCCAGGTCTCCAGGATCCCGCGCTGGGCTGAAGGCTGCGCTAAACCGCTGAGCCACCCAGGCTGCCCCAGGGTCTCAATTTTATAGGGGATCCTGCTGGGCAGAGTAAAGGGCACAGGATGGGGAAGACCCCAGTTGGCCGTGGGGACTCACCCTCTCTGCCTTCTGTAGGGAAGCCCGGGGCTGTCCTGCATGGCCCCCCCTTCCCTCCCCCGCTCCCCTGGGTGAGCAGCATCTGTGACTTCGCTCCAGTGAGGGTTCAGTTCACTCTCTCTGACAATTTTGTTTCCACTCCTGGGCCTCCAGTGGCTCCTCCCCTCCCCTCCTCAGGCTCAAACAGGTACCAGCCCAGCCCCAAGTCAAGCCACCCACTTTTCCTCCCCTCTCACCCTTTCCCTCCAGGCAGTTACTGTCTCCCTTCCCCCATCCCATTGACTCTTTAGCCCCTGGGCTCTCACTGAACCAGATAGTCTGGGACCAGCCCCTAACTGGCCAAGCCTGGTCTGACTGGCTAAGGCACTGGCCTCTGTGGTCACACCCTCCTCTCCCCAAGCCTCCAGGACACCCCTGTCTTCTGCAGTGTCCTTTGCTTCCTCGGCCTTAAACCTCAGTGTCCCCAGGTCTCCCCCCTCCACGTCCTCTTCCTCTACCCTTGTCCCAAATAATTTCATCTACCCCAGGGATGGTTTAAACCCCAGAGCTGAGTTCAGATCCTAGTCCTGCCACTTATGGCTCTTCAAGGTTGTGTCCTTGGACGTAACCAGGGCAGTGACAGTAACCAGGGCAGTGACAGGTTTATCCGCACACGGCGGTGATGAGGGTTAGGGGATTGTGCGTGCAAGTGTCAGCACACAAAAGAGCTGTGCTCACTCCGACTGTCTGCTGAAGACTCTCGTGAGAGGTGCCGCAGGGGCCTGGGGCCCCATTTCCTGGAGGTCTCAGCCCCTTCAGTCTAGGCCCTGATAACAGACTGGGGCAGCTCTTTCTAAGAGGGAAGTCTGAGCAAGACAAGGACTTCCCCCTGCTGTTGGCTCAGGGTCAAATTCCTGGCTGCGGCCTGCTGGGCCCAGCCTTCTTCTCTATCCTCCCCATCCCCATCTAGGGCCTCTCTTTCCTGAGTTCTCCCGCTCGTCCTTTGCAATGGCTCATTCTCTGGCTGGACCATTCCCACTCCCATAACCATCACCTGAACTCCCTAAGGCCTCACCCATAGTTTTATTCCTCATTCCAGATAGACCCTTAATATATACACAGATATACATTGCTTCACTCTCCCTCCATCTTAATTAGCAGGAGTCCATTTCTTTCTTCTTTTTAAAAATACTTTATTCATGAGAGACACAGAAAGAGAGGCAGAGACACAGGCAGAGGGAGAAGCAGGCTCCCTGCGGGGATCCTGATGCAGAACTCGATCCCAGGATCCCAAAATGAGCCAAAGGCAGATGCTCAACCACTGGGCCACCCAGGATCCCAGCAGGCACTTTAATTAATCTCCATTTAAACCAAGACTCAGAGAGGCTGAGAGTCTTCTGAAGGTCCCCCAGCTGCCAGGTAGCAGAGCTGAGCTTCACCCCCATGACTGACTCCAGACTAATGGGTGCCAGAGCATCAGCCCGAAGCACACCTTGCTGGCTGTTACTACTTCCTTCCCGGGAAACTTTAGCATGCCCACCGTCCAGCTTTGGGGCTCACCCCTTTGCCTCCTTACTCAGTTGGCATCCACCCATCCCGGCTTCTGCACTGGCCCCCAGGATCTTCTGGCTCCCAGGGCACCTGGAAAGGCTCCTCTCCGAGCACCTGCATGCGCACCTGCATGCCGACCCCCTCAACAGTGGCCCTCATGAGGACAGGAACAGCATGTTTTACTTCTATATCTCCGCCCCTGGTCCTGGCTCACGCTGGGTGCTCACTACATGCTGAATGACAGACTGCTTGGTCTGCTTGTCCATTCTCATGGATCCTTCAGCAAAGATGCTTTGCTCATTTCATTCCAGTATCCCGCAGCAGCCCTCTGGGGCAGACCCTTGACCACTGAGGCTTTCTGGGGCCATAGGGATGCCCTGAGTTCCTGCCTGAGTTCCTACCCTGGATGGAACTGATGTCCAGGGTTTCCAAAGTCCGTTTGTGGGCCAGTATGCCCACATACCTATCCATGCACGCACATGCGAGAGAGACACCTCATAATAACACAAACCACTGCTTACTGTGTGCTCACTGTCAGGCTCCCAGCGACACCTTGTGTGCCCTCTCACATTTAATACTCTAGCACCCAAGGAGACAGCTCTTTTATCTCCATCTCCAGCTCATAGATGAAGAAACCAGGGCACGTGAAGCTTAAATCATTTGCCCCATGCCCACTACCACTTCACTGTCTCTTTCAAATTCAACTGGATTTGACTGGCCTGACTCGAGGAAGTGGTCCCTCTCTCCCAGGCCCTCTGTCTTTCTGGAAAACGTTCGTTCATTCGTTCATTCATTCCACAATTAAATATCTGCTCCCGGTGTGAGTCACTTGCTCTGGTGAACAAGGGCTTTCCTCTAGCCCTCCATCCATGACCCCATAAGACACCAACTGTCAACATCCAGATGTGCGACTGGGGGCTATGTCCAAGCTGCAGTATCCAAGAGATTCCAGGGGGCCCTTGTCCCATCAACCTGGCAGGGCCCTGACATTTGGGTCAGTGCTCCTTGCCAAGGGTCTCGGGCTTACAAAGGCACCATGGATGCACGTGGGGGCCAGATGCCTGCCTCACTGCCTTCCCCCATTGTCATGGGAGCACTGGGAGCCTGAATAAGTGCTGTGAGTCTGGAAGTAAAGAGAAGATTCAGAAGAGTCTGAGGGAGCTGATCTGAAAGGCAGGCCCCCAGGGAGCCTCCCCCCTTCCCTCCTAAAAATAATATTCTACACAGCAGGAGGGTCAGGAGGAATATGAAAGGTCACTTGGTCTTCCAGCTGGAAATATCACCAATTAGATTTATCTGGGTCACAAAATTATTTCTTTATTGAGCAAAGTAGGGCAACTGGAAAGGGTGGAAAGAACACACGTTTTGGGGTAAGACGGACATGAATTCCACTGTGAGCTTCTCAGCTGTCCAGCTCAGTGTCAGGGAAATCAGCGAACCTCTCTTAGGCTTGGATTTCCCATCTATAAAATGGGGATCAAGATGCCTACTGAACAGGACCGCGGGGATTAGACATAATACAAGATTTGTAGTGTTCAGTCCGGATGTCTGGAACACGAGAGGTGCTTCCCAAAGGCGGCTGTAAATGCCAGGTGCCTCCACACCGTGAGTGGAAGGGGTGAGAATTGCAGAATTTCCTCCTTGTCTCCCCATGCCAAGCTGGCCCTGGGACATCCAGACCCTGGCCTCAGAGCCCAGATGCTATACCACCACCGCTCCTAAATCTTAAGCCTCTCTCCTTTTTTATTCCTTAAAAGATTTTATTTTACTTGAGACAGTGAGAGAGAGAGAGCGAGTGAGCGCAGGAGCAAGGGGGAGGGGCAAGGAGAGAGGAGAAGCAGGCCCCCTGCTGAGCAGGGAGTCCCGTGTGGGCCTCTATCCCAGGACCCTGGGATCATGACCTGAGCTGAAGGCAGTGGCTTAACTGACTGAGCCACCCAGGCTCCCTGAAGCCTCCCTCCTTGAGGTGCCCCTATCGAGCCCTCCTTTTCCCAGAAGCTCTAGGGATTCGCCATCTGTCCAGTGTTGCCAGACTCCCTATGACACAGAGAAGTCAAGTCTTCCCTCATCTGAGTGGAGACCTGAGGCCCCTGCAAAACAGCCCTCTGCTTGCAATTTGGAACACCTGGAACAGGTTCCTAACTCAGCTGGAGGGAGGCAGGCAGCAGGGCAGCTGCTGGAGCAGAACCCCAAAGCCTTGGTGACCCTTCTCTCTCATGCCCCACATGAGCAGTGGTCCTACCTCCAAAGACTTCCCGGATCTGACCACTTCTTCACTCCACTGCCGCCTCCCTGGTTTGAGCTCCTGTCTTTTCCCCCCTGGGGTTCTCTCACAACTCCCTGACCAATCTCCCTGCTTTAGTGCTTAGGGCCTTCAGTTCTCCTCAAGCCACACTGACCTGTGACAATGGAATTCAGGGGGCCTTTGCACGAAGATGGTGCTGAAAGTGAAGAAGCAAGCTCCTGCTCCTCCTAAAGTGGGAGCCACAGCAAAGGCTTTGAAGGCCAAGAAGGCAGCACTGAATGGTGTCCACAGCTACCCCATCCTCTCACCCAGCCGCTGTGCTCCCCTCCTGTGTCAGCCCCAACTGGAAGACAGGACTGGATCCTTCCTTGCCCTGAAACACCTGTGGCAGTGCCTGGCCCCTTAGAGACCCCTGACGAGGATTTGCTGCAGGAACCAAAGAATGGATGGATGGGCAACTGCTCCCTAAGTGTCCACCTGCGCCTCTCCATACCTTATAATCCTCGAGAGCCCCAGGCTGAGGTCAGGGAACTTAGCCAAAGGCAGCTGTCCTTTAAGTGGAGCTGGAACTGGGAGTCCCCCTGGCTGGACTCCAAACCCTCCTTGGCCTCCCTGGGCGCCACGGAGATGCTGGGGGAGGGGACCCTCGGATTCCCTAAGACGTGGGCCTGCCCTCGAATCTAGTGAGCGACAGAGAAGCAAACGGATAAATTAAATCACACTGCCTGGTAAAGAACTGGTGTCGATAAACATTTTGTTGGTCAAAGGGTTAGGAGCTCCAACAGTACTGTGCGGACATCTGTGCGCGGCCCTGGGGAGGCGTCTGTGTGGGTCACCTGATGGGGAAGGTGCTAGAAAAGACTTCCGCAGGGGACATCTGAGGTGAGCCTTCCAGGATAGGAGCTTGCCAGAAGCCAAAGGGCCCGGGGGGCAGGAAGAGCGCGGAGGGGCGCACGAGCTGGACTTGGAGGAGCTTTGAAAGCCTTGAGGGAGGACATCGTTAGTGTCAGAGTCCCCCAGACTCGCGTGGCCCCCGCCCGAGACCCCGAGGCCCGCAGCGGGTGGAGGTCTAGCGGGCGCGGCCTCGCAGCACCGCGCGGCCCCCGGGGTCGTCCGACCCATCCCCGCCCCCGGCTCCGCGGCTCTCCGAGCGGGGGGGGGGGGGGCCCGGAACGGCCTCCGCCGGCCTGTCCTTGGTGACGTCACGCGTGGGGGCGGGGCCGCCTAAGGGGGCGGGGCCCGACGAGGCTCCTGGCCCCGCCCCGAGAGAGGCTTCGGCGGCGAAGAACGGAAGTCCTCCCGCCTCCGCCCGCCCCCACGCTCCCTTCAGTCCCTCCCCTCAATTCCGTGCGCAAGGTCGTGTCCCGGAAGTGAAGGGGCCATGTTGGTGGGTGACCCGGGGAGAGGTACCGGGCGAGAGGCGAATCCCGAGGAGTGGTAGCGCGCGCAGTCCGCGGGTGAGTGAGGGGAGGAGCGGGGCCAGGGGCCGGGGGCTCGCCGACCCTCCGCTCAGGGCTGCGGCCGGCGCCCGCCCAGCCTGGCCGCCGGGGGTCTCGCCCCAGACCGCTCTGGTTTTCCCCTGGGAGGCCGCTCCGTGGCCCCGCCGCAGCCTCCCCGGAGGCCTCCCGGGGCCCCGAGCCCGCCTGCCCCAGCCCGGGGTCTCCCCATCCCGCCCCGGCCCGGCCCGGCCCCCCAGGGTCGAGGCAGGAACGGGGAACCGGCCAGGGCTCAGTCGCCCAGTCGCCGAGCGACCCTGTACTAACAGCCTTCGCGTGACAGTCGCCTGCAATCTCATAAAACACTTTTCCTGTTGATTTTCTGGAGTCCTCTCCCACTCCGAGAGGCCCTTGGGGCCGAGGGTCGCTCTTCTCCATTTGATAAAAGGACAGGGACGGTGGCTTGTTCAGGCTCGCGCAGGAAGTCCGTGAGGCCGGACGCTGATGGCCAACTGCCTTTGGGCCCAAAGTTCAGATCTTTTTACCAAATACCTCCCCCATTCAGTCTCGTTTCTTCATATCTGAAATAGACGTAGTGATCATTTTTTCCACCTAGGGACGTTGATTGTTTCATCCAGCTTGTTTTGAGGGTGCCTTTTATGTGCTGGGAAAGTTTGTAGCGCACTGCACGATAAGGGCCCAGCAAATGGTAACTACAGAGGCATGCGAGGTGGAGTCGGGAAGGCAGCCCTCCTGTCCAGCGGTGTGCCTGTGGGCAAGTTATTTCTCCCTGGGAGCTTCACTGTCCTCACTTAAAATGGGGATAATGACCCTGGGTTTGTTGATAGAATGAGATGCGACATTCTGTGGGATGTGCTTGGAATAGGCTTGGTTTATAGTAAACACTCAGTAGGCGTTCATTGTCATTGTTAGGAGCCCTGGCCACCTTCGAGGTTCCTGAATTTAAGTGTAGTAATGGATGATAAAGCATTTTACAAATGCCACTCTGTACCTGTATAAAGGGTTCATCGTTACTGAAAGAAGACGTTGGCAATGGATGTGTAACGAAATCTAATATTTATTGAGTACTTACAAACCAGGCCAGGCCCCACTAGAAGTAGCTATCCCTGATAGAGTGCTTAGTATGTGCCAAGCACTAATCTGAACACATTTATATACATTAACTCATTTAGTCCTCATACCAACCATATGGGCAGAATGCAGTCTTAATCCTCATTTTATAGATGGAGAACTGAGGTTGAGAAACTTGCCCAAGGTAATCATCTCCTGAGTGGTGGTGCTAGGATTCCAGTATGGCTGAGAGTCCTTGCCTTCAGCCACTCTAGACCACCCCTTGTGGCCAAGTTCTTGTATAGAGGCTCTACGTGCATTATCTCACGCAGTTCTCAAAATAACCCTAGGTGGTAGGTACTCTTTAACATAATATCTCCATTTTGCAACTAAGGAAGCTGATGCTCAGAAGGGTTAAGTACTTTGCCTAAAGTCATGTGGCTGGTAAATGTCAGAGCCGGGATTCAACTCCTGGCCCTTCAGCGTAACTGTGCTTAATCTAGGAGAGGGGATTGAGAGGCTGGGGTCTGCTCCTAGACCTGCCACTAAGTACAGTGTGACCTTGGGGGTCCCTGAGACCCAGATTAAGAACTCCTGAATTTTAGATCATCTCGATCATCCCTTCCATCATTAATTCTGATTCTAGGCTTCTATTTTTTCCCTTCTGCTTATAGCGTGACGCCCAGCCCCTGCCTGTCCCCCATGGCCCCATGGAGCCGAGAGGCGGTGCTCAGTCTGTACCGGGCCCTGCTGCGCCAGGGTCGTGGGCTTCGCTACACTGATCGAGACTTCTACCTTGCCTCCATCCGCCGTGAGTTCCGGAAAAATCAGAAGCTAGAGGATCCTGAGGCCCGGGAGAGGCAGCTGGAAAAGGGCCTAGTCTTCCTCCACAACAAATTGGGGGGGATTATTTAGGATCCTCTCTTTTCCCCTTTCATCCTAATTCCAAGGGAAAGAGGACAAAGGTGTCTTCCGTAGACACTCCTGCTCTTTCCCATCCCTACCTCACAGATGCTGTAAGAAGCCTCAGGTAGGTAGACACTTAATCCTATAGGTTTCTTTTTTCCCTTTTCTTGACTTGTCTTTTCTTTCTCTTTCTTTTTTTTTTTTTTTTTTTTTTTTTTTTTTGTGCAAGGGACCAGGAGAGAGGACCCTTTCTTTTCAGTGACCATAGTCTTTTATCATTAGAAATCATTGGAGGAAATACAGACATTAACAGAAGTATGTTTCCTTATTGAGAAAAAATAGGCCCTGCATTTCAAGCCCCACCAGAGCAAAATTATTAGCACCATTTTATTTCATGGAACATTTTACCTATGGAAATGTTAGAAAAGATTGGTTAAAACTATTAGAGTTCAGTTCTAGGCTGGCTCATTCTCAAGTGGATTCAGTTACCTTGTGAGTGTGAGATCACACTCTCCACACATAACTAGATTCTGTTACAGCACAGTTGATAAAGCAAGCATAGTGTGTAGGCTGCAAAGGACCATGTCTGGGTTCAAATCCTGGCACTGCTGCTAATAGCTGTGGGATTTAGGGCAAATCACTAGACTTTTCCAGGCCTCCATTTCCTCATTTGTAAAATGGAGAGAATAATACCTACTGTGTCCAGTTATTTTGAGAATTAAATGAGACTGTGCACACATAGCACTTGGAATGGTGCTTAGTAAGTGGTATGTTAGCTCTGTTCACTCCTGATAGCAGTGTTATCAAGAAGTCCCACTGTAACCCAATGAGTATATTTAATTCAGCATCTTTTCCAGACAGCCTTCTATGGCCCTGGCATTCTGGCAGGCTCTGGGATATAGATGAATGGATATGGTCCTTCAAGGGACTCAGTCAAATGTGGAGATCAACAGAAGTAATGCCAGTGGGAGCAGCTCTGTACTAGAGGGTCATATCAAGAGCTTGGGGACAGGATTCTGTGTGAAGTAGGGTGGTGGTGGGGAATCAAAGGTCATAGGTGGCTGTGGAAAAGGGGGTGCTTAAAGACTACCTCAAATGAGAAAAGTATGCTGGGCAAATGCGGTGGAAACGGCATTTGGTGGTCGAAACATGAGTCTGCCTTGGCTGGAATGACACACCTGTAAGCCAGGGGGCCAGTGTTGAGCCTAGGCCATGTCTGCAAAGACACCGACTCTCCTATTGAAGAGACAGTGACATCTGAGAGGAGGGGGACTGTCACAGCTGCAGAAAGCAGGGGCAGGGCATGAAAGAGGGATTGTGGCAGTAGCAGTGTGGAGAAGTTAGGGAGAGTTGGGGAGAGGCAGCGGATCTGGCCAGGTGACATGGAGCCCTGGAGGCAGTGGGGTGGCTGCCCAGAAGTGCGATGGAGAAGGGCTTGGAGACCTGTTGGCTGAGGCTGGAGGAGGAGAAAGGGAAATGAAGACTGAGGGGGAAGGCTTGCCAGCTGGGTGAGGGTGCTGTTTTCTTAATCGAGAGGGAGAGTGGGTCGGGGGTGCAGGGAGCCTTATGTAATGGCTTTTGGTTCTCTTCAGCCAGTTAGGTTGACTGGCCGGCTGGCCTTCAGCAGTGGCAAGCCCGAGGAGGGGTGATGCCCATGGGAGCCTGCCTGCACAGGACGGGGTAGTGTTTCTGAAAGGGAACTAGTGAGTTACTGAGTCTTTGTGTCCTTAATCTAGTTTGACTGGGAATGGGGTTACAAATTGCCATCATCACCTCCTAAAAACACCAGAAATAACCCCGTGGTGTTAATAGCTCATTTGTGCAACAGATATGTACTATGTGTCAAACATTGCTGACCCTGGGGACATCACAGTGAATGTGCCAAAATGCCTCCAAGAAGTTTCTGGTCTCCTGGTTAATAGGTGACACGAGCAGGCGGGGTTGCAAGCTACTTAGGACTCCTTTAAACTACTTCTCCCCAGCATCATAAGTTCTAGGTTCCAGTCTTGGCTGCATAGCTTGCTTACCTGATAACCTTGGGCCAGTTACTTAACCTCTGCCTCAGTTTCCTCATGCATTAAGTTGGAGGTAACACTATGACAGACTTCATGGTGGTGGTGGTGTGAGGATATGTGTAAAATGCCCAGCACATAGTACAAACTCAGTGCATGGTAGCTAGTCTCATGTGTACTCAAGCCAGGCAGGTTTAAGTGCTACGACTTTTTCAAGTAAAGTAAGTTGGAACTTGTATAGTTCTGTACTGTCATCCAAGGAAGCTGCTGGGCCCCCCTTACTCCTCATCCCCACTACATTGGGGTAATGAGTATTTCTAGTCCCGTTTGTGTATCTGAGTAGACAGGTTAGAAACTTGCCTGAGACTCTCCATCTCCCGCCTCTTTCTCCTCCTCCTTTGTCATCTTTTTAAAAAATATTTTAACCATATTTTAGTGTACAGTTCAATCGTGTTAAGACTGTTCACATTGTTCTGTCACAGAGCTACAGAACTTTCATCTTGTGATACTGAAACTCTATACCCACTCAACAACAGTGCTCCTTCTTGACTGCACTGAGGAGCCAGCCCCCCCACACACACACAGACCGGGTGGATTTCTGTCTCCCAGTAGGCAAGTAGCTCAGCTGAACCTGAGTGGATAATGTACAGTGGATAAGCAGTTTCAACTGGAACAAAGTAGTTTATTTTGTTTTGTTTTGTTTTAATTTATTTATTTTATTTTATTTTATTTATTTTATTTATTATTTTTAAAGATTTTATTTACTTATTCATGAGAAACACAGAGAGGCAGAGACAGGAGAGAAGCAAGCTCCGTGCAAGGAGCCCAATATGGGATTTGATCCCGGTACTCCGGGATCACGCCCTGAGCTGAAGGCAGACGCTCAACCGCTGAGCCACCGAGACGTCCCGAACAAGGTAGTTTTAGAGCAAGAACTTTTATCTCCCCTTTGAATCATGGAAGCAGTCTCCTCTCCCAGGTCACCTAGTTTTGACATAGGCTGGTCCTTGGATGGAGGGGCACACATTGCACTAGAGTAGGAAAAGCCTTCTCTCAGGTCTGCCCAACTTAATAGTTTTGGTCCCAAGCCCAGAATACAATCAATGTGCCTTTTAGAGGTCATTCTTAGCTCTGTCTCAGAAGGAAGAATGTAACTCAGAAGACAGTCTGGATTGCTGACTGCCTTCTGGAAGCTGACTTTTTGTTCTGTGGATGGAAATCGTAAAAGACTTAATGATAGCCAGTATTTTTGGAGTACTTTTACAGTTTATAAAGTGTTCACATATAGTGTTCTTTTTAAAATATTTTATTTAAGAGAGACAGGAAGAGAGAGCACAAGCCGAGGGAGGGGCAGAGGGATAGAGAAGAGCAGACTCCCTGCTGAGTAGGGATTCCCGACTTGGGACTTGATCCCAGGACCTTGGGATCATGACCTGAGCTGAGGGCAGATGCTAACCAACTGAGCCACCCAGACACCCTACATATAGTATTTTTGTAGATGTTTTTTCTTCGTTACAATCTCCTGATTCAGGCCATGCAATTATCCCCTTTTCATAGCTGGGTGATGAAGTAACTTATGGACATCATCCAGCTAATAAGTCAGGCTCAAGGGCAAGTACTCATCCTCAGGATTTCCGGCTTGAAAACTTAGGGTCTTTTCTGTTATGCTGCATCACTGCCTTGTTCTTACCAGTCATCAGAGGGGCCCAGGACTAAACAGCTCAGGGAGGCTTCTTCTGGCTTTTGCTTGGGGGAAGGATGTCTCCTGGTCCTCCTGCATCACATTCAAGGAGGTGCCTGCGTCCAGTGGTTCTCTGTCTCATAAGTACATCAGTAAAATTTCTTTGGTTGTTTATTTATTTTTTTAAGTTTTTTATTTATTTATGATAGTCACAGAGAGAGAGGCAGAGACACAGGCAGAGGGAGAAGCAGGCTCCATGCACCGGGAGCCTGATGTGGGATTCGATCCCGGGTCTCCAGGATCGCGCCCTGGGCCAAAGGCAGGCGCCAAACCGCTACGCCACCCAGGGATCCCTCTTTGGTTGTTTAAAAAAAAAAACCACACACACACAAACAGTGGTTATTGTTATGTGTGGGGAGCTTTGTAAAGTTCTCCTTTGTCTTGATTGGATTGCTCTGCCTTGGCTCAGTTAGATCTGCTCCATCTCTGTCTCAGTGGCCGCTGCAGGGAGGATGAGTAGGGTTCTCGTCTGACTCCACCTGTAATATAGCTTAACTCTTCTCCTTAGCCTTGCTTGCTCTCTGCATATTATGAAGTGGAATGTTGGCCATGTAGACTCTCATTATGTCCCTAAACCTGAAGCTTCTACTGACTGTGGGAGGTAGAGAAAAGTGCCACCATGGTTGTTGTGAACTAGAGTTAGGGAAGAGTATTTTAGGACTTGACCATGACTCTTCCTTAATAACTCAACTGCTGGGGATCCCTGGGTGGCGCAGCGGTTTGGCGCCTGCCTTTGGCCCAGGGCGCGATCCTGGAGACCCGGGATCGAATCCCACATCGGGCTCCTGGTGCATGGAGCCTGCTTCTCCCTCTGCCTATGTCTCTGCCTCTCTCTCTCTCTCTCTCTCTGTGACTATCATAAATAAATAAAAATTAAAAAAAATAAAATAAAATAAATAACTGCTGGCATAAGTAGAGTCAGAAATCTTTCTTTCTTTCTTGGGGAGGGGGAGGATAGAGGCAAGGGGCAGGATAGGTAAAGCCAGGAATACCCAGTTGCAATGCTATTAGAAGGAAGGTTACTTATGCTGAAAAAGGCATCCAGGTATCCTATCTGTCTCTCCTCCTGTTCTGTGTGTGTTGGGACCCTGAAAGGCTTGCAGTTGGTTTTCCCTGTGTAATTCCTCGTGAACTGGACATGGGAGGTAGGGAAGAGTATAGTGGTGGTAAGAGCAGTACTCAGATCTGAACCATTTTATCTACGTGGGGCTTAGGGTTCTAACTTCCTGGAAAATGGGCTTATTTGGGGACTTGGGGAACTTAGGTTGGGATGACTCTATTTGCCAGGAAGCAAGTATGTGCTCACTTTAACTTGAACACCATATGAGAGGCCAACCTCTTTGCTGTTAAGCCCATGAGCTCCTTCTTAGGTAACCACATTTTTAGTTCATCTTCCAAGTGCATTTGGGCAGATGCTTTTTTTTGTTTCTTATTTCCTCCATTAACACCCAAGTCCAAAAAAAAAAAAAAAAAAAAAACCACCCAAGTCCACAGTGTCCTTGGTGTATAGCATATTCTCAGTGTCACAGTACCAGCCTCACCTGAGCATCCTGTAGTCCCCTGAACACTTTTTCCAAGAAGGAAAGCATTTGTCAAGTGGGAGTGTCCACAGAGAGTTATTTTTCCCTTTGGACCTTTCTCATATATGGACCTGATATCTCTGCACAGGAGCGAGGTTCCCCCATTAGCCTGTGAACTCTTTGCTGCTCATGTGGTGCCATGTGGTACTGTAAGTAAGGGGCACAGGGGATGTAAGCTCATTCAGCGAAAACCTTCCCTCGGGTAGGCCACAGGAGCCGCAAGAGGGGGATGTCTGACAGGTATGCCAGCCTAGAGCCCAGACCCTAGCTTCTCTTCTCCCACGTGGGCCACCTCTGTGAGTTCCAGAACATAGAAGGGTGGCGACACCCTTCAGACAGTGCCCAGCCCAGAGCAGTCACTTGGTTGCTCAGTGAATGCCAGTCAGTGTCCCTTTACATCCTTTATTTATTTCCATTGATCCCCACTACAGTTTGGTCCATGTTATTTTGTAGGGTGTCCCGTCCCCTCCCCACCCGCCCCCGCAGAAAGTACAATAGTAGTTTGCTGTGGGTAAGGGTAGACATGATGCAGTAGGAAAAGCGTCATAATACTAGGATCCTAGAGTCCTGAGTTCTTGAAATGGCTCTGCCATTCCTTGTCTCTGGGACCTCTGACAAGTCACCTCTCTGTGTGTGAAGTGATGGCATGGGACTGGATAAGCATGTTCTTTTCTAATCTATTAGGTTAGACCTTCTCAGGTCTCACCTTATAGGAAGTGGTAGCCAAAGGATCAAAACTCAGTCTATATTCTACTGATGGGAAGGGATAAGGAGAGGGTTGCATTGCATGGTTGGGCACTTCACGCTAATATAAGAAAGGATTGATGGTGGGCAGCCCTGGTGGCTCAGCGGTTTAGCACCGCCTTCGGTCCAGGTCCTGATCCTGGAGACCCAGGATCGAGTCCCACGTCGGGCTCCCTACATGGAGCCTGCTTCTCCCTCTGCCTGTGTCTCTGCCTCTCTCTGTGTGTCTCTCATGAATAAATAAATAAAATCTTAAAAAAAAGAAAGGATTGATGGTGAGCTAAGGGTTTCTATTTCTGTAATCTCAGTATATTGGTGGAGAGGTTTTTTTCACAATTAGTGTGATCCCTTCTTCCCCCTTGCATGCAGATAAATCATGGGATGTGGTATCTCTCTCTTAACCTTAGAACTTGCAGTGCTAGAGGCAGGAAAATTTGGATTGCTGGAATTCACAGAACACCCTGTACTTGTTGGGGGCTGGCCTGATGCGGGGGAGTGGGGGGAGGGATGGCTCTTGAGCTCCCAGGTGGTGATGGATGTGTTCTGCCTTTGTCCTTAGGTGAGCTATGGCAGGCTCTGGTGAGCGCAAAGGCAAGAAGGATGACAATGGCATTGGCACAGCCATTGATTTTGTGCTCTCCAATGCCCGGCTGGTGCTGGGGGTGGGTGGAGCAGCCATGTTGGGCATCGCTACACTGGCAGTTAAGCGGGTAAGTGTATGTGCAGCTGGGGTCAGGGGTGGGAGAGGTGGTGAGGCTGTCTCTGCAAAGTGGAGCTGACCTGGAACAAGACTCCCAGTACTGCTAATGGGAGTGTAAGCTGGTAATGTGGCATCATAAGATGAGCCTTTAGGAGAATTCACTAAGTTCACTTCTAGGACTTTGCTCTCAAGAAATCATTGGATACACAAATAAATAAATCTATGCCAACGAGTTAAAAAAAAAAAAAAGGCAAATAACCAAAATATTTTTCCTTAATTACCTTATTTAAAATAGCAACAGTCCCACCACATATATATTTCCTACTTCTCTTTCCTACTTTATTTTTCTTAATACTTATTCTTTCTGCATACCTCACGTTTAACTTGTTTATTATATATTAGCTATATCCTTCCGCTGGACTGGAAACTCCATGAGGGCAGGGGTTAGGTCTCTTTGGTTTATTTATTCTGTGTGCCTAGAACTGTGCCTGGCACACAGTAGCCATTCGGTATCTGTTAAGTAAGTGAATCCGTGTTCAACATTAACAGTACATTAACGTTCATAAGGTATAATGTTATATAGTCAGAAAAGGTACCATAATGTTGAATACTGGTTTGTTTTTAGTGGCATGGGGAAATGATAAAAGTGATCAGTGAAAAAAATTCAGTTCCAAAAATATATATGGAGTTGGATCCTAATTATATAAATACATATTTCTGGAAAGAACTGGACCAAAATATAGTTATATCTGTGTTGTGACATTATGGTAAAATTGGTTTGTTACTTGTATCATTTAGTATTTCCTGAGATTTTCCACATGCAACAAAGTATTCCATAATCTAGAATAAAACAAAGTTATTGAAAAATAGTGGTTGAACTCCCGAGGGCAGAGCTGCTGGGAAGAAGGGAAACGGGAAGGAAGCTACCTATGCCGGTCCTCTGCTATTTCAGATGTACGATAGGGCAATCAGTGCCCCTACCAGCCCCACCCGCCTGAGCCATTCAGGGAAAAGGAGCTGGGAAGAACCGAACTGGATGGGTTCCCCCCGGTTGCTGAATAAAGACATGAAGACAGGCCTGAGCCGGTCCCTACAGACACTTCCCACAGACTCCTCAGCCTTTGACGCAGGTGAGGGAAAGGTTGTTCCCCCTCTAGGACTTCTCTGGGCTCTCAGTACCACGCCTGAATTCAGCAAACATTTCTTGAGCACGTGTGTGCCAGGCACTGTGCTGGCACTTGCCTGTTGTGCCGGGCCCTTCTTCCTGGGGCCGAGGCAGCTGTGGACTAAGCAAGCATGGGAAGAGCTCACATGCCTCTCTCTCTTGCCTTGGCAGATACATTCTGCCCGCCCCGGCCCAAGCCATTGGCCAGGAAGGGCCAGGTAGACTTGAAGAAGTCACGACTCCGCATGTCCCTGCAGGAGAAACTTCTTACTTACTACCGGAACCGGGCGGCCATCCCTGCTGGCGAGCAGGCTCGGGCCAAGCAAGCTGCCGTGGACATATGTGCCGAGCTCCGGAGCTTCCTGCGGGCCAAATTGCCTGACATGCCACTTCGGGACATGTACCTGAGTGGCAGCCTCTATGATGACCTGCAGGTAACAAGGTGGTTCTCGCGAAGGGTAGGGTTGGGTGCCGACCAAGATACTTCTCAAGAGTGCTTTTGGTACAGAAGATCGGTGCCCCAGGCTTGCTGGAAAGACTGAGGTCTTACTGCTTCTGAATTTTGCCCACTGTGATAGCACTTGTTGGGTCATCTTTAACCCATTCTTGTTCTGACAGTCGTGGGTTTAAATCTTCACTTTATTTGAATTGATAATGGTGACCTGAATGAATTTGTAGTTTCCTTTATTATTGGGGGAAAACAAGATGGTGGGACCTGTATTTGGGGATGCTTGTGTCTTGAGCAGTTTAAGTCCCTCAAAAGCTTTTTAAAAAATCCTGCCCCAACAGGTGGTGACGGCTGACCACATCCAACTCATCGTGCCCCTTGTGCTGGAGCAGAACTTGTGGTCATGTATTCCCGGTGAGGACACCATCATGAATGTCCCTGGCTTCTACCTGGTTCGTCGTGAGAACCCAGAGTATTTTCCTCGTGGTAGCAGTTACTGGGACCGCTGTGTAGTAGGGGGCTACCTCTCCCCAAAGACAGTGGCAGACACATTTGAGAAGGTAGTGGCTGGCTCCATCAATTGGCCAGCCATAGGGTCCCTCTTGGACTATGTGATCCGACCAGCACCACCCCCAGAAGCCCTGACTTTGGAAGTGCAGTATGAGCGTGACAGGCATCTTATCATTGACTTCCTGCCATCAGTGACCCTTGGCGACACCGTCTTGGTAGCCAGACCACACCGGCTGGCGCAGTATGACAACCTATGGCGGCTGAGCCTGCGTCCCGCAGAGACGGCACGCCTGCGGGCTTTGGACCAGGCCGACTCGGGCTGCCGATCGCTGTGCCTCAAGATCCTCAAGGCCATATGCAAGTCCACTCCGGCTCTGGGCCACCTCACTGCCAGCCAGCTCACCAACGTCATCCTCCACTTGGCCCAGGAGGAGGCTGACTGGTCTCCAGACATGTTGGCCGACCGATTCCTACAGGCCCTGAGGGGACTCATCAGCTATTTGGAGGCTGGAGTCCTGCCCAGTGCCCTAAACCCCAAGGTGAACTTATTTGCAGAGCTCACTCCTGAAGAAATAGATGAATTGGGATATACTCTCTATTGCTCATTGTCAGAGCCAGAGGTGCTGCTGCAGACGTAGGGCAGGTGGAGGCCTAAGTGGGTGTCAGGTGTCAGACCCTGGCTTCTCCGTTAGAATCACTTGGCTGCATAGTTGGTGCCTCACAGGGTCCCTAGGTGCCTCCTATCTTGCTGGTCATCACCCTGTCACTTCATGCTGATCAGAATGCCATCTCTTTCATCTCCTGTTTTCTCACCATCCCTTTCTTTTTGTTACCAAACACTGTGCTCCTTCTCCTCCCCTCCCCCTTGCTCCAGGCTAATTTTTCTGGAATGAATTGAGAAGGCAGAGCACCGGCCTGAGCTGGTGTTTTGCATTTTGGTCCAACTTTTCTGCTCCTGCCTGCCCTGTCCTTTGGCCTGTTTTTTTATAGTGTCTTCCCTGTCTTTTCCTCTTGGTTTCGCCTTCTCTTGTGCTCTTTCCCCTGGAGCATATCTGCCTCCTCAAGGTGTTGCCTTTTCATTGATCGGCACCGAAGAGTTACGGTTGCCTATTTGCGAGCTGAGCTCCGCAGAGTGAGCACTCAGACAGTATTTAGAGTTTCTGGGGGTAAAGGTGGCTGAAGAGCTGCCCTTTGACCCAGGTTCCCAGAGAAGCAGCCCATCTCCCCCGCCTCCCAACCAGCTCATATTCCTAAGTGCTGAGAAGCCCTCACGGGAACACTGTTATTGACCCACACAGGAGTGAGGCTCAATATAAACTGGATGCAAAGTTGCTTGGAGATTGTGTTTTTTAGTGGCCATCAGTGAGAGTGCAGTGGGAGAGCCGGCAGCAGGGAGGAGGGCCTAAGGAAGGGTGTGTCTGCCTCACTCTTGGCTGGCCCAGATCAGCACTACCTTGTGGAGGAAGACGAGGGAGGGGGCTGTTGGGATGGTACCTCTGCCCAAATGCTGTTTGTCCACCCCTTCCTCGCCTTATTGCCAATTAGGATGAGACCCTCAGGGACACAGCCTCTGTGGTAGAGGCTGAAGGGAGGGTGACAGGTGGCAAACGGCTGAAAAACCCAGTCACCTGTTGAGGCTTGGTGACCATGTTTCTTCCCCACGAGGCCCTGCCTTCTCAGGCCCCCAGCCTGTTCATTCCCTAGTGTCTGCCACAGGAACATGAGGAGGGTGTGCTCCACTCTCCAGGCACCGCCGGAGGCCAGAGGGCAAGCAGACATGCGCTGACCTCTTCCCCGTCCTGTCTCACCCCGCACCTGGGGAGACTGGTGCTACCAAGGAAGAGGGCACATGGGTAAAACACGGAGGAGGGGAGGCGGCTTCCTGCGCTCCCTCTGCTTTCCTGCTGCTAAGTCAAAAGTTTCCTGAGGGTGAGGAGGAGCGTTTCATACACCACCTTGTTCTGTGCTTTTTTTTTCCTGTTCGTGGCAAGAAGCCAATAATAATTCTGTTTTTGATCTGCCCATCCAGTATTTTGTTCTCCCATCAAGTTTTATTATTTTTTCTCTTTGTACTACCTCTCCATCAGCGAGATTCTGGTGAAGCTCTCCGCAGCTGTCTCATTCCTACCCAGTGACAGCAGCAGGAAATGATTCTTTAAATAGCATTGAAACCTCAGCTACCCTTTGAATTTAGGGTAGAGATTCCTGTCCCCTTTTTGTCATGGATGAGGAGGTTGCAAACTAGGGTTAACCTTGGCTGTATTTGGAAAATTTTCCTCCTTCTTGCAAGGTTCCTAAAGTGGTTCATTTGTCATTTGTATGAAACTATTGAGAGAATGAAAAAACCGAAAGCCTGGAACTCTTCTCCATCCTTGGCTGTTCATCAGAATCAGTTTAAAGAAAATCTCTGTGCCTGAGTGCTACATGAAGTGACTGGCATAGAGGTACAGGGCTGAACCTGGCATCCATCGGAGGGAAGGGAGAAAGGAGAAGGGAGGTTGCAAAAGCATGGGTTAGTCTTCATTGAGAGAAAGGATCTCATTTCCCTAATGTATTACAGAACCTAGTTTTCCCAAGCTGCCATCTTTGACCAAATTCCATATAAAACATTGGAAGGAGAGCTGAAAGAATGGTTTTAAAGACTTAAGTCTCCAATTATCAAAGCCAGGTGTAATTGTGATTTGAAATTATCTCCTTTCTTAAAGAGTATCTTCCTAAGGTCATCTCTGTCTCTTAACTAGGTTTCACAAAACCAAAAACCGTAACTTTCCCATTTCACAAGCCAGAACCACCTGGAAGTCCTCAGAACTAGGAGCAGTGGGAGTTCTTGGCTCTGGTCCTGGCAGGTTTGCTGACTGAGACTGGGCAAGCCTTGTAAAACATGGAAGATAGTCCAGTGCTTTGAGATTCTTGGATGGAAGAGGGTAACATTTTGCCCAACCTCTACCGTCCCTCCGTGCCCACCCCCTACCCAATATTTTTAATCTTCAGGGAAGGATGTTGTGTCTTTCCCTGCAGTTCTGCCTTTCTAGTCAGTAACTCTCACCTTTGCCTGAAGTAATGGCATCTGCTCCTACTTCTCCATTTTGACATTTTCTTCACCATCTAGGTTAGCAAACCGTGAGTTAGCCGAATGCTTAAAAAATACATTCATTGTCTTGAAAGCCTAATCAATTCCAAAGTGTATTTTGTTTTTTTCCCTGTTGCCCCTTCCTAAAAAAATGAGTTCAGGATAACAGTATTTTATATGCTTGGTTGTGACTTTTTTTCCCCCTCAAATAAATAATCAAAAACTAATGTTTGGAAAAGCTGTGTTGAGGCCTGTAGTCTTTCCGCTTGGGTCTCAGCCCCTGGTGGTCTCCCTATTCATACTCCAGATTAGCTGATTTTGTTCCCTCATACTCCATTCAAGTTGAGATTTTTTTTTAAAAAGATTTAAGAAAGCACAGCAGGGGGAAGAGCAGAAGCAGAGGGAGGGTGGTCAAGCAGATTCCCTGCTGAGCGGGGAGCCTGACACAGGGCTCAGTCCCAGGACCCTGAGATCATGACCAAAAGTTGGTGTGTGGTGTTTTTTGTTTTGTTTTGTTTTTAAAGTAGGCTCCACACTCAGCATGGAGCTCAACACAAGGCTTGAACTCAGGACCCTGAGATCAAGAGCCAGATGCTTAACTTACTGAGCCGCCCCACCCCCCCAGGCACCCCTTGAAAACACATGGTTTTTGACAAGAAATCAGCTTCAGGATCACAAGGTCCTGGAGAGGCCCCAGGAGGGGCTCTGGAAGTAGAGAACCCTATATGTGTCTTAGTCCTCTGCCATGGCGTACCTTCCTTGATACTGTGACCCTGGCTGAAAACTTCTGCTCACAGGGTTGGTTAGCACAATGCCCTTCCTGCTAAAAGCTCAAGGCCAAAGAGAACCATAAGGACACTTAGTAGAGCTGTCAGCTGTGGCCCTTTCAAACACTGCTGATTCTTAAGTGGCCAAAACGCCAGATGTGGGTTCTGAGGCTGTGTCTAATGTGTTTACTTTGTCATTCGGATCACCCTGTAGTCTTTAAATTCTTGGTCTCTGAGGCCGAGTCCACAACTTGCCTTCCAGTCACTTGCCTGCCCTTTAGTAGCAGTGGATACATTCAGCTGGTAGATCTGGAATCCATCACTGGTCTTTCTGTCCCACCTTGGCTAGGTCTACACAGAAGCAGCTTAGCCCTGAGACCCGGACAACTGCTATCTTTTTTCTCCTTGAGGGAGGAAATAAAGCTGGGGAACTTGAAGTCCTTCCACAGCATGGAAAGAAAAAAATAAAAGTCTCCTTTCCAACAGCTTTGGCTTCTGTGTGTGGTATGAAACATTTTCCTCTGGGACTGGTACTGCTTTTCCATTTTCAGCCAGGCGAACCTTTGAAGTGCTTGATCTAGGTCTCCATGATGGCATGGATAGGATAAGCTACCACTGGAATCGTTCATCTCTGACCTCTGCAGTGTCAAAACCGGGGCAGTGTTATTTTCTCAACCTTCTGCATGTCTGTAAGGAGGCACTGGCAGGTCTGCTACAGCAAGAGGAGAACATGCCCTATGGTCCTTAGTTACACCTTGGAAGACCTGTGTAATGGCTCAGGGATACTTCCTGTCTTTGCACCAAAAGACTAGACAGCTTCTTTATATCTTGACATTTGCGATTCTCCAAGACAGTAGAAGAATCATACTTGACCCAGCATGTACCAGTCGTTGCTGGTTTCATCTCAGTAATAGGTGGCCCTTGAAGAAGCAGGATGATGTAAGAAAGATGTGGAGTGGGAAGGTCAGGATCAAAAGACCGGAGTTCTAATAATGATAGTAATAGGCAACCATTTATGAAGCACTTCCCAGCACTTCGCTTGGTGCTTTCTAAATATGATTTTCATTCTAAGGATGAGGAGACTCATAATTAGCCTCATTTTACAGATGAGGGAACTGGCTCAGCAAGGATAAACTGCTTAACCAAAATGTCTCAGCTACTAAATAGCAGAGCCAGGATCCTTTGGGGTTTGCTTCTAAAATCTGAGGCCTGACCCATGCCTCCACTGGCAGCTGTGTGGCTTTGGGCCACACACCTCCCATTAGTTCTCAGTTTGACCTTGTAAAGAAATCGTTGGGCTGGCTAGTGAGTGGTCTGTAGTTATCAAGGACAGTGTCCGCCCCCCCCCCCCCAATTTTTGACCTCACAGCCCTCCTACAGTTCTATGGCCCACTAAAACGGAGGCAGAAACTCCAAGGTTTCTGCCCTCCAGGGGCCTGAAGGAGACGGAGGATAGTGGAGACCTTTCCCGGCACTCTTCACAGCTCTCCGGTGGAGAGCAAGTTGCAGGCCTTGACCTGGACCGCCGCTTCCAAACACGAACCTCCAAACCTCCGTGAGTGGGCGTGGGTGCTCAAGATTCTCCCCCCACCAGGTTGCAGAATTGGGAGAGGGACAGATACCAGTTTAACAAAATCTCTTAGGGGAACTGCATCTGTATAAACCAAAAGAAGTTCCCTGTGATAGACTGCATACTTTTAACAGAAACGTTTTGGCAGGCCGGTATGCGAGAGTCACTAACTGGGCTAGATTGTGCACCTTCCCGACCGGACTGGAGAGTTCACGGGAAGGACGCGGCGTTGGCCCCTGACGGTGTGTGGGGAGCGTTTAGAACCCGACTGAGGCCCTCAGTCTCCCCTTTCAGCTACTTCGGTGCTTGCGTGTGATGAAAACGCACCCGAAATTCCACTTCCTTTTGCATAGTTTCATCTCGGGCCTGAACTTGGGTCTCTAATTCGGAGCTGGACGGAGGGTGGCAGGAAGGGACCACAGGGGCCAGGGCCTGATGTCGCCGTTTGGGACTCCTCGGGCTCCAGAAGCCCGGGGGAGGAGCCAGGGTCGTCTCGGACAGCCTCGCGTACGCCAGGCTCAAGAAGCCACTACAGAGCGGATTCACCGAGACGCGGCCACGGAGGACACAGCCCGGCGGCGGGAACCCCGCTGGCCGCTCCGCCCCTTCCCGCTCGGACCCGGCCTCCCGCTTGGAGCGGCCCGCCCATCCCGGGGTCTGAGCCAATAGGAAACCGAGATATATATGACTCACCATGTCTAACCAATCAGCTCGACGCTCGCTCTCCACCAGCATCTCGCGCGATAACCAGGCGGCCTCTGACTTCACAATAAAAACCTTCCTTGAGGTGAAAGACTTCTCTCCCCGCCCCCCAGGCTGACGCCGGAAGCGAGGTGTGTCTGAGGAATCCCTCCGCGCCCCCGGCGGCAGAGGGAGGAGAGGCTCTTTGATCTTAGTAGCCTTGCAAAGTAGCGCGCCTTTTTCCTTTCTCGAGACGTTGGAAGTAACAACTCTTCTCTTCACAGCTACGCCGTGGACCTAAAAGTCGCTGGTCGGACACGATAGGGGCGTCGGATCGCGAAGACGGGTGGGTGGGAGGCGCGGGTCACGTGACCGCGGCGGAAGGATGTGCGGTGTGATGCGTCCTCATAGAGGCAAAGTCTATAAAGGACCCTCGATCGGCGCGGCGCGGCCATTTCCCTTCCTCCCGCCTGTAGATGTAGATCCCTGTGGCAAGCGCGCGCCTTCCCTCCTCCAATCCCCCAGGGTCCGCGGCCGCCATGGCGTATTAGAGGCAGCAGTGCCTGCGGCAGCATTGGCCTTTGCAGCGGCGGCAGCAGCACCAGGCTCTGCAGCGGCACCCCCCAGCGGCTTAAGCCATGGCGTAAGTACGGGGCCGCCCGCGCCGTGCTCCCCCGGGTCGGCGAGGGCAGTCGGCCCGCCTGGGCGCGGCCTGCGGTGGGGCGGGGCGGTGCCGCGCAGGGGGAAGCGGCTTTACGAGCGCCCGGGACGCGTGGCCCCTGTTTGGGTGTCCTCGAGACGCCGACGCTTCTGGGTCAGGAGAGTGCGGCCCGGCGGGGAGAAGCGAGCCCTCGGCGGCCCCGGCCCCGGCCCCCGACGGCTTCCCGCCCGGCCCCCCGCGAAACGTGGCAGGGGCCAAGATGGCGGCCGGGCAGGGCGGCGGCGGCGCAGCGTGAGTCACGGGTGGCCGTGGGCGGGGCCGGGCGGCCCGGGCCGTATTTGGACATGAGCCGGGCGCGCCTCCTCCGGCGGCGGGGGGAGGAGCGGCCCGGCCCCGAGGGCGTCCATCTTGGGCGGCCCGACGGGGCCGCGGGGAAGGTGGAAGCCATGGCCCCGGGGCCACGTGTCCCCGAGCCTCTGCTCCCGAGTGGAGTTCCAGTCTGGCCGTCCTGCCCCCGGGAGGAAGGGATGAGCTTCCCGGACCGGCCGATGTCGAAGGGGTTTCGGTTTCTGCTTCCGTTTCAGGCTTTTCACGGCATCCAGCAGCAGCGTTGCTGTAACCGACAAAGACACCTTCGAATTAAGCACATTCCTCGATTCCAGTAAAGTCCCGCGACATGGCCGAGATGAGTTTCCTGAGCAGCGAGGTGTTGGTGGGGGACTTGATGTCCCCCTTCGACCAGTCGGGTTTGGGGGCTGAGGAAAGCCTAGGTCTCTTAGACGACTACCTGGAGGTGGCCAAGCACTTCAAACCTCATGGGTTCTCCAGCGACAAGGCTAAGGCGGGCTCCTCCGAATGGCTGGCTTTGGATGGGTTGGTCAGTGCCTCAGACAACGGCAAGGGTGAGTGGGGGTCGTTGGCCGCCGGGTCTGGTCTCCGGGCTGTTGCTGAAGTGTGCGTCTGACCTCTCGGGTTCCTTCTTGACTCTTTTGCAGAGGATGCCTTCTCCGGGACAGATTGGATGGTGGAGAAAATGGATCTGAAGGAGTTTGATTTTGACACTCTGTTCAGTATAGATGACCTGGAAACCATGCCAGATGAGCTTTTGGCCACGTTGGATGACACGTGTGATCTCTTTGACCCCCTAGTCCAGGAGACTAATAAGGAGCCCCCTCAGATCGTGAACCCAATTGGCCATCTCCCAGAAAGTTTACCAAAAACAGACCAGATTGCCCCCTTTACCTTTCTGCAACCACTTCCACTCTCCCCAGGGGCCCTGTCCTCCACTCCAGATCATTCTTTTAGTTTAGAGCTAGGCAGTGAAGTGGATATCTCTGAAGGAGATAGAAAGTCAGATTCTACTGCTTACATTACCGTGATCCCTCAGTGCATAAAGGAGGAAGATGCCCCCTCAGATAATGACAGTGGCATCTGTATGAGTCCTGACTCCTATCTTGGGTCCCCCCAGCATAGCCCCTCTACCTCCAGGGGCTCTCCAAATAGGAGCCTGCTGTCTCCAGGTTCCCTCTGTGGTTCTGCCCGCCCCAAACCCTATGACCCTCCTGGAGAGAAGACTGCAAAAGTAAAGGTTGAGAAACTAGATAAGAAACTGAAAAAAATGGAGCAGAACAAGACAGCAGCCACTAGGTACCGCCAGAAGAAGAGGGCAGAGCAGGAAGCCCTCACTGGTGAGTGTAAAGAACTGGAAAAGAAGAACGAGGCTCTGAAGGAGAGGGCAGATTCTTTAGCTAAGGAGATCCAGTATCTGAAAGATTTGATAGAGGAGGTCAGAAAGGCCAGGGAGAAGAAAAGGGTCCCCTAGTTGGGGGTGTCAGGAATGTGTGCTTGTACATAGGCTTGCGCTGAAGCTGTGTTGTAATAAATTATTTTGTAGTGAAAGTACTTGAGCTCGTGTGTACCTGGTTTCTTGTCTTAATCTCTACCCTGGTGATGGTGACCAAGTCAAGTGGAGTTGGCTCAATCCTGTTGGGCTCAGGGCCTCCACAGGAGACTCTGGGGGTGAGGCTGTGGCCTCATAAGCCATAACACTGACTAGTCTTGAGTACCCAGGTAAGGCCCCACCTGGGCATACAAGGTTAAATTCCACTTTGAACTCAAGTTCTGTAAACTCAATCCTGGAACTGCAAAGAAAAGGTCTTTGGGTTTTTCTTGGAATGGACTGTTAAAGGAGTTTTAAAGAGATGCAGAAATTCTTAGCCAGTGCTGGGCTCAAAGGCTGGCAATCTGACCAGAGGAATCCTTGCTGCAATTGGTGTGCAGGGCTAGCTCTCCAGGAAGAGCCAGTCTTGACATTCATCGGAATGGCGATGGGGACACCCAGTGTGGCACCAGGTAGTGTGAGCTTTTTATGTGCTTTCTCCTGGTCCCTGGGGTAACCCTGTGGGGCATTTCCTCTGGGGAAAGTAGGTATGTGAAGGAACCTATGGCTCTTCACCCATTTGGCCCCTCGAAAAGCTTGGAAAACAAGGCATGTGAGGGTCTGTCTGCAAGGTGGGCCTGTGTTTCCCTGATCTGCTTCCCAATGCCCAGCATAGTAAATGGGAGAGCCAGCCCTCTGTTGGGATGCAAGCAGCGGTGACCCTGATGGGAACATTGCTCTGGGGTGCTGGAGGGGGTGGACGTCTTCCCTTAAGATTGTAGGATTCCTCACAAGGCCAAGAGCCTCCCACATCTTACCAGGGTCTACCAATCGGTATTAAAATATCACAAGATACTCTGCCTTTAAGCTGAACAGTTAACCAGCCAAATACGGGGATTTACTGGTTAGAAAAACAGCATCCCGGTAGCCGGAGTGGCTCAGCAGTTTAGCACCTGCCTTCAGCCAGGGAGTGATCCTGGAGACTTGGGATCGAGTCCCATGTCGGGCTCCCTGCATGGAGCCTGCTTCTCCCTCTGCCTGTGTTTCTGCTGCTCTATGTGTCTCTCATGAGTAAATAGAATCTTTAAGAAAAAAAAAAAAAAGCATCCACTCAGCTATACATGTTAATGTTAGGAAAACCAAGTTCTATTCAAAACTAAAGGTTTTAGGTAATCAAAATGTGGGACTCAAAACTCAGGATTCCAGCAGGTGACCCCCAAGTCCTTCTTTGTAAGAAGCACCTCGTTATCCGAGGGAGCTAAGGCCTGGAGTGGTTGAGTGACTGGCCCAGCTACCAGGTGGATTCGGACCCAGGCAGAAGGACTCCAACGTGCACACTTCTAGTCTGTGTGGCCCCAGAATTCCTTACAGACAGGATTATAGGGGAGCCCAGGATATTCGTCTTAAAGCTTAGGTGGGGTACTAAGGTGGTTTGTTGCAGGTCAATACGAATGTGGAGGCTTTCTTAAAATCACATTAATTTTTCACACAATCCTACCTGGTGAGGAGCTGGAGGAGAGTGGGGAGCCCGCAGCCACTGCCAAGGGCCCCCACATGCACTGCCATCTGTGATTCTGCTCTGTGCCTCACCTCAGTGTTGTGACCTTACAGAGTTATAGGGGGTTTTTTGTTTGTTTTTTTTGTTTGTTTTTTATCCAAGATAGGAAATAAAAATCTACAACTGCAAAAGCTGCTTCCTTGTCCACCCCCAACAGTTCATGCTTTGCACAATCATCCTGGGTCTGGGACATGCGGGGTGAGGGCAGGAGGAGGACACGGAGACTTGAGAGGAAGTGAGACAGCCACCCTGACACATCCAGTGCCAGTGGGACCCTCTCCCCTCAGAGACGGTGGCCCACTCCTCCATTTGACAGAAACCTTTCCCTGGGGTGCCCTGAGGGACAGTGCCTAAGGCCCGGACACTGAGCTATGCCTTTTCCCAGGCCCCTGCAGCTAAGGATTCCCCAAATCCAAAGGCAGGGATGGGATGGGCAGCAAAGGTCCCTGTGGAGCCTGTAGGCTCAGACCACAGACCATGCTCAGCCCTTGCCCTCCTTCACAGTTCCTCGCTGTGCTCCGGCCACGCGGCCTTCCTGCAGTTCTCTGCTAAGCTCATTCCTGCCTCAGGACCTTTGGAGCACTCTGTGCATCCAGTAAGATAAGTCCTCAAAGGTTAGATACTATCTTCCTTATCACCAGCACTTGGTTCCTCTTCCAAGAAAAAAACTTCTTGCTGCTCCCACCACTCCCATGCCTTCGTCCTTGAGCTGCGCCCTCTTGTTTCCCCTCTGGGCACCTAGCCTCTCGCCTCTCCAGCCGTCCAGACCTGCCCACACGTTAGTGCTCAGCCCCAGTCCCATTTCCTCAATAAATTCCTTGTGCTATAGTTGCTGGCAACATTGAAAAATAAATAAAAGCCATGCCTTACGTCAGAAGAAGCTTGGCAAAAAACCATTGAAGCCGGTCAGGGACACTTATAAATGAGCTCTATTATCTCCTGTCCTCCAGTTAGTGCTGGGGTGTGGCAATTCTCAAAAGCCCTCTGCTCCTGAGACCGACAGCAGCGCCACCTAGGACACTGTTGAAAGCTAATTTCTCAGCTCCACCCCACCCTCCCTGAGTTAGCAGTTAAACCCATCACTCTGCATTCCAATGAGCTTTAATGACTCTCCAGGGCTCCTTTCCTTTTTTTTTTTTTTTTAAAGATTTTACAAAAAAATAAAAATTATTTATTCATTCATGAGAGACCAGAGAGAGAGAGAGAGAGAGAGAGAGGCAGAGACACAGGCAGAGGGAGAAGCAGGCTCCATGCAGGGAGCCTGATGTGGGATTCAGTCCTAGGCCTGAATCATGTCCTGGGCTGGAGGCGGCACTAAACCGCTGAGCCACCCGGACTTCCAGGGCTCCTTTCCTCTCTCATGCAGGTCTCCTACGTCCCCACCAAAGACCTTCCAAGAGGACTCTTATGTCCCACCCCTCTGCTTTACCGTTTTAGTTTTTACATACCCTATCTCTAGTTGAACCTATTTGCATGCGTGTTTATTTACTATTTCCCACTCCCCAGTGACAATGTGAGTAAGTTCTTTGATGGCAGAGATCTTGCTGTCTTGTTCGTTCCCATATGTCCAGGACCTACAAGAGTGCATGGCAAATAATAGTAATTACTGGGCAGTTCCAGTGGCTCAGTGGTTTAGCGCCGCCTTCAGCCCAGGGCGTGATCCTGGAGACCTGGGATCAAGTCCCGCGTCAGGATCCCTGCATGGAGCCTGCTTCTCCCTCTGCCTGTGTCTCTGCCCCTCTCTCTCTCTCTCTCTCTCTCTCTCTGTCTCTATGAATGAATAAATAAATAAATTTTAAACAACAACAACAAAAAATATATAATAGTAATTACTAAGAGCTACTTAGAGTTCAGAGGTAGGGCTCTGAGGGCTTTCGGGTTGTTGGCTCATAATCCGCATTAGGCGTGGTAAGGAGGACCTGATGATTGCAGCTGCTTTAATGACGCAAGTCTGTGGGTGGACGGTGGCCCAGTGCCAGCTGGTCTAGACAGCGACAGAGGCCTTGCTCAGCACATGGGCTCTCTGTGCTTGAGAACCCCACACAGACAGAGGGGTGGAGAAGGGGGTGGGAGAGTGAGGCCAGCCCCACCGCTGTGGGCCCTGCTAGGCCTTGGTCTGCCCCAGAGCTGGGCTCTACCACTGCTGCGGTGGGGTGGGTGCGTGGGGGGAACGGGGGCTCCCGGTTCAGCGCGAGTCCTCTGCTGCCCACCTAGGGGCCGAGCCACTGAGCTCTGGGCACTGCACGCCTGTTTTGCCCTGAGGACGAGGTCGCAGGTCCGGGAGATCGGGAGCAGACCTTCAGGTTTCTCTCCGACTATTCATGAGCCCCCCCCCCCCCCCCCCGTGGACTCATCCTGGGTGCTGAGGATTCAGTAGTGAGGAGAACAGACCAAAATGTCTGCTCTCGTCCTGCAAGGCGCCCGCCAACAGGGCCTCTACCGTGGCAGTGGGCGTGGAGCGGATCTGCCCATGTAAGATGGGTGTTTAGGGAGGCCCTCCCTGGGAGGGAGTAAGCCCCGAGTGCCCGGGGTGGGGGGGTACAGGTGGCCCAGGGCCTTGTAGCCGTGATGGGACTTGAGTCTCCCTGTGACTCGGGGAGTCCCCAGAGCAGGAGTGGCCGCTATTTGAACAGGGTTCCTCTGACAGTCTGTGGGTGGCAGGTGGGCAGGGAAAGAGGACCTGGCCGGGGTCAGCACGGGGGACGAGGACAGCCTGGATGGACGGCAAAGGTCAAGCGAGTCAGGCCCCGGTGCGGGGCGGGAGGGGACACGACGGCGGCTGAGCACCTGGAAGGAGGGAGCTTCCATTTCTGGAGCTGGAGAAAATCAGGCGAGGAGCAGGGCTTTCACTTCAACTCAGATGCCGGCAGAGGGTGTGTCGGGTCTCGGCGTGCCCCTTCCACACGCAGGCGGGCCGGTGAGGCGGCCAGAGACCAGGAGGACGTCCAGGCGGAGACGCAAGCCCCCGAGCGGCGCCTGAGAGCCCGCACACCTGTGCCGGGCGCCGCGTGGCGAGGGAAGGCAGCTCAGAGGCCGGCGGATGCTCACGCCAAGTCGGAGGTGACGGTGCCAGGACTCGGACTGTGAGGCTGGGTGACCTCAGGGGAAGGAGCAGGGGCTCCTGGGTGGGAGGCCAGAGCAGGCTGCCTGGAGGGCACGTCCAGGCTTCAAAGGATTGGGAAATTGTGGATGGAGAGAAATGAGGGACCCGGAGGAAGCTGGCCCAGCAAACCCCGCAACGCGAACGTGCTGAATGCCCAGTCCCCGTCCACCCACCCGCCCCTGAGGGCCACCGCCCGGCTCTGCTGCAGGAAGTCACCCAGTGGGGACACACCGGCTCCTGCAGGGGCCTAACCCTCTGTCCACACCAACTGGGCAGGCCTGCGGCTGCGCCCCAGCAAGGTCCCATGTGGCGGTCCTGCCCCCTCTCCCGCCAGGCTAAGTCGTAACCAACCAGGAAGAGTGGCTGGCTCACACAGCCTGCCCCACTGTGCAAACCCCGGGGCTGGGGGGGACCCTCCCATCGGTCACCAGGAGTCCCTCCAGCTTTGCTCTGTATGGTCCAAATCTGCCAGCGGCCCCAAAGCACAAGACGCAAATGCTTTGTATCCACTCAATGTCTCAACGGAGGAAGGCCTCCTCCTCCCTGGTCTCTTTAGAGCCCGAGCGAACGTGGCAACTCCGTGTCCTCTTATCTGGGCCCTGTCCCTCGTCTTCTAGCTGATCGGTCAGCCACCAGGTCTTGGAGCTCATGGTCAGCACCCCCATCCTTGACTTTTGCACACACACCCGTCCCCTAATGGTGGCACATCCTCCCTCCTCCGGGGCCTCTAGCAGGGTCTCCCGGGCCCTCAGCCACCTCCTAAGCACTTGTACCAGAATTGTCCAGAATGACTGTTTTTCCCTTTAAATTTATTTATTTGTTTGTTTGTTTATTTATTCATGAAAAGCACACACAGAGAGAGGGAGAGACATAGGCAGAGGGAGCAGCAGACTCCACACCTGAGCAGGGCTGGGTCCCAGGACCGGGAGATCACAACCTGAGCCAAAGCCAGACCCTTACTGACAGAGCCACCCAGGAACCCCTGTCCAGGGTGATGGTTAAAAGCAGGTCCCAGAGTCCTACCTCCACCCACCGGACCGGGATCTCAGAAGTGAGCCGTAACTTTGGTCACCCGAGGGGAGCACGGACACCCACCTCACCGGTGCCAGGCGGCACAAATGGAACATGAGCACTACTGGAGAGCCCACAAGCAGAGAAGTGGCAGTAGCCCGGAGCCGGGCCTGTGACTCTGCAGCTGGCGGGGACACCTGTTGGGGTGAGCACAAGGGCTCCTGCGCAGCCGAGCCAGCTTCTTGCTGAGAGGCTGAGGTGGACGGGAGGACACTCCGAGGATATCCAAGTTTGCCTCTCCCCCCAAGGCGGCTGTTAGAGCTCAGCAGGCAGGAGCCCTTCCGTGGAACAGGCCCATGTGGGGCAGGCGGGTCCCTAAGGGTTGGCACCACAGCACCCTCCCCTCCCGGATGGACAGAGGCCCCTACACAGAGGTCCCCTGTGGTCCTCACTTCAGATGGAGAGCTGGTCAACCACCAGGAGCGGACCCCAGGCCGTGAGGGGTGGAACCCGCTCCCTGCTGGCCAGAAGGACCCAGCGTGGGGCTGGCAGATGGTGGCTCCCAGCTGAGCGGCCACAGGGGCCCCTCAGCAGTCCTCCGCTAGGCAACGCCATGACCACACAGGGGAGCAGAGCTGGACGGAGCTGCCCAGAGCAGAAGGGGAAGGTCTCCTCCACACCGAAGACCCATCCAGGCAGCATATCCACACACTCATGCTCTCGCTCGACATGTGCCCATCCCTGGCACGTGCCTGCTGTAAGGGGTCCAGCCTGCCCTCACAGGGGTGCAGCCCCAACCTCAGCCCCAGCTTCCCGCTTGGGCACAGAGTATGACACCCTGCTTCTTGAGGTCACTTCCTGAGTTGACCCCCCCTCCCAGAGCACAAACCAGCCACGCCCCTGCTTCCTGAACCCCAAGCTGACTGTTCTGGAACGAAGTCCCTAGCCCTCGCAGATACTATGTCTGTCTCCAGGGCTGTCTTGTCAGCTGGGGCTGCCACCTCCAGGGGAGGAGGGCTCCTCTCAGTCCCATCAGCAGATGCTGGGTGAGGTGTTCTCCAGGGCACCAGCTGCTCTGGGGCTGGATCGGAGGAAATCCGACTCAGAGCAAAAGGATCATGGGAGATGGGGAAAGGCCCCCCGGTGCCGGAGATGGGAGACACCCCATAAAATAGATTAGCAGCACACACTGCTCTTGGGTCCACATTTATTAGGCCCTGGAAGCCTGCCCAGCAGCCCTCCTGCTCCTAGAGGTATGGCCCCGAGGGCTAGCATCCGGCCTCACTTGGGCCAAAGCAAACAAAACAGAAATATTTTCCAGAAGGTAGACGGCTCCTTCCAAGCCTGCAGATGTCAGCTCTGGTCTGAGCGCATATCCTCCCCAAGGCTTCCAGCTCACCAGCTCCATGCTAACCACCCTGCCCTGGCTTTGGCCCGAAGGCTTCCTTGTGCCAGGCCAGCAGCTTAGCAGGGGCCAGGGGCCAGGAGAGGCTGTGAGGCCAGAGGAGGAGATGGCCTGAGCACCTTCCCCGCTGTGTTCTCCTGGAAGCCTAGCTGCCGAAGTATTCCTGCTGGAACTTCTGGAAATCTTCCTCGGTGAACACGGTGCCTTCAGCCTCCTTCTTCTTTTTCTTCTTGGCTACAGGCCGGTCACAGGCCTTGCGGCCCCGGTTCTGGCGCACAATCTGGGGATGTGGGGCAGGAAGGGGGGAGGTGTTAGGATCCCTGGGTGGTATCTCTCTGCACATGAAGGGACAGCCCCTTGGAGCTACACGACCACAGCTTACTAAGTGCTACCCTCTCACTAGCTACACCATTTCCACTTAGAGGAACAAACCGGGCCCACAGGGTCATAGGGGAGTTAGGCCAGGCCCAGCCTCCAACAGCCCTGCTCTGCTCTCCACTTTCCAGAGGGGTAGCCTGACCTCTGCTCTGTGCTTAGGGCAGAGACTCCCACAGGTCTCAGAAACAACCTTGGCTCTCCCCACTCAGATTCTGGTCCCATAGCCCACCCCTCTAACAAACCTGCTGGGTGACTGACTCAGCCACTGTACTTCTTGCGCTGGTCATAAACTTCAGGTTGACTCCGAGGTAGCCTTGACACTCTTGCTTCTGGAACTCAGCTGTGGATGGCAGGCAGGGGGGCATCATTTCAGAGGTACTCCTGGGAAGCCTCTGGGTCCCCTCCTGATAGCTCTTCCCCACCCCCTACCAGCCATGCCAAAGGCCCTGTGTCCCGCCCTGGGTTAACTCCAGCACCCCGGGCCCTCTTCTATCAAGTCTACTCTCCACATGATCCTACAGAAAGCACCCCCTCCGCCCCTGGCTCCCAGATCCTCAAGTGACTAATGCAACAAACAAGTCCTGAGCATTTACTGTCAGACACTGGTCTACATGCAGGGCATACAGCAGAAAACAGAAACTCCAGCCCTCATGGAGCTTACAGTCCAGAGCAAAGAAACACAATAAGCAAGGTAAATAGTATTTTAGAGAGTGATATTTTTTATGAAGAAAAATGCCACAGTGAAGAGAAATGAGGAATGTCAGGGGTGGAGGGTTGCAATTCTAAATAGGTGGGTCTGAGCAGGCCTCAGTGAAATGACGTTTTAGCAAAAACTCAAGGGGGGAGTGTGGGAAGAGTATTCTAAGCAGAGGGAACAGCCAGTGCAAAGAACCCGAAGAAGTGTGATCCTTGTGTTTGGAGAACAGAAAATGGCTAGACTGGGGAAGGGAGAGCAGGAGGAGAGAAGACGGAGGGGGGCGGACCATGCGGGGCCTCATTAGGTACCAAGTCCGATGGAAACCATTGGAGGGTGTGGGGGTACTTCACAGGATCACTGGCTGCTGTGGTGAGAACAGGATTACCAGGTGGGGGAGTGGCGGTTTTAAGAGGCTTTTAAAATAAGCCAGGTAAGAGATGATGCAGCCCACACCGAGGTGGCAGCCACAGCGGTGGCTAGAGAGTCCCCTCATCACCTGTGATGCAGTGTGACAGGGTGGTGGGACAAGGGCTGGGATTGAGGTGACCCGTGGCACCCTATGTTCCCGTCTCACACCAGCATCGCTGCTGCTCAATCGCGTCTCACTTTCCTGCCTCCACACTTTGGCTCGTGCTGTTTCCTGCTTGGAATTCACAGTTCAACAAACCCCTGAACATCCTTTATGTACCAGGCCCCAGGCCATTCAAAGACACACGGGAGCTCACCAGGCCCTGCCACATGTCCTAAGACCCCAGCATCCAGCCCGCACCTGTCCCTCCCATTAGGTGGCATCACATCTCCAAGGATGCTCTCCGGGAAACAGCTCTGTTCTGGGCACCTCCCTCTTTATCCTCCATCCTCAGCCAATTCAGCACTGCCGCTCATCAGCGCTCCCCGTCTTCACCACATCCTCCCCCCGGAGCAATCATCCCCGCACCATCGTGGCCGCGCAGGCTACAGTGCCTCGCACCGGAAAGGCAGCCAGTGAGAGCGCATCTCTGCAGACACGCTGCCTGGTTTCTACCTGTACCACCTGGGCAGGTGCCCGTTTCTGCATCTGAGGAATGGGGGTAATGACAGCGCCGACCTCACAGGGTGATCGCTTCTTTATGCAGGATTTGGAACAGCATCTTTTCCAGGCTTCTGTCTTGCCAGTGCTCAAAGCCACGAACTTCTCCCAACCCTGCCTCGCGCTCTTCTCGGCAGCTCTTCCCGTGGCTCACTCTCACACCCCCTCAGGTTCGGCCTTAACCGTCGCGCGCGCACAGAGGTCTGATTTGGCTTTTGATCCTCCGGCCCCGCCGCCGCCCCCCGCCTTACTGCGCAGCCTGACTCGGAAGCTCTTCGCGGCTCCTCTCCCCACGCGGGCGGCGGCGCGGGCGGCCGGGACGACGTGCTTCGTCCACCTCGTGCCCCCGGGACCCGGCTCCGCGCCCGGGGCACCCCCCAGGCAATGCCCGGCGGCCTCTCGAGCTCAGCCTCCAGCGCCCCCTCCCCAGGGGCCGCCCCCTCCCCAGCTCACCGAGCGCGGACTTGGGCACCTTCCCCTTGGCCGAGTTCCGCAGTTTCTGGGCTTGGGTCGCCTTCGCCTTCCGGCCCCGCTTGGCCCGAGCCCCGCTCGGCTTGGCCTGGCCCGGGGCGCCCTGGGGGGCTGCAGGGGAAGGGAGAGACGGGCGGACCCGGCTGACGGGGCGCGCAGGTCTTCCGTCCCGCCCGCGCCACGCCTGGCTTGGAGCGTCCTGCACCCTCGGGGGTCCTGCCCGCCGCCCCCGCTGCCCCTCCGCCCGCGCCGCGCGTCCCGGGCCAGGCCCGCCTCACCCTCCGGCGCCCCCAGCAGCTCCAGGCCCCGCCGCAGCAGGGCGGCAGACATGGCTGCACCTAGCTCCGCCCACACACTCAGGCTACTTCCGCCTTGGCCGCCTTCTTGGTCTCCGCGGAAACCCGAGCGGGAACAGAAGGTTCCGGAGCGAGTGGCCGGAAGTGCCCGCCTGCCTTAGGACGCCTGCGCGTGGAGTCGCCGCTTCACTACGGAGAGGAAATAGGGGCGGGGCCTGGGGCGGGGCCAACCTGCCGAAGGACGCATTTGTTGTCCAATCCCAACCCAGCCGGCCCCTGGCGCACGAGGCCACGCCCACTCCGGGGAGCGGTCGGTTACCCTCCCTGGCGGGTGGGTCCAGGGGCTCGCGTCCTGCGGCCTCGTGGTGCCCGAGGGTTTTTCTGCATTACCAAGTTTTTCGATAAAGCGAAGTGTACAGCCGGATTCTTTTTTCTCCAAACATCAACCGAAGCAGCATATCGCACAGGTCGAGTAGGTTGAGAATCCAGCTGTCTTCCATTAAGTCGGACATGAGAAGAGGTTTGCAAAAATGCAAAACCCTATCAGTGGTTCCCCGCCCGTGTTTGGAAGATACAACTATTTCATTAGAAATATTTATTTCACATAAGGCCGGAAAAAAAGAGTATGTCTGACAACAACGTCACCGGGCCACTGGGTCTCCCACAGCTCAATATTTATACCATGCAATGGGTTTGCTATTGACTTTTTAAAAAATGAATTAATATTTTTAAAAAGATTTTATTTATTTATTATTAATTAATTAATTAATTAATTTATTTATTTATTTATTTATTTATTCATGAGAGACACAGAGAGAGAGAGAGGCAGAGACACAGGCAGAGGGAGAAGCAGGCTCCCCTGATGTGAGACTCGATCCCAGGACCCCAGGATCACGACCTGAGCCCAAGGCAGACGCTTAACCACTGAGCCACCCAGGTGCCCCATGAATTAATACATTTTGTTAACTTACTAAATTTTTTTTAAAGATTTATTTATTTATTTATTTATTTATTTATGATAGACATAGAGAGAGAGAGAGAGAGAGGCAGAGACACAGGAGGAGGGAGAAGCAGGCTCCATGCCGGGAGCCCGACGTGGGATTCGATCCCGGGTCTCCAGAATCGCGCCCCGGGCCAAAGGCAGGCGCTAAACCGCTGAGCCACCCAGGGATCCCCAACTTATTAAATTTTAAAAATTAAAATTTTCTCAGTCTTAGTTTCTCATACTGGTAAATATCAATAGGTATTTACACATGGAAAAACTCTCTCGGATCCTGAATTTTTTTTTTTTTGAAAAATTTTTAAGAGTGTAGAGTCTCTTAGACCAAGAAGTTTGAGGACCTCCAGCCCAGAAATGACTCTTCTTACAGTGGGGAAGAACCTTGCCTTGTTCACAGCTCCACCCGCAGCTCCTAGCCCAGTACCTGGCATGCAGAAGGCACTCAATAAATGAGTGGTGAATGACGAGGAGTATGATTTGAGGGCCTTTTGTATGCCCTGCACTGTTGAGAGTGGGGCATAGAGATGACTCAGCTGGACCTGCTGGGCGGGCCTCACTGTCTGACATCCATCAGCTAGTCCTCAGGGGAGAGAACATTAAAATAGATGTTAATAATAGCAAATAGTATGTCAAGGTGTCAAGGTACTGTTTACATTTTTTTTTAAGTTTTTTTTTAATTTATTTATGATAGTCACAGAGAGAGAGAGAGAGGCAGAGAGAGAAGCAGGCTCCATGCACCGGGAGCCCGACGTGGGATTCGATCCCGGGTCTCCAGGATCGCGCCCTGAGCCAAAGGCAAGCGCCAAACCGCTGCGCCACCCAGGGATCCCATACATTTTTTTATTTTTTTAAGATTCTACTTATTTATTCATGAGAGACACAGAGAGAGAGAGAGAGGCAGCGACACAGGCAGAGGGAGAAGCAGGCTCCCTGCAGGGAGGCCCATGTGGGACTCAATCCCAGAACTCTGGGATCACGGCCTGGGTCAAAGGCAGATGCTCAACCGCTGAGCCACCCAGGGGTCCCCTGTTTACATTTGTTAACTCATTTACCTCCCACCACCCAAAGGAACCTGTCCAGGTCTCTCTCTCTCTGTCCCACACACAGACACGTGTTGGTGTCTGAGCTGGAAATGAAGACGTAGAGCCTGGCCTGAGTGTGTGTGCTGTAACCTGCACCAGTGTCGAGGAGAATAGTGCTGTGCTGCGGGGTGGGGCCTGACAAGCCCACAGGATCAAGACATCTCTGAAGAAGAGGAGATGTATCTTCAGTGAGGGTACATTACCTGGGACAGGACTGGCCCCAGAGGAGTGACCAAGGAAAGGTGTTTTTTTTTTTTTTTAAAGGTTTTGTTTTTTGTTTTGTTTTGTTTTGATGGAGAGAGAGCAAACACAAGCAGGGGGAGTGGCAGGCAGAGGGAGAAGCAGACTCCCCACTGAGCAGGGAGCCTGATGTGGGGCTCCATCCCAAGACCCCAGAATCATGACCTGAGCCAAAGGCAGACATTTAACCGACTGAGCCACCCAGACGCTCCAAGGTAGGGTGATCTAATTGGCAAAGAACTCCGTGAACTTGCCTTAAGGACCCTGTGTATGTGTGTGGGGGGGGGGTGGTCATGGAACCGAGTTCCGTTGTCAAAGATGCTCTTTTTATTTGTTTCTAAAAGAGTTAGATTGTTTTCTTATGTTTATAGCTAATTGTCTTTTCCCCTTTCCCACCCATGCCCCACTGTAAACTCCACAAGGGCAGGAATCTTCGTTTTGTTCCTAGTTCTCTCTCTAGCTCCTGGGAACATGTAGTAAGCACTCCATAAATGTACAAATCAGATGGATGAAGGTTGAATTTGGGATGCCTGTGGGAGGCTAGGTAGGCATGGACAGGTGACTGTAGGATGTGTGAGTCTCTCAGGAGGGCAAAGGACCCCCCCGTCCCCCCCCCATCTGGGATGGTCAGCACAGGGTTCCCAGGTGGAGGAGGCTTCGTATTCCAACGATGCCAGTCACTGCCTTCCTGCGGCGTCCTCAGCTCAACCTCCGGAGGGGCCAGGCGGCCTCGTGGCCACTAGGTGGCGCCGCAGGACAGCTTTCTTGCACCGCGCGCCTCAGCGATCCGGGTTGGGGTTCGGGGTAGGAGTGTGGGGTCGGAGCACCTTGGGCCCCAGCTGGCTCTTTGCACGCAGCACCCCGTGGCCGCGGCTTCTTGCCGTCCTTGCCTTGGCGGCCTTCCGAGCTGGAGCTACACACCCCTCCTGGGCCCGCGGAGCTCGAGCCACCGGGCTGGGCCGGCAGCCACCCGCCTGCCGGCAGGGGAGCAGGGAGGAGGAGGAGGAGGAAGAGGAGGTCTCCCTCTGAAAAGCGGTGTAAATGGCAGCAGGCTGGCACTCACTGCTGGGAAGGCCCCAATGACCCTAGGCAGTCCCTTCGCAGAGAGTGCCTCAGTTTCCTAATCTGTTAAATGGGGTTTAGCTCCCTAAAACGGCGAGAGTGAGGAGCCGGTAAATTAATCCTGGTGAAGCATCCAGGACGGGCTGGAGGGGTAAGTGCCCACTGCCTGTTTGCATCGAGTATTACAGAGGTGCACCCCATTCTGGGCAGGAGGGAGGCTCCTAGGAGGTTGCTGCCTTCCTGTCCCCTGTCACCCACTTGCTCCATCCCTGTCTCCTTCCTGGCCTTCCTGGAACCAGCTTAATCTCACCAGGCCTCAGAGGGACCAAAGGCTCAGAGGGAAGCTGGGTGTTCTGCAAGGTCACACAGCACTTCAAGAACAGAGGCAGGATTAGAACCTGGGTCTCTGAGTCCTGAGCAAGAGTGTGTATGTGAGTACATGAGTGTGTGCGTGTGTGTGTGTGTGTGTGTGTGTGTATGTGCAAGGGTGAGTCTGTTTTTGGGGGGACACCTGGCATCCTGTGCTTTGCTTTTGCTTCCCTCTCCCCATCTCTCTTCTGTCTCTGTGGCTCTGTCTCCTTGTCCTTCTCTCTGTGCCTTCGTCCTCCCTTGTCTGTCCCTGAGTCCTCCCTCTTTCCATCTCTCCCTCAGTCGTCCCCCCAGCCCCCAAGCTCCTGGCCTCTCTCCACCTTCAAATTGAAAACCCAAATTGGAATTTCCAATTGCCTTTCCGAGTGGTGATTGCCAGTCCACACGTGTCCAGCCCTCCCTTGTCTGCACCGCCTGCCCGGAGTTACTGCTGAGGCCCCTCAGCCTCTGCCTCTGCCTCTGCCTCTGTCTCCTGCCCTCTGTGGCTTTGAAGTGTGTTTACCTGCGAGCTCCAGAAAGAATCCATTTCTGCCCTCTCTGGTTCTCAGTTGGTGTGTGTGTGTATGGGGGGTGGGGGGGCTCTGGTCTCCCCTGTCCGTGTCAGGGTCTCTTGGGTTTTATTTTCTAAAAGGTGATGCTTGTGTCTCGTGTCGTTCCCTCCTGACCACACTATCATGCCTTCGTTTCCCAGATCAAGGGCAGAGCTGGGGGCAGTGGTATCCCCAGGGGTCTGAGGCTGACACAGATGCTCAAGGTTCCACAGACTGGCTCACACAGCCGTGTACGTAAGAGCAAGCCACCTTCCTTCTCTGGGCCTGTTTCCTCCTCTTCATGCTAGGCTTTGAGAAGTATTGTCCAGCCCTCTTCACAGGGCTGAGGGCAGGGTGGGCCAGAGGTCCTGAGGTCTGGGGGGAGCTTGGATTCTGGAGCCAGGCTGTGCAGGTTCAAATTCTGGCTTTTTCACTCAGTACCTGTGTGACCTTGGGTAAGTCACACAACCTCTTTGTGCTTCGGTTTCCCCATCTGTGAGTTGAATATAATAATAGTTCTTACCTCCTACGTAGGGTTGCTGTGGGGATTAGGTGCAAAGAGCTTAGAAAGGAAAACTGGGGGGTGCCTGGGTGGCTCAGTCAGTTGGGACATCTGTTTTCAGCTTAAGTCATGATCCCGGGATTCAGATCCCTGGGATCCAGGCCTGAGTTTAGATCCCTGCTCAGCTTCTCTCTTCCTCTGCCCCTCCTCTTTCTCAAATAAATAAAATCTTAAAAAAAAAAAAAAAAGGAAAACTGAGCATAGAGTGAGTGCCATATGTTTGTAAATAAATGATGGCCGTAAGTGCCAGCAGTGTTCTTGGGGGACCTGTGCCCACATCCGCATGCATGACCTGCACATGTTTGTAGCCACGGGAACTCTGTGCTCTTGTGGTCAGCACATGAGGAGGTTTGAGGCTTACGGAGAGTAATGCTTGAGAGCCTGGAGTTAGCAGGTGTGCATTCAAATGCAGCCTTTGCCACTTTCTGGTGTGTGGCCCGGGGATGCTACAACACCTCTGTGAGTGGGGTTTTGGGGGACTGGTGGTGTGTCCCTCCCAGGTCTGTTGGAGGGTGCAATGAGAGGCCGCGTGGAAAGTTCAGCAGTGGGTTGGACACTGGATCATCTGTTCACTCAACAAGCATCTGCAGAGCACAGACTAGGAGGCAGGTGGTGCTCAGGGAGGTGGTGCCGGGTGAACGCTCTGTAATGCTCACACATTTGTGTTACACTCCTAGCAAATGCTCCTTGAGGGGTTTGCAGGGTTCAGGGTCTTGGCCCACATATAGGCCCCAGGGACAGCAGCCTCGTCTGGGGAGTCCAGACGGAGGGAGAATGGATTCTTTTCAATGATTTGAAAAGATAAAATTGTTGGCCCCATCACTTTTAAGAACATAGTAGATATACAGGAAGAAGCTGCTGGAAATTCTCCATGGAGATCTGGGGTCAGACCAGGAGTCTGGGTAGGGGTCAAAGGTCGGGTCTTTTTAATATTAGGCTTGATCCTGACCTGCCCAACACAGCTCTACCACTAAGCTGCTATGCAACTGGCATATTCTTACCTACTTGGGCCTCGGTTCCCTCTGGATTAAGGTAGGAGGGGACCGCCCTGGCCCTGCCAGGTCCCCAGGGCCACTGTGATGTCAAGAAGTTACAGAGAGAGGAAGGGGTGAGCTTGGAAGCCTCAGGGGAGGACTTCAGTGGCCCTCAGCCAGCCAATACCCCTCCTGGCCAACTTGTATCCTGAGAACTCCCCAGCAGGGAGGGAGTCAGATGGTGGGGGGTCCCAGAGGCAGAGTGGTTGGAGCCCAGACTCTGGGGACTTGGCCTCACTGTGAGACCTTGAATAAGTCCCTTCTCTGCTGGGAGGGTGGAGGCTTAGGGTCCCCAAGTGCACAGCAGGAACGGGTCCCAGGAGAGTGGTGGTAGCGAGGGGCAGGTCAGGGTTGGGCAGGGGGTGGTTTCTGGCTCCCAAGGGGAAGGGCAGGGTTCGGTCCCTTCCAGCCTCAGCTTTTTAATTCAAATTACATCTCTATTAAAATGCAAATTTCCCACAATCGCTGGAATGGAGGCCCCGTTGTCATGGCAACTAGAGTCTGGGGGTGGGGAGAGGGGAACCTGTCTCCATCTCCAGATCCTTCCTGACCAAAGCTGGGGGCCCCATCTCAAACTCAGCATCTCACTCACCAGCTCCCACCCCAAGGCTGGGTCTTCAGGGAAGAGGAGCTGGTAACTGCACAAATCCATTTCCCCTTCTTGGCCTCAGTTTCCCCATCTGTGAACTGGGTATAATATTATAGGCTTTTCTTGCAGGGTCATCCTGGGGATTCAGCAAGTTACTGTGTAGGAGGGGTGCCTAGGTAGCTCAGCTGGTTAAGCATTTGCCTTCAGCTCAGGTCATGATCCCAGGGTCCTGGGATGGAGCCCTGCATAGAGTCCTGCATCAGGCCCCCTGCTCAGTGGGGAGTCCACTTCTCCCTCTCCCTCTGTCTCTCCCCCTGCTTGTGCTCTCCTGCTTTCTCTCTTTGAAATAAATAAATACAACCTTTAAAAAAAAGTTACTGTGTAGGATCTCAGGGAAGGGGATCTGCCCTCCAGACGCAGTTCCAGGGCACCTGGTGGAGGTACTGTCCTCGTGTGACTCCAGGTGTGTCCTGCCCTGGAGTTCAAGCCCCTGCTCTGCTGGGGACTAGGAGCCAAAAGTTGGCATGGGCGTGTAGGCTCAGTTCTTCAGGCTGACGCTTCCCTGACACGAATCCTGGAGTCATTTGACTCTGCTGCTCTTTTCTTGCAAGAGTGGTAGGGATACCTAAAAACTGAGGGGTGTGTGTGAGGTCTTTCTGCCCTGATTGACTCAAAATAAGAGGATAAATAAGAGAAGGGAAAAGAGAGTTGGCAAAAGAAGCTGGAAGGGATGAATTGATGGAGGAAGAAGTGATTTCGCTTTTTGCCTCTGCAGCTGAGAAGCTCAGATTGAAATGATAAATGTTATTTGTTACATTATTGTCTTACATTATTATATTATTCAACTGTAATAGATGTTCGTTTTAACCTTCTAATACATTTTAGCTCCCTTCTGTTCCCTAAATTATTTCTGATCTCTTATTTTACTTTTTAAGAAATCCTCTTTAGAAATAGCTGCGAATATAAATTATGAATTAACAATGATGACACAGAGAAAGAATGAGCATGGGTTGTTCTGTGCAAACCTTTCAGTCCCTGAACCTCCAGGTGATTGTGGCCTTATGCTAATGCCAGGGCTGGGGTGGGGGTTGGGGGTCGGCATGGCTGTGAACTGTGGCTGATGATTGATTTTGAATTCTTCACACCAGGCTGAGGAGAACCCATTCCTGCAAGAATAGGGGTGGGGCTGAGGGGGATGGTCTTAGAGGGACCTGTTATAGAGCAAGATGGGGGCTCAGTTCCCAGAAGAGGCCAGAGAACGTGCATTAATTCTCTCACCAATCAAGACCGGATAGTGCTCTGTGTTTACACCATCTCCCCTCCCTCTACCGCAGCTTCCTTTGCTATTAGGCGGGGCCAGAATCCAGGTCTGGTTGATGGAATTTTGGTTGAGGGGATGATGCCATTCTGGGCCTGGCTTGGCCCTTGAAAGCATCCCTTGCAATCTCCAGCTCATTTTTCTTGCTACCATGACCTTGGTACAATATGCTGTGGATGGCAGGGCACTGTCCAGTTAGACTATGGCCCATCTGAGCAATAAGCTATTGTTCTGTTAAAGCTCTGAGATTTTGTGATCTATTTGTTATGGTGGCAATGCTATCCTGACTAAAACATCCTCCCCCTCCGGTTCCCCTACTGAGAGTCCCCCAGGAACTCCCAGAGGTTGGACTGGGGCTCTAGGGTGACCTGTGTTGTGTGAGGGGCATTTACAGAGGCAGAACAAGGAAGAGTGAGCTTTGTCATGGCTCTGGGGCCCTGTGTCTGCTCCCTTGTTGATGTAGGAAAGATGTTAAGGTTTGAAGCCAAAGGCCAAGAAAAAATTCTTGAGTTGTCTTTGGTGCAAAAAAGGGTGGTTTTATTAAAGTACGGGGACAGGACCCATGGGCAGAAAGAGCTGCACTGGGGTTGTGACAGGTGGCTGGGCTGTTATATACTTCCGTGTGGGGAAGGGGTTAGGGAGAACCTGAGTCTAAGGAATTTTGGAAGCAAGGTTTCCAGGACCTTGAGGGAGCTAGCTATTGTTGGGATAAGGTCATTTCACTGTCTGATAAACCCTTAGTCATGAGACCCTTCAGATGTCTGTCGGTGGGTCATATGCTTACAGGATGATTGCCAACACATATCTTGAGGGGTTTAGAGATAAAGGAAGTTTCCAAAGGAACGTTTATATGTTAAAGTAGACTCACAGGATCCTGAGGGTTGGGCTAGGATTGCCTTTTGCCCTTAGCCAAGTATTAACATCGAAGCAGCTGAGCTCCTAGAGGAAGGTCACTCTGCCTGTTTCAAGGACTTGTCAGTGGGCTGTAGGGAGTAAGGAAACTTAATTTGTCTTCTGCCTTTGTTTCCCACATCACTGTGAACACCTGAGTCTCCTGAGTGTTCAGGCTTAAAGATCACAGAGGACCATGGACCTTGGGCCTTGGCTCCTCTAATTTCCTTGCTGGGAGCTTGAGGTCTACGGGTGTGCTGAGCCTCCAGCCAGGATCCTGGGGGCTTTCTCAATCACAGAGGACAAAACCTCAGGTCCCCAAATGGCTTGGGGGGCACAGAGAGGAACAAGAGCCAGAGGCTGGGGCTTTTATCCCCTCCCACATGTCCTTGTTGGCAATCCAAGGCAGCCAGTCCCCTTTGGGCCTCTTTTGCCAACCCAGAGAAAGCATGAGAAGGTCTGAATCCAGGATGCCTGGGTGGCTCAGCGGTTGAGCATCTGCCTTTGACTCCTGGCTCGAGCCCCACATCTGGCTCTTTGCATGGAGCCTGGTTCTCCTCCCTCTTCCTATGTCTCTGCCTCTCTGTGTGTCTGTCATGAATAAATACATACAATCCTTAAAAAACAAAACAAAACAAAACAAAAAACAAAGAAAGAAAAGGTCTGAATCCGTTCAGCCCACACGGGTGGAGTTGAGGGTCCAGGGGACAGGGATGGACAGGTGGTAGGGACTTCTCTGGACCTCAGAGCCCCTAACTGGGTATGTCCTAAGAGGCCACTCTGGGTGAAAAGCCCAGGACCAAGAGTCAGGAGGGAGCCAGAGGGAAATCACAGGACATCAGAGGTGCCAGATCATTCCATCCCATGCCAGCTGGTCCAATCCAGCCAATAGGTCCCGAGTCTCTACGCTGTGTCTCCCTTATACTGGTCTTTACAGACACAGAGGAGAATTGCTCTGCCTCTTATGGTCAAGGAGTCTGGTGGGAAGACCGGCCAACAGTGACCATTGAGCTGCTGTGATGAGGACTGGCAGGCAGGAGGAAGACAGGAGGGGAGCAGGGCGGGCATCTGTTGGAGGCCTTGTTTCTCTGAGAGCAGGACTGGCTACATATCTGGAGAGCCCAGTGCAAAATAAAAATGAGGGGCCCCTTGTTCAGAAGTTATTAAGATAATGACAGCAGAGCATTAAACCAAGCATGCAGCTTTTTTGGGTCACACCTCACTGATGGTGTCCTGTCCCAGGGCATGGGGAGCTTTGGGGTTTCAGTTTGGTGGGACATCCCCCACCCCAACCCAGTGAACATGTGGCTTCCAGCACAGCCTGTGAGGCCACATGGTCTGCTTCAGAGCTGGCTGGGACCAGGGGCCAGAGATTTATCCTGCCCATGCCTTAGTTTCCTCATCTGCAAAATGAAAACTATAATGGCACCCACCTTCAAGGGTTGTTGTGAGGATTCTGTGGGCTGATGCTTCTGTTAGGTCTTGAGTCTTGGGCCTGGGGCAGTAATCATGCCACAGATGGCGGCTATTTAAATTATTGTCCCCACCCCACCCCATCCCCCTCCTGCTGCCCCTCCATGCTGCTTTTCTCCACAGCACTTACTGTAACTTTCTTTCTTTCTTTCTTTCTTTCTTTCTTTCTTTCTTTCTTTCTTTCTTTCTTTCTTTCTTTCTCTCTTTCTTTCTTTCTTCTTTCTTTCAGATTTTGTTTATTTTACACACAGAGAGAGAGAGAGAGAGAGAGAGAACAGACTGGGGGAGGGGCAGAGGAGAGGGAGAAACAGGCTCCCTGCTGAGCAGGGAGCCCAATGCAGGGCTCGATCCCAGGACCCTGAGATCAAGACCTGAGCCCAAAGCAGATGCTTCACTGCTTAACCGACTGAGCCCCCAGGTGCCCCTCACTTACTCTTTTCTGACTACCAGATATTTTACTGTTTATTCCTATTTGTTGCCTGTCTTCTCAATCACAAAGGACCACAAATCTCTTGTATCTTGTTCTCACTGTAGCTGCAGAGCCTCTAGTGGTTTCGGGCACATAGTAGGTGCGTGACAGATGTTTGTTGAAGGAATGAATGAATGTCAAGCCATTTGTCTAGGCAAATCACAGTTATTGAGCACCTATGACATGCCAAGGACCTTTAGGGAACCCAGCCTGAGTGGCGTTTGAGGCACAGAGTGGGGGAGCAGGATGGCAGTGTTCCCGAGAGGTGGTGAAGCCTGGAGGGGTAGGTGGGGAAGCAGATTCAAGGTGGGCATGGATTCCAGGACAGGAAGAGGGGCAGAAAGACTTGCTTGGTTGGGAGGTTGGTTGTGGTTGTAACCCATCACAGGGAGCTCACTCTTCGGTGGGAAGACTGTTCTCTGGCAGGACAGTCCTCAGTTTAGGGAAAGTTCTTGAAGCTGAGGTGAAGTGTGAAGTCCTACCCTGGTGCCCACAGAGTCTACCAACTTCTGTGCTCAAGTTCATGTCCCTGGAATTGCCTGGAGAGGAGACACAACTTAATCTGAGGACAGTGCACCTTGGCAGCTTTGCTCCAAGAGGAGTTCTGTGGCCACCCCTTGTTGGGGCCCTGGCATGGTGGACACTGGCAGGAGATGTCCCAGAGGAACCTGGTAGCGGGACTCAACTCCCCTCCTGAGAAACAGGTACAAGGAGGGCTGGTGAATCTACTGGCTGTTGGGTAAGCCACCCAAGCCTGCATGAGCTCAGACCTCCCTAGGCTTTCCACAGCCTCCTGGGCATGTCCTCCTTCTCCTGTGGGTCCCACCAACCTCTCAGCCTCAACTTGTCCCAAATGGAGTTTGCTCTCCTCCCCCAAACTGCTCCTTCTCTCCTTTCCTCTGTCTCACCCCAGCTAGAAACTGGGGTGCCATTCTCCCGTTTTTCTTCACTCCACATGAGAAGAGTCATCTGTCCTGTAGCTTCTAAACCACCCTCGGACTCTCCCATTTCTCTATCCTAGGACTGCGCTCCCAGCCGGATAAACAGACCTTCCCAACATCACCTCCCCCCTGCTACCAGGCTTTCTTCCTTGAGATATCTCCTTGGGGCAGGAGTTGCTAGGAGGCCCGTTTGGGAGCAGGCAGTGGCAGGTTGCTTTTCCTGCCTGAGGGTTAAATGAACACATCCTAAGTGCTTTATGAATGTAGCTATCATGTTTTTGGTACCCATCCATTTACAGAGCACTTTTCCAGTTAACATCTGGTCCTCACACTTAATTCGTGACGTGGGTGTCAGACCCATTTGAGAAATATGGAAATTGAGATCCCCACCTGCTCAGTGCAGTGGAGAGGCTGAGACTTGGGGTCAGACCTGGCTGTGAGTTCAGGCCTGGTCACTTCCTATGGGTCTTGGAGGGGGAGGCACTCTCTCCTTTTTGACCCTGTTTCCTGATCTTTAGAATCAGGGTTATAAGCCTCACTTTTCAGGATTTTGAGAACCCACCGCTTTTTAGCTGTGTGACCTTTAACCAGGTTATTTGCCTCTCAATGCTTCAGTTTTCCCATCTGAAAAATGGGTCTAAAGCTGTTGGGAGTTAAATGAGTTAATATGTGAAGTGCTTAGAATGGCACTTAGCACATAACAAAGACTCTGGATTTGCTACTATTATTGTGACTATTATTCATTGAGGAAATTTGCACAGGAGCACAAGATTTCACAAACATTTCCGAGAGGCTCATCCCTAGAGTGCCAGCATCCTTGGATTAGACACCCCCTGGGATTCCTTGTCAGAGATGTGTGTGTATGTGTGTGTGTGGGGGTGGGGTGGGGTGGGGTGGGGCTTGTGGGCAGGGGCTTCAAGCCCAGAAGAGCACTTTTGAGTCCTGGTCATGCCTCTTACCTACCTTGTGGCCTTGGGCAAGTCACTTCTTTGAGCCTTTATTTTCTTTTTTGCAAAAAAAAAAAGTAGATGGTAAAATTGTGGGGTTTAAGTTAAGTCAGATAAGAGAAGTGTCCGACAAGAGAGAAAATAAATGTCGGACAAGAGAAGATCTTCAAGAAGTGATCACAATAATTATGATGCCTCAGTACATGGCAGTCTGCAACCAACTCCCTGGGTGTGTGTGTGAGGACTGTCTTTTAAAATTTCAGGTGGGGACTTCCCCTCTGCTCCTTGCTTCCTCGCCAACTGCCTCCCTGTCCTCTGCCCAGATCCTGCTTGTCCCACCAAGTCTGATGGAGGGATTGCCTGCAAGGAAAGTAGGAGGCATATGCAGTCCCAAAGGAAAATGGGACCTGGTTTCTCCCTCTCTCTTCTCTGAAACAGGAAAGGAAATCCTCTCTCCCTCTTGGGAACTACTGAGCGTTTCCTCAGACTAGCTCAGTGCTCCTCAGAGACTCAAATGAATTAAAAATGTAATTAAATTAGGAATCGTTCATTATTTGAAGGCTGGGATCTTCTGGCAGGTAGGGTGGTGGAGAAGGGGAGGTGGGGCCATCTTTCTGCCAGAACCCAAAGATGATCTCCTGAAGGGCGGGTGTGTGTGGCCAAGCTGGGGTCTGGGGGCCTGGGAGAGAGAGCTGGCCTCTTCCCCACTTGCTCCTCACAGTCTCAGGCAGCTTCTGGATGCCCATGATCTCTTTGGACAACCTAGCACAGATCCCTTCCTCTCTCAGCCTCAATTTTTCTCATCTGCAAAATGAGGCAAAGTAGGGAGGGGGAAGATTGTATTAAATTGTCTTTAAGGTTGCTTTAGGCAGTAAATTTCTTTTTTTTTTAAACCTTAAAATTTCTTTTTTTTTTTCAAGACTTTATTTATTTATTCATGAGAGACACACAGAGAGAGGCAGAGGCACAGGCAGAGGGAGAAGCAGGCTGCATGCAGGGAACCCAATGCGGGACTGGATCCCGGGTCTCCAGGATCACGCCCTGGGCTGAAGGCGGCGCTAAACCACTGAGCCACCCGGGCTGCCCAGGTAGTAAATTTCTATCTAAAAAATTGGAGACCTTTTCCTTTGAACACCTGTGACACACTCCTTGCTCACAGAGTAAGCATGCAGGGATGGGGCAAGTGTTAAGTGGAGCATTGGGGGGCAGATGTGTGCCAGTGAGAGAGGCTTTTGAGCCTGGCATGTGATGGGAAAGAGAGGGTTACAGCTCTTCTACATTCCCAGAGGAAAACAAAGATTTCAAAATTGTCAGAAATGTGATGTAGCTGTGAGGAGTCCATGAAACAGCCACGCACCCTGGGAAACAAGTCCTGGCTGTTTGTTCTGACAGTGTGAAAACTCACAGCCTTTTCACCAAGATGGGTCATAAAAACACAGGAAAACTAGAAGTGCTTCGGTTCAACTCTGCCGAGGATGTTACTCCCAGCCTGCCCAGTTTCGCCCTCTGGCCTGGATTCATTTGTGCGTGTCAACACTTGCCCAGCTTTGCAGACATCTCACTCCGCCTTGGTTCCTCGACTTGTCAGCCATCTTCACTTCCGGTGTTCTTGGTCACTGCGGTTATTTGAGAACGATGTCAAAGAAGATACCGCTCTCTCTCCCTGAAGACCTCTGGCTGGGGCCACCTCCACCATAATCCCTGTCCTTAGTCTCCCTGTTCCCCTTCCTACCCACCACCGCCTCCCCCTCCAACCCTGCTGGACTGCAGGGAGAGGTCTGGGTGGGAGGCGAGCCGCTAGCCAGGCCGCGGAGAGGCGGCGGGAGGTTCAGCACCGCGGACAGCGACACCGGACCTGCCCAGTGGCGGGGACTCTTCAGGCTTCCGCTGGGCTGGGTGGGTGGCCTCGGGTCACCCAAGAGGTGGAGCGCAGGGAGCCAGGTTGGGGTGCTGATGTTGTCAGAGTAGCTCTCCCCAGGCCCAGAGATTATCTTTCCAATGGAACTCTCTCCTTTGTTCCCAAGACTCTTGATGATCCCATTCCCCATCCTCTCCTAGCACACAGACCCAGTTCCCTTTCTTCCAAGCTCCAAAAGCCTTGGCTGTGATCTCTCTCCCTCTGGGCCCCACTCTCCCTTCTCCAGCCCCTAGCCTGCCTGCCCCGGGGCACTCAGCCCCACCACCCCAGGCTCTCACAGGCCCCTGGCTCCCAGGGCGGATTGTCTGGCCTGGCAGTCACAGGAGGATCTGGTGTGGCTCATCTACTTGCAGGCTGTGTGACCTTGGGCAAACATTCCCGCCCCTCCCACCTGACCCCCTGGCTTCAGAAAGGGGCGGTTTAGACCATGTCATTTCTGAGCTTGGAGCCAAACCCCACGGTCAGCTCTTGGCAGCCACTACCCTGGTGGGGAGAGCTGTAGGCAAGGGCAGGGTGTGTGCAGGCTGCTGCAGGAGGACACAGACAGGGCCTGGCGGGCTTGGGAGAGGGAGAGGCGGGGGCTCCAAGGGTGTTTGTGTGTGTGCTGGGGAGGAGAGGCGAGGGCGGAGGGAGAACGCAGAGGAGCTGCTGGACTAGAACAGAAGAACCCCTTAGCCTGTATATTTAGCTCATCGAGGTATATAAACAGAAACCTGGAGCGGACTCAATGCTCCCCCCCAAGCGTGAGTCATCAGTGCTGCTGCAGCTAAAGTTAGGCTCTCCAATCACAGGCTCCCTCCCCTCTCCCCTCTCCCCCTTCCCCTCTTCTCTCCCACTCCCCTCTCCCTCCCCCTCCTCACACCATCCCCTTAATGCCTCCTTATCTCCTAATCTCTCCTCCCCATCTCTCCCCTCCCACCATTCTCCCTAAATCTCTTCTGGCTGATGCTTTAAACTCCCTCCCTCCCAGATCTGCCCTTCCCCTTGCATGCTCTCGATCTTTTCCTTGATACTCCCCCCCCATTTTTATTCTTCTCTTTTTCTTTTTCCTCTCTCTCTCACACGTTTCAATACATCTTTCCCTCTCTCCAAGTGCATTTGGGAAAGGGTATTTTTACACTTGCATTTGTATTTGTTTGAACCTAGTAATAATAACATGCATGTGTCTGTGTGTACTTGAGAGGGGGTGTGCATGTGTCTGTGTGAATTCGTCTCTTGGTGTGAGGGTGTATTTAACAAAAATGATATCTGTTTGGGTGTATGTGTGAGGGTGTCTGCGGTGTTTGTGAGCCTGTGTGAATGTGTCAATATGTGTGTCTGTGTGAGTGCACACATGAGAGTATGAGGATTGTGTGTGTGTCAGTGTCTCTGTGTGTTTCATCCCCTTTGGGGGAAGGGTAGCTCTGTGCCCCCAGAAGTAAATGTTCAGGGTTTAGTAGTAGAGAACCCCTTCCCCAGTTTCCAGTGGGGGTTTGCGGTGCAGAAGAATCTCTGGCCCTAATAGATTGCGGGCAAGGCAGCTATGGGTTCCAGGCTGTCTAGAGAATGGACCCAGGCATGACTTTTGAGCCCTGCCACTTGTTGCTGTGTGACCTTGGGCCAGTCTCTTGGCCTCTCTGGGTCTTGCTGACGTGATGAACCTGATGACCCTGCTTACCTTGCCAGGCTGGGGGAAAGGTAGCAAGGGAATTCATGGGTGCAGAGGTGCAGAAGGAGAGTGATGAGGACAGGCTGGGCACTGGGATATCCAAGGCCTCTGTGTTAGGTGTTTGCTTTTCTGCCTCAGTGGGGCTCTTGCTGCTTCCCCCACTGTGTATTTATAATTTTTGCCAATGTTCAGACAGAACTGGAGGCTGGATACCCTCACTGGAGGTGTATCTTCATCAGTGGATTCCACTCCCACCTTTGAGATACATCTTGAAAGCTGCTCTCTGCAGGAAACCTCCCAAATATCTGTCAAGGTGCGCCCCTTCCTCCTCCATTGCTCCACGGGCCTCTCTAATACCTTCACCACGGTCCATGTCTCTGCCTTCAATATGGGGGAATCCTGGAAAGGATTTACCAAAGGGAATAGTGGGCATCTGTGTGAGTGGGTGTGCCCCGGGGACAGTGCAGGAGAGGAAAGGGGAGAGACTGACAGCAGGGGTGAGCCTGGCCGAGACTCTGGGCGGGCCATTTTAGCTCAGGCTCTGCTCACCCAGAATGGAGAAGTGTCTGGGCCTTCAGTTGGGTGGCTACACTCAGACTTTACATCAGGGACCAAGGAATTGCCTGAGAAAGCATTACTCCTCTGACCCCTGGGTGGGTGGGGACTGATGAACAGGGCGCCTTCTCTACCAGGCAGCCCCGGAGATCTGTTACCACTTCAAATGACCCCACCATCCTTATTCTCCACCAGTTTCCCTTGTTTTATTTTTCTTTACAGGTTGATCATCATCTGATGTCCTATATATTTCATGTATTTATCTTAAAAAAAAAACCAACCCTGGTTTTTTTCTTTCTTTTTTTTAAGGCTTTATTTATTTATTTGAGAGAGAGAGAGAGAGAGAGAGAGTGAGTGCACCAGCAGAGGGAGGGGCAGAGGGAGAGGGAGAATTGAGCAGGGAGCCTGATTTGGGGCTTGAACCCAGAACCCAGGGATCATGACCTGAGCCCAAGGTAGATGCTTAACTGACGGAGCCACACAGGTGCCTCTCATGTATTTATCTCACGTATTTTCTGACTCACCTACTCCAATATAAGCTCCATGCAGGCAAGGACTTCATTTTATTCACTGCTGTACCCCTAGGGCCTGGAACTGTGTCTGACACACACAGTTGGGGCTCAGAATGAGCTGCTGAAAGAGTGCCTGGTTGGCTCAGTTGATTAAGTGTCTGACTCTTGATTTTGGCTCAGGTTATGATCTCCAGGTCATGAAATTGAACCCTGTGTTGGGGTCCCCGCACTCAGAGCAGAGTCTGCTTGAGATTCTCTCTCCCCCTGCTTGTGCACACACTCTGTCTCAATAAATAAATACTCAAAAAAAAAAAAAAAAAAGGAGCTGCTAAAGAGACCAAGATACCCTGCCATATCCTCCTGTGTGATCATCATTCATTCACTTGACCTCTGGTACCTACACTATGCCCATTCTTTGCAAGTCTCCCAGCCTAGCAAGAGCAGAGCAGAGAGGTAGGCCATCAAGACTGGACAGGGCGGGGATGTGGAGTGAGGAACCCCTGACTTGGCCTGGTGTGATCCCAGAGGAGGAGATGTCTGAGCTGGGCTTGAGGATTCCAAGGCACTCTCTAGGTGGAGACATTTGATTATGGCTCTTTCTTTCTTTCTTTCTTTCTTTCTTTCTTTCTTTCTTTCTTTCTTTCTTTCTTTCTCTCTCTCTCTCTCTCTCTTTCTTTCTTTCTTTCTTTCTTTCTAAGATTTTTTTACTTATTTATTTATCCATAAAGACACACACACACACACACACACACAGATTGAGAGAGAAGGCAGAGACACAGGCAGAGGGAGAAGCAGGCCCCATGCAGGGATCCCGATGGGGGGACTCCATCCTGGGCCTCTAAGACCACACCCCGGGCTGCAGGCGGCGCTAAACCACTGCACCACCGGGGCTGTCCCTGATTATGGCTTTTTCTATCCACCCCCCACCCCAAGACATCAATAAAGAGAGGGCAGGGCTGGGGATTATTCTCTAAAACTCAGAGTTGGCATGGACACAGAGCAGGCCCTCTCAGCTGGGGAACTATCTCCGAGATCCTTAGCTCTGTGATCCTTCCTGGGGGGTACAGTGGGGTGGGGTTTTCCAGTTTTAAAAAAGATCAAAACCTTAAAAGGACCACAGCCCTGATGGTAGAATTTCAGGCCCTCTAGGAGGCTGAGGAGGTGCCCACCCTGCCTCCGGGGAAAGCCAGCCTGCTCCCTAAAATGCCCATCCTGAGCCATCCGGGGTCAGAAGGTTGTAGGGCAGGGGCCAAGGCCAACCTGGGCCAGCCTCTCCAGCCCTGAGCCGGCTTGCACCCGCACAAACCCACACTCATCTCTCCTTGATGGTGACATTGAAGGTGGCTTCCTGAGGCTGGACTGCCAGGGTGCCGGCCTTTGTCCAGCCAGGGATAAAAGGAAGAGTTGCCTGCTCTATTATTCTTTCTCCAAGCAGCAGGAGGAGCAGAGAGAGAGAGGGCGTGAGAGCACGCGCACATGCGTGAGAGACACATGCACGCACAGAGCATGGGGACAGGGAGCGGAATAGACAGACAGGCAGCTATAGATGCCCAGGAGACGGGGTTGCAGAGAAGGAGAAGTGAGAGAGAGGAGGGAGATGGAGGAAGAAAGACAGAGTCAGAGGAAGAGGAAGGCAGAGAAACAGCCCAGAAGGAAGGGAGTGACCTGGAGGATCGGAAGAAGAAGAAAGACACCCCCAGGGGCAGAGGGAATAAAGCTGAGGTCGGGGTGCCCACAACTGTGCTGAATTCTCTCCCTCCTTCCCTCCCTCTCGCCCCTTGGGCTCCACCGTTCCTGAGCTCGGCTCCTTTCACCTCTCTCGTCCCCTGAAACCAGGGTCCTCCCCGACCTCCTTGAGTTTCCAAGTCCTGTTCCTCTGCCCTCTGAAACATCCCTCCAATCTGCCTCAGCCATCCTGCCAGCAGTGCAGCCCAGGCTAGTGCGGCCTCTCACCTGGCCTCTGCAATCAGCTCACTCAGCACCGGGGCAGGGCCCCTCCCCACTCACACTTCCCTCAGCCTGGCATTCAGACACTTGGCCTGACCACAGTGGGACTTCCTCTTGTTCCCACAACAAGCCTTGCTCCTTCCTACCCCTGGGCCTTTGCACCTGCTGTAATGCCTGCCCAGAACCACCCTCCTTCAATGCTTTGGAGTAAAACTCTTATCTGCGCAGCCCCTGCCCTCCCTCCAAGCCTTTATGTGGTCACTGGTCACACTACTGTGGGAAGCCTTCTCCAACCCTCCCACACCAGAAACAATGGTTTTCTCTTCTACTCCACTTACCCCGGGTTGTCTAAACATGGCTGTTCCCCACTGGGCTGGGTTTTGTCATCACTGTATGTCCAACACCTTGCACATAGTAGGTGGTCAATAAATGTCACTGAGCACTCATCGGGCGTGACCGATGGATGGCATGCTGCATCACCTTGCATGACCTCAAGTTCTGCATCAGTAAAATAGACCTGGAAATGACTGCTCAGAGCACTGGCACTCAAGAAATGCACTCAGCAAATATTGAGCACTTACTGCATGCCAGGTAGTGCATGGTGGATGTGGTGAGGCACCTAGGAGATGATGTGCCACTGGTCAAACAGCAGTCATATGTGCAGGGGGCAGTGGTGGAGGGTGGGGGGCTTCTGGTGTCTCTGCCTGGGGTGGGGGTTTGGACAGTCCCCTGCTGCAGTTCCTCCGTCTGACATTCACACTGGAATAAACCCACTGTTGCTCCGTCCCCGCCCTTGCTGGTTGTAGACTGCTGGGGTACTGGCAGCCCTTTCCAGATGTGCCCAGACTGGATTCTTCAAGCTCCATCCAGAAGCTTCTAGGTCAGGGACGCCTGGGTGGCTCAGAGGTTAAGCGTCTACCTTCAGCACAGGGTGTGATCCTGAAATCCCGGGATTAAGTCCCACATCGGGCTCCCTGCATGGAGCCTGCTTCTCCCTCTGCCTGTGTCTCTGCCCCTCTCTGTCTCTCATGAATAAATACATAAAATCTTAAAAAACAAAAACAAAAACAAACCAGAAGCTTCTAGGGCATCAAATGGTCTTCTCTGGATGAGAGTCAGGGACCTCCCGCCTGGCAACAACCTGAGGATCCTGTGTTCTGTCCCCTTTCCCTCTCTCTGACTCCAGCTTCCTTCCTGGGCAGGTGGGAGAAGGATAGAAGGATCTCTCTCTCTCTCTCTCTCTCTCTCTCTCTCTCACACACACACACACACACACACGCTGGCATGGCATTCTGCCTCTGCTCATTAGCTGAGTGACCCTGGATAATTTACTTAATTTCTCTGGATGCTGGTTCTCCCGTCTATAAAATGAGCTTCATGGTACCTCTCACCCAGAACTGTTGCCAGGATCAAATGGGCTAACGGTGTAAATTAGGTACCTGTGGATGGGGAGGGAGGGTGCCCTTGCTCCCTACTTGGGTAAGACCTCATCTGTCCTGACTGGTCAGGATTTCTGTGGCCACAGCGCCCCTGGGGGGGATGCTAAGGTCCCCCTGGGCCTCTCTGACTTTGACCTTTGCTCCTGCCAGCTTAGTCCAGTTGGGGGGATGGATTGGCTGGTCCCAGGGCTGGTTGTCCCTGTCAGCAACTTTCTTGACATCCACACACAGGACACTCACTTGCACCAGGCCTGTGTGTGTGTGTGTGTGTGTGTGTGTGTGGTATGTGTGTCTAGTTGACTTTCCAGGGGCTTCCACGGAGAGGGGAACCGGTGCTACAGCCATGCAAGCTACTCGCTTCAGAGTCCTTCACCCCTCTCTGGGGTGCTTCCCCAGGACTCCCCCTTGGTGTGACCCCGCCTCCATCCATTTTGCAGTCTCTCCTCCCCTCTCCCTTCACTGTCCACACTTCCCCTCTGAAACTCCCATTCTTCTTCCTCGGCCCATCCAGCCACGACCCCTAGATTGGGCTCTTGGGCTCTTAGAACCCAATCCCCTCTGCAACCCCCTCGGCCCACCCTCCAAGTCCCCTCCCTGTTTCACCCATAGTCAGCTTTTCCAGAGCTTTCATCTCATAACATCCTCCGGCCTTGGCACAGGCCCAGTACCCAGTGGGTGCTTAATAAAGGCTTTCGGGATGTTGAGGTTCATTTTCTGCCATTGGTTTTCTCCTATCACGGTGGGCTGCTCCTGGGGCCTGGTCCTTAGGTGTCCAGGTTGCTGCTTGGCTTCTGAGAGCAGTCCCTTCCATGCCCCAGGGGTCAGACTGTGCTCTAAAGGGGTACAGAGTGGCCTATGTGAGGGTACCACTGGCCGGATCCCTTTCTACTCTGATAGGTGAGGCCACTCAACCGGTTTGGAATCCTGGACACTTCCACTCTTAGAATTTTTGAATCTTAGAATTCAGAATCCTAGTTAAGAGCAGATTCTGGAGGCAAATGCCCTGATTTCAAATGCCAGCTCTCCTGTGTATCAGCTGTGTGATCTTGAGCAAGTTACCTGACTTCTCTGTGCCGATGCTCCTCGTCTGTAAAACAGCAGTGACGATTAAAAAGATTGTGGAAAGGATTAAATTCGTCAAAATTTGTCAAGGGCTTAAACCAGGACCTGGTGCAGATCAATGCTTTGTGTTTGGGAAACAAATCAGTGTGGATTTTGAGGATTGGCATCTTTGTCTCTGTGTGTTTAGGATCTTTATCCTGGAAGGGACCTCATCTCGTGTTCTGCAGCAGGAATTCTGCACCAGTTTTCTTCTGCCCCAGCTTGCTTATCCCCCTTAATAGATTCGTCCTACCCTTCTAGCTACTCCAATTGCTGGAAAGTTCTCCCAGGGACAGAAGGGAGCCCGGGCTGCTCTGGGAGTAGCGAGTGAGGGCCTGGTTGGGTTTGGGTGCTCGCGAGAGGGGACAGGGAGCCTGGCCCAGCTGTCAGCTCAGGTGGGTGCACTAAGGACTCCAGGCCGGGGTCCACCCCACTGTCCTCCTGGCAGGCCGCTGCTCCCAGGGCACGGCGGGGCCTAATGAGTGAGTGAGGCTGCTGCAGCCTTCTGCAAATACCAGACACAATATAAATAGCAATAATGAATAAATGAAGCTCTCGCCGCCAGCGAGGGCCTCCGGGAGGGACTGCCACAGCCTGGCCTTTGGCCCGGGCCTGGAGTTGCAATCCCATCTGCCAGCAGGATTGAGGGTCGCCTCTTTGTCCCCACTTCTTCTATGACCTTTAATCTGTCTGCAGCCTCCCGTGCATGGAACCCACCACCATGCTGAGGGCAGAAGGATGAAAGAATGGACAATGAAGGCAGAAAGTATTTAGGGTAGACATTAAGCAGAACTTCTCGCCAGTGTGTGGATGCTTGAGGGTGGCTGGGGAAGGGGTGTCAGTCCTCCAAGGATGAGGAGCGCACTAGAATCATGGAAGGAGTCAGTTTCTCCTTAAATATGAAAAAGAACTTTGAAGGATCAGAGGTGCTCGGAGAGCAAAGCAGCTGCCCAGGGAAGTAGTGAGATCAGTGTCACCCCAGGCATGCGAGCAGGGGCTGGGCGGCTGCTTTGGGAGGTGGAGCTGAAAAGACTCAGTCCTGGGAATTCACTATCTGGCGGCTTACTCAAGGTCCTGTCCAGTCTTTTGAACTTTAGGAAAATGCTGCCAGAGGACAATGGAGAGAAAGCGAGCCCTGTTCGGGAGCTTCTCCCTGACTTGCTGTCTGATTGCTGTCACTGTCCCGGGCCTAGGGCTTTCTAGCTGAGCACTCGGTGGGTCAGGGCCAGAGTGCCTGCCCCGGCCACCTGATTTCTCACCTCCGTGCCTTTGCTTGTGTCCTTTCTTCCTCCTTGAAGCCGTTTCTCTGCCCATCACCTCTCTTATCTCAGTCTCATGTGAGCACTCGAGGCACAGTGTGAGCCTCCTGCCCTTGGTGAGGTTGTCGCTTGAAGACCCCTGATCTGAAGGCCACTCCATTCTGACATAAATCCACCTCACAAGGGGACACCCTCTGTCCCGCTTACTCCATGCCTACAACACCTTTCATTGTGGTCCGGTGACAAAGTTTTGTCTTGTCTCCCTGGATGGATGAAAGGGTAGGAAGGGATGAATGTTTGTGAAGCACCTACTAGATGCCAGGGATGGTGCTAAGCCCTTTAGGGACTGTTCACATTCTGCTAAGTGTGAACTTTTAGCTCCATTTCACAGATGAGGAACCTGAGGCTCAGAGATTTTAAGGGGCTTTCTCAGTCAGGAAGCCACAGAGCTGGGATCAAATCTGAGTCCCTGTTCGTCCACAGCTCTGCCCACCTGCCAGGCCAGGTGGCCCCAAGGCAGGCCTCAATATCCTCAGGATTAGCTCCCCCCAACCGCAGCCCCGCCCCCCCCCCCCCAATTTTCCAAGGAGATGAGGTTGGGATGGAGAGGGCTGAGCTGAGTGCGTCCTATCCATCAGGCTCCTGTGGCCCAGGCTGCCCAGGGGAAGTGGAGAGGCTAGGGGCATTTGAAGCTGGAGAAAGAAGCATCAGTTTTACTTAGGAGGCCTCCAGGAAGCCTTCCTGGAGGAGGTGGCCTTTCAGTCAAGCCCTAAAGGTTGGGAAACAGCACAGATGCGGGGAAGAAGCGAGAGGAGAGAAGCTGCCCGAAGCTGCCCGGGCCCTAGAGCCGCCTTTGGAGCCCAGTGGCGGCCTGCTCCACCATTTCCGAGCCGTGGCCTCAGCTGGGCAGCGCCCCTCCTGGGCGGTGGAGCCCCCCCCCCCCCCCCCCCCCCATCTCACAGTACCTGGGTGAGAATCCAAAGTGTTACGCGCCGAGCAGGCACCTGGGACCCGAGGGTGGTCGGTCATGGGGTCCCTCCCTCCTTGCGCATGACGCAGCCCCTGGAGAGGACCCTCCCCCGGCGCGCCCCTGAATTGCGGGGGGAGGCGGCGAGGCCGGGGCTTCCCGCCCTCGGGGGCGGCGTGGGGGCTCAGCCGCCGCCGGAGCCTGTCTGTCGCCTCCCGCCTCCCCCCGGCGTCCCGCGCCTGCAGCTTTCCCCGAAGACATTTGGTGTCAGTATAAGGACGGCTTTGCCTCGCACGCGGCGCGGCTCGGTCTCGCCGCCGCCGCACGTCCCCGCACCGCCGGGCGCTCGGGCTCCTCCGCAGCCCCCGCCGCGCGCAGACCCCGCGCCTCGAGCCCGCGGCCGGAGGCGCGAGCCCAGCCGAGCCGAGACCGGCCCCGACCCCGCGCCGCCGCCGCCGCCGCCGCCGCCGCCGCCGCCGCCGCGCGGTCCTCCCGGGCCCCCGCCCCGCCCCGCCCCGCCCCCGCCGGGTCCCGGCGCCCCCGCCCCCCGGCCCGGCCCCGGCCCCGGAGCGCCGCGCTCCCGCCCGCCCGCCCGCCGCCCGCCGCCCGCCGCGCGCTCCAACTCCCGCGCCGTCCGCCGCTCGTCCGCGCCGCCGGCTCCGCGCCGCTGCCCCAGGCTCGCCGCCCTCCCGCCATGGCCCGGGCCCCGGGGCCCGCCGCCCCCCGCCCGCCGCCCCGCGCGCCCCAGGGGCTCAGCTGATCCTGAACCGGCGGGGGGCGGCGGCGGCTGGCGGGGCCGGGGTCCCTGCCTCTCCGGCTGCGGGGCACGCGGCGTCCCCGCGCCTCCACCCGGACGACCCCTGCTGCCCTGCCGGGTCCGTGCGCAGGTAGGTGGGGGCGGGGGCTCCGCTCCGAGGCCGGTTCTTAGCGCGTCGGGTCTGTGGCTCTGAGGCGTTTGTTTGTTTGCTTCTGGGACCGACTCCCCGCCCCCCGCGGCCCCGACACACGCGTGCCCAGCGGGTCGGCCCCTCCCGTGCTGTCGGGCAGGTGCCTCGGGAGGAAGGACGGGAAACTTTGACCGGTCCCTTCTCCAAGGCCACGAAAGTTCTCTCGGTGCCGACGCCGAAGCCGCGAGCCGGCGCCGCAGAAATGGATTCAACAAGTCAGGCTGCCGGCGGGGGTCCGGGCTGGGTCCGGGCTGGGTCCGGGCTGGGTCCGGGCTGGGTCCGGGCTGGGTCCGGCCGTCCCGCCGCCCCGCGGTCCCGCCGCTGCTGCGGCTCTGCGGCCACCGGCCCAGGGCGGTGTCGGCGTCCAGAGGGCTGCGCCGGGCGGGCTGGCGGAGGGACGGTAGCAGCGGGGGATTGGATGGGGGAAGCCGGCGGCCCAACTTTCCTGGAGGCAGAGGTGGTGGTGGGCCGGCGGGTCAGCACCTGGGGGGACTCAAGGCTTCACTGCAGGAGGCCAGGCCGGGGGCTGGAGCGGGACTCTAGGGGGTAAAAGAAATCCTCGGCAGGTTGGGGCTGGTTATATAATGAGTGTTTATGATGATTGGGTTTTAATTGTCTGCTGGGTGGTGTGTCGGGGGATGTGGGGGGCAAGAGGCTTTGGCAGGGGGTGGGCAGGCCTCTTGGGGGGGGGAGCATATGCCCGGGGAGGGGGCTTTTGGATGGGCCCAGGCTGAGGTATCAGTGAGCCGCTCTGCTTGTGTCTTTCTCCTCCTTTCGGGGTCCTGGGGGGCTCTAAGCCGGGCATGAGGCTGGCATGTGGGGAGACCTCTGAGCCATATCCTGGCTGTGTGAGTCTGTGTTCTGGGTCCAGGTGTGTGTGTGTGTGAGAGAGAGAGAGAATGAGAGGGACAGAGAGAAAGCTTGCTTGCGTCTGTGCCTGTATGGTGTGATGGGGTCTGACACGCCATGTGAGGAATGTCCTAGGGCTGGAGTGCTCAGGTTGGCCTGAGCAGGGAGCGGGGCTGTCCTTCTGTCTCTCACCGTCCTGAGGATTCACCCAGCAGATACTGGCGCCACCTGGGAGCCGGGATGCTGTGCAGATAGGGATGTGGGGCCATGGGCTGGGCCCGCAGGAAAGGGTCTGGCCCAGGAGTTCAGGCCTGCTTCCCGAGGCTGCAATCCTCAGGCCCTGCCCACACTGTCAAGTCACCTCTTGGATCAATATTTCCCCTCAGCCCCAAGGACTGGCTTTGGAAACTCGTCCACCCTTCAGGATAAACTTTTTGTTCAGACTACAGGACCTGGGCTGGGCTGGGGACAGGGTGGGGAGTCCGGCTACCTTCCTGTCCCCTTCCTGCCTCCACCATCCAGGCTGAGCCAGAGGGAGGGGATGCCAGTGGGTGACAGGGTAGGGCGACACAGAGTAGGGACCAATTCTGAGGCTGCAGTCGGGGGAGGAAGAGGAAGAGGGAGGAGCACATCCTGGGGGGGTGGTGCTGAGCCGTCTGGCACCAAATTCATGAGGCCCCGGGCACACATGCCCCAGAGAGCCTGAGCCCCACACTGAGTCCCTGCACTCTCTTCCTGGCTGCTCAGAGCCTGCCCCTGGGCACCCCGAGGGGCAGCTTTGGGGAGGGGCTAGAGGGTTGGCAGGAGGCCCCTCCTGGATCCTTCCCACCCATTCTAGGTGCTTCTGAGAGGGCATCTTCTAGGCCCACCAGGGGGCACCAGGCAGCAGTTCCCCAGTCCGGGTGCCCTGACTCCCCTTGACCTTGGGTGGGCATGTGGGGGCAGAGGTGGCTGTGAGAACTGCTCCTCTCTCAGCCTCCATCATGGGCTCCAGACGGACTCCTCCAGGGAGCCCACAGCCAAGCGGGGAGCAGTTTGGGGACAGCTGTGACTGCAGCTCCTCTGCCTCCTGTACCGGATCCACACCCTGAGTGCAGGGCGTCACCACCTGTGACTCCCCCAGGCCCCTTCATCATGCCGCCTCCACTGCCATCTCTGCCAGCCTCACCCCGTGCCCTGCACCCCAAGTGGGACTCCCCTGGGGCTCAGCCCTCCCGGGAAAGTCTGTTTCTGGACACCACTTGGGTTCTCCCCCACCCTGGAAGAGCTCCCGCCCCCAGGCAGCTTCTGAATGCTTGCCAAGGTGACAAAGCAGGCTCTTGTGGGGCTCCTGGATTCCCGGCCGCCTCCCCTCTGCCCGCTTGTTCTCCGAGTGCCCAGCCCCCAGCTCAGGGTGCTCAGACACTACCACAGCGTCTGGAAGGAGGGGATGCCAGGCTGGGTGTGGGGGTCCAGGGAGCCGCCGGCAGGCTGTAGGGAGAGCAGGGTCCTCCTGCCCTCTTCTCCATCTCCTTTCCTCCTCCCTGCTTCCTTTCTTGTCCTTCCTTCGCCGCTGCTCCTTTCTGACCCCTCTCCTCCCTCCAGTTCTTTTCTGCAGAATGTTTTCTTCAAGCACGTTCCCAGGATCTGCTCCTGCCTTGTTCCCTCAACCCTGTGTCCACCGTCCAGGGCGCCCTGGGTGTGCGGTCGGTGTGTCCGTGCCCCGGGATCCACCGTCTGTGGCTCTCGGTAGAGGGTGTGTGTGTGTGGGTGTGTGTGCATCTGTAGGTCCGTGGGTCCAAGGATCTGCAGATCTGTGGGTGTACGTGTCTGTGCATCTGTGATGTGTGGAGCCTTGGATCCATGGGTCTGTAGGTCCGTGGGCCTGTGGATGCTGATATCCAGGAAGATGTGGGCTCAGTCTCTCCCCCTCATGGCTGCCAGTCTGAGGAAGGAAGAAAACAAAGCCGATTCCCTTTTCTCTCTCTCCTGTATTTATGAAGCACCTACTATGTGCCAACCCCTGTTCTGGTTGCTGGGGGACACAGCGGTGAACAACAGGGAGCAGATAACATCTGCCCCAGTGCCCCTGGGGTGGGGGGCCCAGGGCCTCCTCTGGGCCAGGTGCTGTGTGGGCACATGGATGCAGGGCCTGGCTTTCTCTTGTGCCCTTGGCCGGGAGACCGGGACTCTGCTTGGTGTGTAGGCGACACAGCCTGGGGAGGGCTTGAAGGCACAAGGTGTTTGGATGTCCTCGAACGGGAGTGAGGGGCTTTGGGGGCTCGTTGAGCAGGACCGGATAAGAGGGGGGTGGTTTCTCCAGGATGGAGGCCAGGGTCTTTCGGGGCTGGAAGTCAGCGCCGACCTAGCCCTGCCTCACAGACCTCTCCCTTCATGTCAGAGCCCTACCTCTGCCAGTTGCCCCCTTTTCTGTACTCTGGCCATGGTGGTCTCACTGGTGATGCATTTTGAGAATAGGGTCAGGCTTTCCTCTCTCCTCTTCATTGACTGCCGGTCCTGATGAGCAGGGCGGGCCACAGGCAGCTCTCTGTCGGTCCAGGGACGGAGGCCTTCTCCCCGGGATCCCTCAGCTCTTGTCCTAGTGGGGAGGAGAGACAAGAGCAAGTTCATGATCATGGGCATGGCCCAGAGGAGCAAGGCCTGGGGGAGAGTCAGCTTCTTGTACAAGTGGGACCATTCCTTTCACCTTAAAGGATTTCTGTGAGGCTTAGAAGCGTCTCTGCAGGGCCTAGCATGGGGCCTGGTACAGAGAACTGAAACTGTTTTGCCTTCATGAAGGTACTTTCCAGTTCTCTCCCCCCGTTTGCTATCCCGTTAGTGAGGTAGACAAGGAATCCCGTTCTGCATTTTATACACGAGGATGTGAAGCTTGATGAGGCGGTGTGGTGCAGCGAGAGTGGCGCTGGGCCCCGAGCCCGGGCACTGAGACTCCTGATCCAGTGCTCTTCCTTCTAGAATGACCTCCCTCCCTCCAGGGACCCCATTCACTCTCATTTTTTAGCTGAAGTAAGACCCAAGGCACTCATTACTGCAGAATGAGTAAAAATGATCAGCAGAGTCGCCTGCTGGGAAATGTTCAAACACACTGATGGAGACTCTAATACAGTCTCGCTGGCTGGCACTAGTCATAAGGCTGAGAGCTGACAGTGACAATGTCTAGTGACAGACATGTGGACAGGTAATGGGGGTGGGTGTGCTGCGGTGGCCTGTCTACCACCTGATCTGGATGACCCTTTAACTGGCAACAAGGATTTGGGTCTTCCAGATCCAACGCTTAGCTCTTTCAAGTAGCTAAGTAGCTCTTGACCCTGGGAAAATCCCTTAACCTTTTTTTTTTTTTTTTTCCCTTAACCTTTCTGGGCCTCAGTTTACCTACCTATAAAGCGGAGAGAGCAAAAACACTTTGCTGGATTTTTTTTTTTTTAAGATTTTATTTATTTATTCATGAGAGACACACAGAGAGGCAGAGATGCAGGCAGAGGGAGAAGCAGGCTCCCTGCGGGGAGCCCGATGTGGGACCCCAGGATCACGCCCTGAGCCAAAGGCAGACACGCTTAACCGCTAGGCCACCCGGGCATCCCTGCTTTGCTGGATTGTAAAGAGCTGCCTGGCACGTAGTAAGTGCTCAACTAATAATGTTGTCTCTGACTCTTGTTAGCCACCACGGGAGGGGGTTCCGAGCCAATTCATTGAACACTGTGAAGCTGGGAGCGGGGGTTGGCTGTTGATTTTGGTGACAGGCCTAAGATGACTGCAGTGTGTGCAGGCAGAGAGGGCAAGTTTTGTGTCAGGTCATGCATCCGGGGCCATCTTTGAGCCATTCATCTTTAGGCTACAGGAGCCTTTGAAGAGGATCTGAGGGGGCCAGTAGACCGCATACACTGTAGATGCTGCAGTCTGACTGGGTTGGCAGCCAGGCTCTGGGGCTCCCCGGCTATAACAAAAGACGACTCCACTGCAGAATCAGGCAGGTGACCTCTCTGCTCTTCTCTGGACTATTTGGTGCCAATCTGGTCCTGCCCTTTTGCAGGAAAGTAAGCAAACTTGAGTGTGACTGGGGACGGGTCCCAAAGAGTAGATGATCCGGAAATGTCGCCCAAGGAGTGGTTGAGGGAGCTGGTGACAAGAGGCCCTGGGGCAGATGAGGCTCCGGGGTGGGCGGGCTGTCGTCATGCATCTGCAGGGCTGTCATGCAGAAGAGGGAGCAGACAGAGGGTTCCAGGGGCTCTGGGATGCCGGCTGAAAGATTCTGGGAGGCGCATTTCCCACAGCCCCATAAAGACCTTTCTACAGGCCGCCAGATGCCGGCTCTGCACTGGCGAGCATGAGTGTGTGTGAGTGTGTGTGTGAATATGAGTGTGTGAGGTGCGTGTTTGGGTCTGTGTGAGTACACGCGGTGTGTGTGAGTGTGAGAGTACATGCCTGGTTGTGTACATCTGTGAGTGCGCGAATGGATGTGTGTGTGTGAGTACGCGCGCGTGTGTGTGTGATCTTTGTGCTGATGAGCATGTGGTGACCAACTACGCCCCTTTGGGGATCCCATTCTTTTCAGAGACTCCTGTGTGGAGCTCTGAGGTCATAGGAGTCTAAAACCAGCCGCTGTGTTTCTGGGGCTTCTGAGTTCCGGGATTCTGGAATTCCACGGCTGACCCACTGACAAGCACAGGAGACCGTCACAGGGCCTACCACGTGCTGGCTCGGTGTCTGGTGGTGCAGCCAGGTGCTCACAGTGTCGCCCCAGCTCGTCCTCCCAGTGGTCCCGCCATGGAAGAGTTGTCACCATCACTTTGTAGTCAGGATCACTGAGGGCCACTGCCGGGCTGAGTGGTGTGCCAAGGTGGATTGGTGTCAGAGCTGGGACTCTGGCACAGTCTTGGCTTCTGGCGTGTGCTCTGAAATACCATGCTATAGAATCTGAGGTTATTGTAGCTAATATTGTGAGCTTCTAAGGTTCTGGATGATTCTAAGATACTCTGATTCTGAGATTCCTAGAATCTGGTATTCCCAGAATGAATTTGTTGCTTATTGTCCTAGCTACGACATTAGCTGATGTGTTGATGTGTGGTCATTGATAAAGGAATAAACAAGTTGTCTGCCTGTGTGTGCCCATGAACACACACACACACACACACACACACACACAAGTGCATGCATATGCGTGTATACACACGTGCTCACGCGTGTGCACGTGCACACATCGCCTGGGGTGACCAGGCTAAGCCTCCTGTCTTTCTCCACCAGTGCTCTGAGCTCTGCAGACAAAAGACCTCTCCTCACCATACTCCAAGGGCTCTGGAAGATTCTGGGAGCCAGATTTCCCCACAGACTTGGGAAGACTTGCAGGGTCTTCGTCCACACTGGGGCTCTTGGCTGCACAAGCAGCCACATGGGTACTGTCTGCGGACTTAGCTTGGGAAGGAAGGCCTGGTTCCAGGACACCTTTTCCTGTCCCAGGGTGGTGTCTGTTAATGTTCAGTGCTTAGGTTCGGGAGTGGGAGTTGACTCTGCTCTATACCAGCTGAGTGAGAATGGGCCTTGCTGAACTTCTCTGGGTCCCAGTTTCTTTCTTCATAAAGTAGAAATAAGGATGGTTTGTACCTTAGCGTTCTGGGGTAGAAATGGACATAAATGATGCATGGTGGTGAGGGTGGTGATGGTGGTGATGATGGTGATAAAGGTGATGGTGATGATGGTGGTGGTGGTGATGATGGTGATACGGGTGATGGTGATGATGGTGGTGGTGATGGTGGTGGTGGTGGTGATGATGATGATAAGGGTGGTGGTGGTGAGGGTGGTGAGGGTGGTGGTGGTGATGGTGATGGTGATGATGATGATGGTGGTGGTGGTGTTGATGGTGATAATGGTGATAGTTATGATGATAAGGGTGATGGTGGTGATGATGATAGTGATAGTGGTGATGGTGGTGATGGTGATGATGTTGATAATGGTGATGGTGATGATGGAGATGGTGATGGTGGTAGTGGTGATGGTAGTGATGGTAGTTATGGCAGAGAGAGATCTGGGATGGCAGCCCCTGGGGATGTCACAGCTGGCCTCATGTATGCTTGGACATCTACCTTCATGGGTCTTAGAGAGCCTTCCCATCCACATCATGTGGGACCTGCTGATGCAGCAGAAAGAGGGCTGAACTTTATGAAGAGAAAGGCTGAGGCTCCAAGAGGCTGGTGGAATCAGGGGTGCAGAGTGTGAGTTCCAGTCACAGTGAGGTTCTGCTCCTGCCTCTGCACTTGCTCACGGAGACCAGTCCAGTTACCACCCCGTAGCCTGGTGGCCCCACTCTTGGAATACTTACAAGGAGGAGGCTCAGGATGTGGAGGCTGCTCAGACTCTGGGGCCAGAGGGACCTGAGTTTGAGTCCATCAATGCTGTCACCTAAAGCCAGTCTTCTCATCCCCATGAGGCTCCATTTTCAGACAGGTTGGAGCCCCGGGGAGCCCAGCTGCCAACCTCTCAAGAGCTTCCTGCCATAGGCAGCTGGGCGGCTGGGGACCAGAACAGGGCTTCAGGGCACAGGCCAGAGGGAATTGGGACTAAAGGAAGCAGAGAGAGTGGCACCCTGAGTGGGCCCTGGGGAGCAGGTCAGAGGGTGGAGGTTGGGTGGGCACTGGGGAGCAGGTCAGAGGGTTGAGGCTGAGTGGGCACTGGGGGGCAGGTCAGAGGGTTGAGGCTGAGTGGGCACTGGGAAGCAGGTCAGAGAGTGGAGGCTGGGTGGGCACTGGGGGTCAGGTCAGAGGGTGGAGGTTGGGTGGGCATTGGGGAGCTGGTCAGAGGGTGGAGGCTGAGTGGGCACTGGGAGCAGGTCAGAGGGTGAAGGCTGGTGGGCACTGGGAACAGGTCAGAGGGTGGAGGCTGAGTGGGAACTGGGAGCAGGTTGGAGGGTGAAGGCTGGTGGGCACTGGGAAGCAGGTCAGAGGGTGGAGGCTGAGTGGGCACTGGAAAGCAGGTCAGAGGGTGGAGGCTGGTGGGCACTGGGGAATGGGTTGGGGTGGTGGCCTGGGCAGTAGTGGCCTCTAGGAGTCCTGCAGTGAGGTGGGAGAGGTGTGAGGACAGAAGACCACACAGTGTGACAGCCTTCCACAAGGCCAAGTGAGGCAAAAAGCAAGTTAGGACGGAGTGGACATGGCTGAGAGCAAGGGGGGGCGGGCATCTGCTGTTCTAGAGGCCGCGGCGCTCTTTGAACCCATGTGGCTGCGGGAAGGGGTTTGGAGGTGCCAGGTGGGGTGGCATCGGGACCAACCCAGGGCCAGGCTTTTTTCCTCTAAAATATGTCTCCAATCCACCCCATTCTTCCCACCTCCACCAGTATCCGGGCGGGGCCAGCCCATCCTTCCCACCTCCTTTTGGCCCTCCCTGCCCTACCCCTGCCCCTCCACTCACTCTCCCTTCCACCCGCCTGGAGGAGGGATGGCTTAAAGGCACAGACCAGAGCACACCCCTCCCTGCCTAAAACGCTCCTGTGGCTTCCCGTTGCACTTGGGGAATACACTGCGAGCTCCTTCCGTGCACTCACCGCGGGCCCTGCCAGACACTCATTTCATCCCCTCCCAGGCTCTGGGCTTGGCACACTGGCCTCATTCCTCTCCCCTAAATGCACCGAGCTCATTCCAGCCTCCATCTCTGCACATGCTGTTCCTTCTACCTGGAGTGCTCGTCCTACAGATCACACGTGGCCAGTGCCTTCTGGTTCCTGTTTTGATCTTCGGTGTCTCTCTCCCTCCAGGAGATGCTTTCCCCACTCCCACCTTTCTCCCTTGTTTGTTTACTTCCCAGCACGTTTTATTAACTTATTCAGTGAATATTGGTTGAGCACCTAGTGTGTTCCAGGCACTGTTCTAGGCACTGGGGGGGGGGGGGCTGCAACGGTGAACGAGGTGGCCCGCAGTCCCCCGGCTCTCTTACAGCCTTCTTTCAGATTGGGCAGGCAGCCGCTAAGTCATAAAGATATAAATACATAAATTAAACGGCATGTTTGGTGGTGATAAGGGCTCTGGAACCCAGAGGGAGAGAAATTAATTGACTCGTGTGTCTCTCTCCCTTGCTGGGGCGTCAGCTGAACGGGGGTTGCTGCCAAGCTGCTGTCTTATTCACTGGCGTAGCTGCAGAGCCGGTGCAGCACCTGCACGTAGTAGGTGCTCAGGAAATGTTTCCTGGACAAATGAATCGTCAGGGCCTGGGGGAGCAGGGCGTGGGAGCTGGAGGAGAGAGTGTCCCAGGGAATGGGGTGACCGGAGGTGGAGGAGGCGGCCGGTCCTCTGGGGCCCCAGGACATCCAGCGCGGCTGAAGCAAGGGCCCGGCAGAGGGACGGTGGGCTCCAAGGCGGGCACGGCGGTGGGCAGACCCAGAGCCACCCTGGGGAGGCGGTGGGCAGACCCAGAGCCACCCTGGGGATGAGGTTTTGCAGCCCAGGGGTTGACACATGGCAGGCTGAGTCGCCTGAAAGCTTATGTAAGGCCCACGGCCGTTTTTCTGGAACTGGATGGAGCTTGGGAGGAAAACTCTGCGTCCCTGACCAGCCGGGTAAAGTGGCAGGAGGTGCCAACTCCCGCCTGTCGCCCCCGGGAGCCAGAGAAATGTCCAAACGCATCAGCTCTGGGCAGCTCAGCAGCCGCGGGCGGCAGCCCTCTGGGTGAGCACCAGGAGTGTAGTTTCCATCTCCAGCTCCCATCGCCCAGCCTGGCACGGTCGGGGTCCCAGGGCCCGGGCACCCTGGCACGTGACAATTCAGGGACCGGTGGCCTCTCGGATGAGGTGGTGAGGGGGCAGGCCCTGAGGAGTGGCTGTCTCCCTACCTGTCCGTGGGCCAGCCGTGTCGGGGCGCCAGGCTAGGCATGGTCAGCTGTCGGAGAATCGGGGGGCCAGTGCCGGGACTGTGGCATCTAAGCGTGCCCTAGTTCTACGCTTGGGGCAGTGTGAGGCCATGAGGTGCCACTTCCTTCTCTGGGTCTGTTTCTCCATCTGCGCAGCCGCGTTCCTGGAGTTGTTGGAAGGCTCAGGTGAGACCAGGATGCGCAAGTAACCCCTGAGCTGAAGTCGGGAGCAGCTATGTGGTTTGCAGGGCTCACTGCCCAGTGAAACGGGGCAGGGGGTGCTGATCAAACAGTTATTAAGAATTTCAGGTTGGTGACAACAGGGCATTAAACCCAGAGCGGGGCCCTTCTGAGCATGGAGTCCTGGGTGGCCGCCCAGGTCACATCCCAGGAAGCCAGCCCTGGGGGCGCTGTTGTCCCTCTGCTGTGACCAGGCTGTGTGTCTGTGCCGTCCCTTCTCTGGGCCTCAGTTTCTCTGGCTGTAAGGCAAAGAGCTTGGTGCGCAAGGTCCCTGCGTTGTCACTTTTGTGAGGTGGTGGGTGGGATCCTTGGGCTCCACTGTAGGTCCCAGCTCAGGTGTCACTGCCTCAGGGAAGCCTGCCTTGGTTCCCTCCAGGCTTGCCCAGCTGCCTTGGTGTCTGGCTCCGTAGCATGCCAACCTCTCGGTTGTTAACGCGTGTCATCCTGGCAGTGACGTCTGATGTACAGTAACTTCTCCTTTCTTCCTACAAATTTTCTTCTCTTCGGTGATGCAGTAAATATACAACCGTAGCCTCATTTAAAACAACAACAACAACTCAACTAATGTCACAACTCCATTCTAAGCGGGTCTTATTCTCACTCTTCATCTCCGCAAACTGTGGCTGAGCAGAGTTGACCAGACTTGCCCCAGGACCACTCTCTGGAAGTGGATTCTGACCCAGGTGCATCCGGGCCCTCAGCTCTTTTCTAATCCTCTTGGCAGAGTGACCCTGGGACCTGAGGCCACACTGTCTGGGCTGCGTTCCCTTGTGGGAGAAGGTGGGTTGCCAAGCCCCCCCTGCCACGCGCCCCCATCTTCCCCCCCAGGGCTCCCTGCTCAGCGCCGACATGGCTGAGAGCTCCCCGCCGCCCTCCTCCTCGTCTGCCACCGCCCCAGCAGCTGAGCCCGGAGTAACGGAGCAGCCGGGGCCCCAGAGCCCCCCTCCCTCCCCTCCAGGCCCGGAGGAGCCCCTGGATGGAGCCGATCCTGAAGTCCCTCACCCGGACCTGGCGCCGGTTGCCTTCTTCTGTCTGCGACAGACCACCAGCCCCCGGAACTGGTGCATCAAGATGGTGTGTAACCCATATCCTTTGTGTGGTGGGGCCAAGCTCTTCCCTGTTGGAGACCTGCTTGTCACACCTGCCTTTGGTTGGGAGCGAGCTCAGGTTGGTGGGTCTCGGGAGACATCGGGGCATGGAGGGCATCCTGCCGATGTGAACGTTCTGGAAGTCTTGATGACTGCAGGGCTTGGTCCAGTGCCCGGCTGGCTCAGAAAGTCCTTGGGTGTGAGCCCCAGGTCTCTTCCCCAGGGACCGGGAATGCAGAGTGAAGTCAGACCCTGGCCCATGACTCAGCTTCCTTCTCCCGTTTGACTGACGGTGGCCTCTGGGTTGATGAGAGCCTGATGGGTCCCCGTGAGCGTGGTCCCAGAGGCAGCGGCAAGCAGCCTCCTCACAGATCTTCCAGCCTCCACTTGCTGCCCCAAGCTCGTGTTGGCTCCTGCTAAAGTCCCTTTGCTGTTTCCCACTGTCCTGGAGGAGCAGAACCAAGTCCTAACCCAGCCCCTCAGGCCACCTTACTTCTTACCCCTCTGCTTCCCCTGCCTTCTCCCGGGCCTCAGGGCCTTCTCACAGACTCTTTCTTTTGAAATGCTTTTCCTTTCCCTCTCCACCTGGCAAAATTCTTCACTACAACCTTCAGGTCACAGCGCATCACCTCCTCAGGGCTGCCTGCCGTGATTTCCCCCTCGGCCTCCCCACTTGTCACTCCCTAGCTGTGCCATTCTGAATGTAACATTTGCCTCCTCCAGGGTCCTGTCAGGGGAGCAGGACGGGGACCGAGCCTGTCTCGTTCCCTGCTGGACCCCAGCACCCCAGCATGGTGCCTGGCACACCGCGGGTGCTCCTTCTGGGTCGCTGGGTGCACATTGGCGAGGTCCGGGCCGAGTCCCCAGGAGTGAGCGGTGTTAGGTGGAGAGGGCGGTGGGGAGGAGGGTACATCGGGACCGAAGGCCTGGAGATGAGGGGAACCACGGCGGTTCGGTTTGTTGTGCTGGGAGTGGAGGACTGAGGGACAGTGTGGAGGGAGGAGGGGCGAGGGGAAAGGGGCGCTTGCAGGGCTGAGTGAGGAGCTGGCCTGTGTTCTCCGGGCAGCGGGAGCAGGCGAAGGTCACAGCACAGTTGTATGTGGAGCCATCAGTGTTGTAGAAGGACTGTCTCCGTGCAGTGTAGAAATAGATTGAGGGGTGAGCTGGGGGCTGGGGGCGGGGAGGAGGAGGTTCTGGGACCCGGACATGGTGGCCTCTGGGTTTTGGGGTCTCCCCAAGCAGAACAGAGGCTCTACTGGTGCTCGAGGCCACGCAGGGTGGCGTCTGAGCCCAACTCTGGACACCCGGGCCACCTGGGATGCAGGCCGGGGTAGGGAGGTGGCCCCCCAAGGAAGGCTGCTGACCTCCCTGCTGTGGAGGGGGCTGGGTGATGACCTTGGAAACCGGAGGGTCTCTGCTGGAGCAGGTGGAGTGTGGGTCCCGGTGCCCCTAGGTGGGTGGAGGGCCACAAGCCAGATGTTCCTTCTGTAGGACGGCTCAGGAGGTTTCAGGTATGTTAGAGGGTCTGCTCAATAACTCTGCTCCCCCAGTGCTCACTGACGTCAGCCCTGGGATCATGGAGCTGACAGCTAGCTGGTCTCCCCTGGGGAGCTCCCAGGAGTGGGGGATGCAGGCACCATCCATGGGGACAGTTTTAGTACAGTATGTTGGGGAACCCTTAGAGGCCTATAGCATGGGGGCTGGGGGGTGGTCAGGCCAGGAAAAGAGAGACCACAGGAGCTTTGGGCCTCTGAGGGAGAGAAAGGCTTACTGGAGGACCAGGGAGATGATGGGACCATGTCACAGACACCTTGCCTGGGTGGGACAAGGGCTGATTCTGGCTCTGCCATTTGGGTGCTGTGTGACTTTGGGAAAGTTACTTTACCTCTCTGAGCCGCATATGGATTTAGACAGTCAAGACCGGGACTGGGCTGGAGGTAGAGGCATGGCTCAGATGACCTTGATCCAGGAGTGTGACCCATCTCACTGTCTGACACATCTGGCACATCTGGCTGGGCCAAAGCAGCACAAAGCTGGCCCAAATATCTTAGAAGCCCCTGGATGGAAAACACATCTGAGTCCTGTCTGCCATAAACTAGGTGTGTGACTTTGGGCAGTTCTTTCTCTCTGAGCCTCCGTGTCTCTACTGAAAAAGAAGGGTGTGGGTGAGATGGCCTCTTCTAACCTTGGGAGCCTGGGGTGCCAGCCACACTTGCCCTCACCCGTGACCTCAGGCACTCTGGGCCCTGGGCACCGAGCAGCCCACGGAGACCCCTCCAGGTTGCCACATTTCTGGCGTGTTGAGTAAACAGAGTCCCGGGGCCCTCTGGCATCTGTGTCCTCACCATCCCTCTGGGCTCCACCCTCAGCGCAGGTGGGGGGCCTGGGCTTGGGAGTCGCAGTGAGGCTGGCCCCAGGAGGGGAGGGGAGGAGTCCTGCTCCTGGGCAGAGCTGGACTTGGTCCTGTGTCTCGGGGAGGGCCCTGGGTCCAAGTGTGTGGGAGCCGCCTGGGGGAGGAGTGCTGCCTCCTTCAGGAGGGACTCCCCAACACTGGGAGCCGCTCAGAGCATTATTGGGCTCCCCAGGCCCTGTGACAGAGGCTGCCGAGGCTGGGGTGAAGGACACAGGTGGTTCAGGTCTCTGCCTCCTGGACCAAAGCTCTGATGACTCCAGAGTGGAGCAGCTTCAGAAGTGTCAACTTCTGGGAGCCTCAGACTTGAAGCTTCTGTGATTGAGTCGAAGGGTTTGGAGTGAGATTGAAGGCTCATTGACAATGAAATTCCAAGCCTCTGTGATTCAAAGCTTGTAAAGTTCTGTGTCTTTTTTATTTTTTTTTTAGTTCTGTGTTTTAAAGAGGGCGTGAGTCTAAGATTTGGTGGCCGTGGTGGTATGTGTTTGGAAGTCCAAGGCCCTGAGATTCTAGGCTTTGTGAATAGGATTGTTCAGCTGAGTCGGCTGATGGGAGAGAGGCCAAGGCAGGTTTCTGCAAATGCAGGCCCAGGAGACCTTGGCATCAGCAGGGAGGGGCCCTGGAGCACAGACTTGACCGTGGGTACATTCAGGGTGGGCTTTAGGGTCTTGGTGTGTGTGTTGCAGAAGGTGTCTTTTTTATTTTTTTAAGATTTTATTTATTTATTCATGACACACACACACACACACACACACACACACACAGATGGAGACACAGGCAGAGGGAGAAGCAGGTTCCCTGCAAGGAGCCTGATGGGGACTCGATCCCAGGACTTCAGGATCATGGCCTCAGCCAAAAGCATATGCTCAACTGCTAAGACACCCAGGTGCCCCTGGGGGTGTCTTTGATCAGGCACTGAGGGCTCTAGGACTCGCTCCTGGCTGGAATCCTCCCTTCCTCCCCTCTTTCTTGGGGAGGAGCTCTGGGAAGGGGCCGTGCTTAACCAGGTGCTCCTTGGTGGGGGGCACTGTTGGCATATTGGCTGTGACAGTATTTTGTGATCCAGACTGTCTTGCATATTATAGGGTATTTGGTGTTCTTGGCCCCTAAATATTAGTAGGTAGTGGCCCCTAATCATTGTGACAACCACAAATGACCTTTCACATCTCCAGACTCTGCACCATTCTGCTTCCCAAAGGAATGATGGACATGTAGGCGTCAGGGTCAGGCTAGCAGGAACAGCTATCAGGACCGGCAGGCAGGCCTGGGACTGGGTGGCAGGGTCTGCTCAGAAAGACTGTCCCGAGCACTAGTGTTCCTGGTGCTTGAGGGGCGCTGGCTCAGAGCCAGCGGTCCTTTGAAACCTGGTGTTCCCTGACTCAGCTCCTCACCCAGCCCAGAGCCCGACCCTGAATCGCCTCCTGACTCACTGGAGAGCCAGAAGAGGCCACTGGGTCTGAGCCCGGCGGGAAGGGGCGCTCACCCACATGTCAGCACCGCTCCCTGCCAGGCTGGGCCTTGAGCATGCATCGTAGGCCAGGGTTTCAGCTGGGAAGTCTCCGCATCTGAAATGTCGAGGGGTTGGCTGTGCTGTTCGACTCATGGGTAGGTGGCATGTGGCGTGTGGAAACTGCTGGGGACCTGAGTCAGACAGACCCAGGGGCTCATTCTGCCTTTTATTTGCTCTGTGAAGATGGGCCAGCTTTTTTTTTTTTTTTTAAGATTTTATTTGTCTGTTTATTTGAGAGAGTGAGAGAGAGCTGGCGAGCACAAGCAGGGCCAAAGGGCAGAGGGAGAGGGAGAGGGGGAAGCAGACTCCCCGTTGAGCGTGACACAGGGCTCATGCTTGATCCCAGGACTCCGGGATCATGGCCTGAGCTGAAGGCAAATACCCGGGCGCCCCCATGGGCCAGTTTTTTAAACCTTTCTAAGCTCCATTTTCCCTGCTGTCAAATGGGGGTGGTTGCACCTCCTTCCTAGAAGTGTGCTGAAGACCAAAGGAGTCCACAAGGCATATGTGAAAATGGAGTTCTGGGGACTCCTGGGTGGCTCAGAGGTTGAGCATCTGCCTTCAGCTCAGGGCATGATCCCAGGGTCCTGGGATCGAGTCCTGCATCGGGCTCCCAACACAGGGAGCCTGCTTCTCCCTCCACCTCTGCCTCTGCTTCTGGGTGTGTGTCTCTCATGAATAAATAAATAAAATCTTAGAAAAAAAAAAGAAAAAGAAAATAGAGTTCCGGAGACTAAGAACACTGCCGCGCATGTGGTCATCACTCCTGTTAACTGTGCTCAAAGGTGACCGGGGCCCTCACGTAGAAGGGAGCAAAGCCTTCGCTCGGGATAGAGCCAGTGAGACGTCAGGCATCAAGCCTTTAGATAGAACGTCACGCCTTCAGAGGATATTGTTTTCAGGGAAAATCAGACTCGAGCTGTGTTACTTTGGGAAATCTGTGCCGGTTCCGCCGCTAGTACTCCCGGCCCCATCCGTGCAGGCACCGGTCACCGGTGGGCCACGCGGACTGCAGCCCGGCACCCCTGGTGGCGTGACCCGCCAGCTGGACACCTCCCTATTTAGGAGGCTGCCCGGCTGCATGTGGGAGGAGGGCCAGTGGTGGGTGTCCTGCTCTAGTTTGCCCTCCCAGCTCTGGGTTCCCAGCCCTATCATGGATGGTTACAGATGATTCGAGAAGCCTTTTTTTTTTGAGAAGACGCCTTTGAAGCACCCAGCACTGTGCCCAGCACAGAGGAGGTGCTCGGGGTGAGGGTAAGGACTGGCGCTCCCGGTGCTCAACTGCATTCGCTTTGCTGCATTGACACCTGTGCCCCCCCCCCCCCAGACGTGCCGTCACGGCCTCATTTTGCACATGGGGAAGGCGAGGCTCAGAGAGGTCGAGAAACTTATTGCGTGTCGCACAGCCAGGAGGTAGTAGAGCTGGGAGGAAAACCTCGATTTCTCTGAATCCCCAGCCTCAGCTTTTATCCAGGACACCGCGGCCACCTGCCGAGTCTGGAGGAGCGCCCGGCTCTCCACGCTCCACCCAGGGCCCAGGGCGGGGAGATTTGCTATCGCAGTTGCAGGTGGCAGCGGGGAGGGTCTCCCCGGGTTTGGGCAGCCGCCTCTGTGGTGCCCTGGGGCCGTCCCCTGAGGGGTGTGCAGCCCCCCCCACCCCCAGGGCTGCCTCCCCCGCACCTGCCAGCGCTGAGCCAGCGCCTGTGCTGCGCAGAGCAGCCGTGCGTGGTGGGAAGCCAGTGGGCTGTGGAGGCGCCTGTGCTGGGCGGCGGGCCTGGGCAGGAGGAGGGGCCGCCCGTGACCTTGGATGTGTCACCGCCCCCGCCCTGCCCGGACCCTCAGTCTCCCTGTCTGCAGGATGAGAGAGCTGGACAGTGAGGCTGGGAAGGGGCTGGTGGGGAACCCGCCTCCTCGGGAAGCATTTCAGTGTCTGCAGGGAGCCCCTGGGCGCTGTGTTCCTTGTGGGTGGGCTCCCTCCCTCTGTGCTTGTGGCCGTGGTCCTGGCTCTCACCTGTCCCCCGGGGCCCCCTTCTGTCTGCTTCTGGTCCCCTGCCTGGCTCCCGCCCTCTGCTTGCTCTTGCTAAGTCCACCTGGCAGAGACCCTCGCTGTGCAGACCCTCGCCCTTGCCTGTCACTGGGCGAGAGGAGGGCAGGGCCCGTAGTCTCATCATAGCTCAGGCCTTGTGCTGTGCATTCTGGGGGTTCAGCATGTTTGTTGGAGGAACCCCTTCATGAGATCACTCGACAAGCCTCTATTGAGAGGGTGCCACGCACCAGCCATGCACAGAGGACAGCTGTGACCATTTTGTGTAAGGGAAGGTGACTCTGGCTCCCTGGGACAGGCGTCAGTCGGAAGCCCATCCAGAGAAGGCACCTGTGGGGTGGTGATGAGGAATGATGGTGACCCAGGGTGCTGGCGGAGCTTGAAGAGGGGGGGTCCAGGTGCCAGTGTCTCTGCCTTGGGGTTGGTGTTGGGAGAGGGCTCAGATGACCCCAGGGACTGTGGCTTGTGTGAGTGTGGATGAAGACCTGCTCCTGGCTTCTTGGCCAAGAGGCCTTTGCCTTTGCCAGGCTTCTGTTTGCTCATCTGTGAGGTGGGACCACAGCAACTCCGGGTTGGGAATGTCAGGGAGTCAAGTGACAATTCCAGGGCAAGTGCTGGCTGGTCTCCTATGGTGGTTAGGAGCAGCAGCTGTGGGCACACTGGGGCCAGTGGGGGAGCTGTGGGGACCTTCCTGGGGTGGCTCAGGACAAGGGTCCTGAAGGTGGCGGCATCTGGGCCCCAAGTCTTTGATGATGGTCTGAGAAGCCTGTGGGCCTGGCTGCCAGGCAGAGAGGCTGTCGGTGGCTGGTGAGGGCTGGCTTCTGGGAGGGGGAGGGCAGGAAGGATGGGCAGTGGGAGGAGGAGAAAACCTGGGAAGCCCCAAATGTGAAGGAGAGAAGGGGGTGTCACCTGCAGGAAGACCCCCCTCCCATCACCCTGCTACGCCCAATCCAATCATCTGGGCCACCCTCCCGTCTCTGGGCATGCTCCCTCTCAGTCTTGTGGCACCAGACGGGGCCTCTGGCCCCCCATATAAAGGCCTCTAGGACCCTTCTGTGGGTTTTTAACTATCAGAAAGTCCTGCTTTAATCTAACCTCCATCCTCCTGCCCTGAGCCCTTTCCCTGTGGCTGGGCTGTTGGGAATGTGTGAGTTTTTCTGTCTCCTTCTATCTAAACAGACGGCTCCTGGGATTGCACCCCAAATGCCCACTGACAAGGTGGCATGCCCTCCCTCCCCTCGTGAAGAGAGCACCAGCCGGGAGCCCGGAGTTGTGCGACATGGGCAGTCACCTGTGCCCTGGACCCAGTCTCTCCTCCCCACCTGGCCTTCCTCCTCAGGGGCTCCTGGGGCTCCCTGTGTGGAAGGGGTCCGCCACCCACAGAGTGCCTCGTGCCCAGGAGAGGCTGTTGTCTCCCTCCCTGCCTCCTTTCATTTGTTTACTCATTCTTTCCTCATTCAGAAACCTTCTGGCTCCCTGTGGTCCCCAGAATAGTCTCACTTAGCCTGGTTGTGGGTCCTTCCACGGTCTGCCCGGCTGTCCTCCAGCCACCGTCCCGTTCTTTCTCTTCATGCTCTCTGTTCTTTTTTTTTTCCCTAAAGATCTTATTTATTTATTCATAAGACACACTGAGAGAGGCAGAGACACAGGCAGAGGGAGAAGCAGGCGCCATGCAGGGAGCCCGATGCGGGACTCCATCCCAGGACCCCGGGATCACCTGAGCCGAAGGCAGACACTCAACCACTGAGCCACCCAGGGCCCCCTGGGGAAAGGGTTCTTTAGGGGAGGGTGCCCCCCTCCTCAGCCCTGGGCTAATGAGAATGCCCAGATGGGTGGCCAGTGTTGCTGGAAGAAACAACACATGTCTTGGAAATTGTCCGCTTCCCTCCATCTGGTGTAGAGAAGGTTTGTTTTTCTCAGAAGTAAGGTCAGCATCGAGCTGTGCCCTCCGGATGCTTCTGGTGGCTGGAGTGGATGTCGCAGTGTCCGTTGGTCAGCAGGGTGGGTTGGACAGCCAGGACTCTGGCTGGGCCAGTGGGAGCCTGATCCCCAGGCAACCTCTGGCACCATCGCTTGGAGATTTCTGTGCAAAGAGAGCTATAGGTGGAGAGGCTGCCCATGACCCAACCTGAGGGCATTGGTGAGGCCTGCCGGGAGGGGGGCATTTGGCCTGGGTCTTGCCGCATGAGGAGGAGTTTTCCAAAAGCACAGTTGAAGGACAGGGTTCCAGGCAGAGAGACTAGTAGGGAGAGCAGTGAGGAGTGTAGTGCGGCTGGCACAGGGTGAGGCGTGTGCTGGGTAGCAGGTGTCACGTGCCAGTCTAGAGCTTGTTCTTGATCTTGGGGGACACTGGGAAACCATTAATGGGTGTCCAGCAGGGATGGGATATGGTTAAATTTGTTTGGTAGAATGGTCACTCCTGGAGCAGAATGGAGGATGCTTGAGGGAAAGAGAGACCTGGAGACCAAACCGTAGACTCCTGAAACAAATATTGATTGATGGTTGATTGATTGAGCAAGCGTTTCCTGAAGCCCAGCTCTGTGTTGGCCCCTCTTCTACACTTGAGTGGAGGTGCCCTCGGGCTGTTTAGCCATGTTGGGTGGAGCCTCGGAATTCCAGGCTGGGATCCTCTGTGGTGACCCTGAGGAGTCCCTAGCCTGATGGGCGAGGCAGAGCCAGCCCCACATCATACTCCTGTGAAGCCAAGTGCGGTGAAGGCTGGGCAGAGGGACCTGCAGGGTGGCTGTGACCACCAGGAGGATGGAGTGGTCCATCTTTCCTGACTGGGGATGCTTCTGGAACCTTCTGATGAAGAAGGAGGCCTCAAAGCCAGAGCAGGAGAGTCTCTGATCCGGGAGAGGTGGAGGGAGGTGGGGATGGCATGCCCACTGAGGAAAATGGGGTCACCCATTTTCACTCTGGGGTCACTCTGGGGTCACCCAGGATGCTGGTAACATCTGGTGTGTGGGCTGGGAGAGGAATGGGGTGGATGCTGAGCAGGGAAGGACATTTGGGGTCCAGATTTGGGGGACAAACGGGGAGGTTGCACCAGGAGGCCCACCTGCATGGGGGAAGCGTCTCATCTCAGCAGCTCAGGTGGCTCTCGAGGGGCCCAGAGAGTCTTGTCCAGGGCCGAGGTGGCCCGTGGGGGGCGCCGGGGCAGGAGCCCAGGGCGTGTGCCACCCCAGAGACCTGACCGCAAGGCTAGTTGTAATTGATAGTGAGCAGGAGAATTACAAAGAGGCCTGGCTGGCTAATGAAGTGTCAGCCCCCTCCTGGGGCATTTAAAACATGATTGGATTTTCATTAGTCCATCCTGCCTGGGCTTCGGAGTCTGTGTCAGAAGCCAGCTTTGACCTGTCACCTCCCTCGGACCGCCTCGCCATCCTGTTGGGAGACAAACGGCCCCATTGGTTTCTCTACCAGAGAAATCGATCCGTCTTTTTAATCAGCTGGAATGTCTCCCTGCTAATCTCGCCCCAGCTCTCCTGTGGGGCTGCCTTCCGCATTTCTGGCATTTCTGGCCCCGTCTGCCCTGTGGAACTGTGCTCTGGTCTCCCTCTTGTCTCCCCAAGTTCAAATCCCGATGCTGGCGCTTCCTGCTGTGTGATACTGTGCAGACAGCTCGACCTCTCTGGGTGACAGTTTCTATCTGAGAAAGCAGGAGGAGGCGGCTTGGCTGACCGCGAGGTGCTGTGGGTGCTGGCGGGGAAAGGGCCAGGGTGGGGGGGGGGGAACAGGGTGCCCAAGGTCTGCACCTGGCTTCCCCTAGACAGTGGTGGGGGCGGCTCTCAGCTGCACCTCCACATCGAGTGAGGAGATGCTTGGGGATCGACTGTCCCCCAAGGTCTAGTCTGGGCTCCACCAATTGCAAGCTCCGTGACCTCAGGCAGGTCACTTCTCCCCTCTGTCAGTTTCTTCATCCATAAAATTGTGGTGTGGGGAGGTGAGGCTACATCAGTGATGTTCAGTCGGGGATCATTTTGCCCCCAGGGGACATCTGGTAATGTGTGGAGGCATTCTTGGTTGTCACAACTTGGGGAGGTTGTGCTGTTGGTTTCTAGCGGATAAAGACCAAATATTCTACAAGGCACAGGACAGCTTCTCATGGCAAAGAATTATCAGGTCCTAAATGTCAATGGTGCCAAGGCCAGGAAACCCTGGGATCTCCTGAAGCTCTGAAGGTATGGGCACAGTATGGAGCCTGGGGCTTTGGGTGAGGAGGGTGGAAACTGAGATGGGGAATCTCTGAAGGAGGAAGAGAGGACAGTGCGGAGTCCCAACCTGAAAGTTTCCTGTGATCGTATAAACCTGGGTTTGGATCCTAGAGCTGCCATTTACTAGAGTGTCACATTTCCAACCGCCTTCCCGTACACCCACCCGTCCATCCCCTCACCTGTCCATCTCCCTAATCCATCCATGCATCCATCCCTCTTTCCATCTCTCCATCTCTCCATCTTTCCATCTCTCTCTCTCTCTTTTTAAAGATTTTAATTTGTTTATTCATGAGAGACACAGAGAGAAAGAGAGGCAGAGACACAAGCAGAGGAAGTAGCAGGCTCCCTGCAGGGAGCCCGACGTGGGACTCTATCCTGGGTCTCCAGGGTCACACCCTGGGCCGAAGGCAGCACTAAACCGCTGAGCCTCCCGGGCTGCCCCTTTCCATCTCTTCATCCATTCATCTGCTCATTGACCCATCTACCTGACTGTTGCATTCAAGCATTCATTCCCCTGCTTCTTGACCATCCACCCATTCAATCATCCATAGACCCAAGGCCCCACCCCATGCTCCTATGTATCCATCTATCAACCGATCCGCTCATCCATCCTTTTGCTTGTTTGGCAGATACTTGTTGGTCAACATACCTGCCCCAATCTCTCATCCACCCTGCTGCATGTTCAATGCCCAGTCAAGCCCTCTTCTTGTACTATCTACAGGGCTTTTTGTACTTTACTTATTCTCCTCACCTAGACTGTGAGATCCTTGAGGACAGGCTCCATGTTCCATTAATGACTGTCTCTTCTTCAGGCCTTGGCCATCAGCCCCGCACATAGTAGGTGTGCAGCAAAACTTTCAATGACATGCATCCTAGCAAGCAAGGTCGGAAGTGGAGGTTGTGTGAACAGAGATGAGGCTGACCAAGAGCGCTTACACAAAGGACCTTCAATGTCAAGCTGAGGAGTTTGGAAACTCTCTGGAAGGCAGTGAGGGGCCACGGAAGACTTTTGGTTCTGGAGGAACCCTCTGGCTGTGTGTGGAGAATTTATCAGAGGAAGCAAGGCTGGAGGAGGAGGCTGTTCAGAGTCAGGAGTGAGGGAGTGCAGGCTGCCTGGGGCAGTGGAGGTGCAGATTTGTTGATGGAGGGGAGAGATTGAGGTTGTGAAAAGGATAGGTCTCTGCGAGGGACAGGGGGATGAAGGGGGAGGGAACCTCTGGAGGGTTCTCATCTGGACAACTTCCAGCATTGGTGGTGGATGGGGGACATCATTCACTGGGGATGGGAAATACAGAGAACTTGGTGATCTGGGGAGAATATGACCTACCCCATTATGATGAATTTGAGATTCCCAGAGACATCCTAGGGAGTGTCTGTGTTGCTTGGCAGTGAGTAGGCCTGGGGCTGGGATGGATTCTGGACCTGTTCAGCTTGGCAGAACTGGGGCCGTGGGAGTGGGTATAGGGTCAAGGAGAAGAGAGGGGAGACCAGAGGGTTGCGAGCCTGAGAAAGGCCAACATTTGAGGGACAGAGCCCAAGAAGGAGGAGGAGGAGGACCAGCCAGGGCCTGTGGTGTCCCTGGGGCCCTGGGGGAAAGAGTTTCTAGAATAACGATCTTCATCTGGGTTTCTTGAACTTGGATGGGGACAAGTTGCACATTTATTTTCACTAATGTTTGAGTGAAATTGAGCATTTCTCTCTATTGTGAACGGAGGGAACAAACCACGGTGTGATTATTGGCAGTGCCTGTGACTAGTAGCAATCACCTGTCACACCGTGGTGGTTGTGGACCTCATCACTGCTTTCCAGTTGCACAGTATCAGACCTGCTACTGGCTCTGGCTCTTCATCATGTTGATAATGAATCTCGTGTGGTTCTCTACCCCAAGTATGTTTTTTTAAAAAATGTTTTGGCAACTATTTTAATCTAACTGGCTTCTTTCCTTTCTAATTCTAAGCATTAAAAAAATGTATGCATTAAAAACATTATTCTGAGAAGGGGCTTATGAGCTTCCCCAGGGGGTCCAGAGATGCCTCAGAAACTGCTTTTGTAGGAGAGTGCCTGGCCGTACCCAGGGCTGCTGGCCAGATGGGCGAGGAGGAGGGTGTGCATGCATGTTAGGGGGTGCAGGAGCCTGAAGGGCTGTGGAGCTCCGTGGGAGTGCAGACATGGGCGTGTCTGCAGGTTTGTGGTGGAGGACAGGCCTCCAGGAGGCCTAGGGACAATGTCATCACCCTCTGTCCGTGTCTCCACCAAGTGTCTGCTTGTGACTTCTGGAGGGCAGAGGCTTCAGCCTCTTCATGCAGGGTTCCCAGAGCCACCGTGGGCCAGACAGAGGGGGTCTCAGCAGAAGGGTGCTGAATAAGAGGGTTCAGGGTGGGAAGAGAGGCTGCATATCCCTCCAGCACAGAAATCCCTTCTTAGGCTGTTTGATGCCTCCAGGTGATGGGGACCTTGTTCTTTTCTGAGGCTGCCGTGCCTCTGAGCAGATGCTCTACGTGGGGCTCTGGGCACAGAGAGGGATGGATACCCTGGTTGGTGGTGAGAAGCCAGGACAGACCACGTTCAGTTAGACAGCTGATATAAGCGGGGGGACATTAAGATATTGTGAGGGCTTGGGGGAGGCATCTGTACCCCCTGCCCAGGAGTCCAGGAGGCTTCCCCGCAGGTACACCTTCATAGTGGATGGGTTCTGGAGGCTGGTCATCCCAGAGACAGTAGGACCCTGGTCCCCAGCAGCCCTGCCCTCCCCTTTTCCTCGGCAGGGGCTGAAGCCTCCTTGGCTGGTGTTCCTATCCCATGGACCATCCGCCCTGGGTTTTCTTCCAAGCTGGCAGCCCCTGTTCCCTCACCTCCCCCACTCCGGCTGTCTGTACTGGGCACCAAGGCCTGCTGGGCATCTGGGAATCAGAGACTTTGGCCAAATTCAATGAGTTCTCAAATTATGGGGCAACTAAGAGGTGACACTGGGGGCAGGGACAAGGAAAGAAGGGGGCGCTCACTCCCTCATCTCATCCTTGTAAGGGTTCTCAGCCCCCCAAGACTCTGTAGCATATAAGGAGAATCAGTCCAGCTCCGGCAGGGCTGTGTGTCATGTAGGGAGCTCCCCACTGCTGGAGGCATGTAAGCAGAGAGGTCTAGAACCATCTGCCCAGCAGCTCTGACCACTTTAGGGAGCCGCTTTCTATCCCAGCTCAACCACCGTGTGATCTTGGGTAAGTATCTGGACCTTCATTTTTGTATCTGAAAAGTGGGTGTAATAACATCTGCTGTGTCTATCTCCCGAGGCTGCTGTGGGCATGGGAGGAACGGATCCTTTTTTTTTTTTAGAGATGGGGAAAGAGAGGTGAGGGGAGGGGCAAAGGGAGAGAGAGAATCTTAAGCAAGCTCCATGCCCAGTGTGGAGCCCGATGCGGGGCTCCATCTCACGGCCCCGAGATCATGACCTGAGCTGACATCGAGTTGGATGCTTAACTGCCGGAGCCCCCCCAGGCGCCCCGGGAGGAATGACTCCTTAAACAAACAGGAGACAGGTTGGTGTGAGGTTCAAATCCCTCACTAGCTGTGGCCTCAGCAAATCAGTGACATCCTCCCTTGCAGGGCTGTGGTGAAGGTTGACAGGGGGTGGGGGGGTGGGGATCTATGACAGTGGCTATCCCAGCAGTTGCTTGTGTGGGTTTAACTGTTGCATTTTATTTTTCTTTATAGTAGTTTCCCTTTACCATTTTTTGTTGCCCCTCCCTTTTATAAAGTAGGCTCCACTCCAGTGTGGAGCCCAGTGTGAGGCTTGAACTCAGGACCCTGAGATCAAGACCTGAGATGAGATCAAGAGTTGGGCGCTTAACTGACTGAGCCACCCAGGGCCCCTTTGTATTGAGGTAAGAGGTACATGGAGTAGAGCTCACAAATCTTTGTATCTGGCTCAAGGAATTTTTCCATATAAATATACAACAGTGACCTTACACAGGCCAACAAGAACATCTCCAAAAGATGGAGAGAGTCCCAGAAACTCCCTCATCCCCCACCCTCAATGGGTGCTCACCCAGTCACTACTGTTCTGAGCTCCTTCACTGTAGGGTTAGCTTTGCCTGATTTTTCACTTTATAAAATTGGATTCATGTGCTCTTTTGCTCTTAGGTGTCCAGCCTCTGTTACCCAGCGTTATGCCTGTGAGCTCTGTCTCTTTTGCTGTGTGCATCAGTAGTTTGCTCTTTTTCATTGCTGCGGAGTATTCCATCGAATGGATGTGCCACCGGGTTTCTCAGCCTTGAGACATGTGGGGTGACATGTCATGTCATGTGTGCTGACATGTGGGGCCAGATAATTCTTCACAGTGGGGCCGTCCTGTGCATTGTAGGATGTTTAGCAGCATCCCTGGTCTCTATATTAGATGCCAGTGCCCTGCCTCACCATATTGTGGCAATCAAAAATGTCTCTAGACATGGCCACATGTCCCTTGGAGGTCAAAATCATCCCTAGTTGAAATCTGCTGCCTGACCCATTCTCCCGATGCTGCACACTTGAGTTGTTCCCAGGTTGGGGCCATTATGAATAACACGGCTCTGAACGTTCTGGCACATGCCCTTTTGTGGACTTCTATCTGAATTTCTCTGGGATGTGCACCCGGGAGTGTCCCTCCCGGATCCTAACAGGGGTCTCTGTTTCACTTTAATAGATGCCAAGCCGCTTTCCAGAGTGCGTTTTGCTCATAAAGAGAAGTCAAATGAATACATTGATGAATTAGTGGATGGGTGTCTTTTTGAAGCCCAAGAGTCTAGAGCATAGTTGATGTTTGAAATGGTAGCCACGCATCACAGCTGGGTCCTAGAACAAGGACGTGCTCTAGGTAGCTCCAGGGCAGGAGTAAGTCTGGTTCATCTCAGAGCACTGATGCACAGGCCCGGTATTCAGCAGGTGCTTCATAGATGCCTGTGGACCTGGCCTTGGAGAAGCCGCCCTAAGAACTGGGATGTGGAACATCAGGCCCCATTCAGCCTTTGGAGACTGGAGGCCTGAGCCTCCAGTTCTATCTTGGGACTCACTGAGGACCAGTAGGGGTTGGACCCTCACACAGGGGCTGGGTCACCCTCCCTGCCTCTCTGGTCCAGGAGGGCACAGCTGCCAGCCCTTTCCTCCTCTTGATTTATTCAGACAACTGAGGTGCACCCTGGGAGACGGATCAGATTTCAGATTTGACAAAAATAAAAACAAATTTGGCTGCCTCAGCCAAACCCAGCACTCCTGCACACATACCCCTACCCCCCAGAGCCCTCCGAATTACAGAAACTATGACTGTCATCTGGGCCTACAGGATGGAGGGTGGTGGTCACCATGGTAACCATGCTGGCCTCTGGCTCCTGGAGAGGAGGCTGCCCCAAGGGGCCTGCTGGGGCGTCAGGCACTGTCCCTCCACCTGGTCACTCTTCTCTCTGGAAGTGGCAGGTTTGAGGAGGCCCTCGGCCTGGTGGCTTCCCCGGTGACCCTGTCCCTCCAGTTTTTAAGACAGCAGCTGGGACGTGGGATGGAGTTACAACTCTGTTTCAGCTTGACTTCTTACTGACTGAGGGCCTTGAAACCAGCACCCTCCCCTTGATGGCTTCCCTTCCCTTCCCTTCCCAGGGCCCAGTGTCGGAATGTTGTCCTTCCTGACTTCATGGCCGGCTGTAACCCAGGTCCAATTGGGAGGAGACAATGTGGGTGAGAAGGAAAAAGCAAATATTCCAGTGAGCACATGCCAGCGGAGGGCCTCTGGTATTCCAGGCCCTGTGCCTGGGGGTGGCGGAGCACGTGGCTGGGAACATGGGCTTGGGAGGCAGCAGGGGGCTGATTCAAATCCTGCTGCTGTCATATAACAGCTGTGTGACCCTCGATGGCTGGGGCTGGAGCCCGTGCAGCCAAGTACCCCATGCTTCAGTGTCCTTATCTGTAAGATGGCGAGAACAACGGTACCTGCCAGTTTTAGGGAACTTTGCTGTAGTTCTGGGGCAGCCCTACATTGCCAGGCCTGAACTGGTTGATTATTTTTACAAAGGCTATTTCAGGGCACCTGGGTGGGTCAATGGTTGAGCATCTGCCTTCAGCTCAGGTCGTGATCCTGGGGTCCTGAGATCGAGTCCCCCATCAGGCTCCCCACAAGGAGCCTGCTTCTCTATATATATCTCTGCCTCTCTCTGTGTGTCTCTCATGAATAAATAAATAAAATGTTAAAAAAATTTTTTTTCTAAGTAAAAAGGCTTTTAGTGAAGATGCGGACATGGGTCCGAAAGCCTGTGTGATAGCATCCCTTCTTCTCTACTCAAGGTAATACTAGGTAGTCAGCAGGTAAAGTGAGGAAGGGGCTTCAGTCCTCTGCTGGTGAGGTGGCTTTTTGCCCCCCCAAAGTCAAAGAATGGGAGACCGGGGACCCAGTTACATGACAGGCTGTCAAAGAGAGGGCTTTCCCTGCTGCACACCACCCGACGGACCCTGGTCTTGAGTCGACAGCCCCACAGGCTCTGTGTTCTGCGGCTTCTGGGCTCCCTGCCCTGTGTGCTTGCTGGAGGGTTTCAATGAGATTGTATGTGCCGTTTGGTTGGAAAGCTCCTTGGCAAACAGACATCCAGGAGCACTTGAGAAATATTTGCCAGTGTTACCATTGTCACTGCAGCTTACCCGGGGCCCGGCACACAGCAGACACTCAGTATGTGCTCATGAATTTGCTGCTGGGCTGTGAGGTCCCAGTTCTGAGGACCGCGGGAGGCCCCGCCAGCAGAGCAGGGGAAGCAGGGTGGGGGCTGGCTGTAGGCGGGGCCGAGTCTCCGCCGGGCCCGGGGGTGGGGTGGTGGGGTGGTGGTGGGGGGCTCTTCTTTCTCCCCCAGCTGGGTGTGTGTCTGGGGAAGTTTTGTCTGCCAAGGAGGCTCTGTTGGGTCCACTGATCTCTATCCCCATTCCTGTCCTCAGAGGTACCCAGGACTGCCCATCTTGGGTCTAATCAGGTGCTACACATACAGAGCCTAGACCTTTGGGGAAAATGAGTGTTTTTGTTTTTAAGATTTTAAATTATTTGAAAGAGAGCGAGAGAGAAAGAGAGCAGGGGGAGAGGGAGAAGCAGCCTCCCCTCTGGACGCAGGGCTCCATCCCAGGACGCTGGCTGGGATCATGACCTGAGCTGAAGGCAGATGCTTAACCGGCTGAGCCACCCAGGTGGCCCGAAACACGGGGTTTTGGTGTTTGTCTGAAATCCAGCCATGGCTCAGGGACCCCGTGGGTGGGGAGTCTCTTGTCGGAGGGTCCCTTCTGCCCCAGGCTGGCTGTGTGGCAAGGATGACTCTGTCCCTGTTTCCCATCTGTGCAGTGGGGGATTGGATAAGTTGCTTCCGGGGGACCTCGGTGGGATTCCTCTGTGTCAGAGATCACCCTGACAGGAGTGAGGGTCTGGGCAATGAAGCAGGCAAGATGATAGGGTCCCCACGGCAGTCTCAGGTGCCAGGCAGGTGGCTTTGAGCCACCTTCTGTGAGAGGCAGTGGGAACCGCTGAAGACTCTGCCTTTGTCAAGCCAGCACTCAAGTTTCTGCCTGCCCCATTACCTAGAAATCCTTACCACCCCCTTGGGGCTCCGTCCTCCCTCAAACTGTCCCAGAACCCTGGAGTTACGCCTGACTGTGCTCTCAGAGTTCCTCACTGCTTATGACTAATGGTGGAAGCATTAGGCCTTGGGCCAGGCATGGGCTCGCACAGCCTGGAGACCTTGACTCCCTCTGACGGTCTCCTTCCCCACGTTGCGTGTCTGGTTCAGCTTCAAGGAGGGCTGGTGCCTTTGATCCCTGAGCCAGTGGGGAGCATGTCAGGAGCCGTGGGCAGCAATGCCAGCTCTGGCCTGACTTCTGAGCCTCACAGGCTCCTGGAAAGGGCCCAGGCTCTGCCATCTGGGATTTCCCCGAGTGCCTCAGGGCAGGGCTGAGACTGTCCACCTCTGAATGTCTGAAGCTGAGCGATCTAGAGGTGAAAGCCACTCCATCTGCCTCCTTGAGCGACTCAATGCAGCCAGTGACATCAGAAGCACCACCACACAGTGGCTCTGGGTACCACTGAGTCAGGTCTTTTGGGCTGCTTAACTGGCTGTGTGACCTTGGGGAAGTCACTCCAGCTCTCCAGGCCTGTTTCCCCATCTGCCCCCAGTGAGCTGTGTTGAGAGCCAGGGCTGTGTCCCCAGGGACTTGGCACACAGTAGTCATGGCTCCTGCCAAGTTCATTACTGTGGTAGCTAGACCAAGTGGATAGGGAGCCCTTCCAGAGAGGAGGCTGAGCCACCACCTTGTGAATGGGGAAAGGTGCTTCAAGGGAAGTTTCAAGAAGAAGGGACAAATGAACTGGGCTGTGGAGGATGAGTTGGAGTTTGCCTGGTAGAGACAGCAGAAGGAAGTGCATGCAGCGGGTATGCTTGGGGCCAGCAAGAAATTCAGTGCATGTTGAGGCCAATGGGTGGGAGATAAGGCCAGAAGAATTCAATGAATTCAGAGAGTGTAGGCAGCCTTGGGTGTCAGGCTAAGGACGGTGATGGAGCCAAGGAAGGTTTCTGAACAGGAGAAAAGCCTCAGCTGAGCTGCGCTTCCGGCGGATTAATCTGGTGGTGGCCAAATGGCTGGAGGTGGGGGGCAAGCAGAGCAGGCTCTGGTTTGTGTCTCAGCTCTGTCCTTTTCCAGCTGGTGACCTTGGGCAAATCATGTTCCTCTTTGTGTCTCAGTCTCCTCATTGCTCAGTGGGCTCTGAGAATTAACTGAGGTGATGCTTGCAAAGTGCTTGGATAGTACTGGGCACACGGCACTTGTCTGGTGATTGTGGGGGCAGAGACCAGTGCCAGAGCCTGGGGGTGCTGTGCAGAGTCCAGGTGAGAGACACTAGTGATGGTCGGAGGCCCCAGGGGAGGGGGAGGAGGTCACAGGCAGAGACAGGCCATGCATCACAGAGGAGAGCACTAGCCTTGGAGTCCAGCAGGCCTGCTGTGGATCTCAGCTCTGGTACTTCCCAGCTGTGTAACCTGGGTGAGGCCCCTAGTTTCTCTGAGGCTCATTTTCCTCATCTGTACAATGGGCCTGCTGGCCTCCATTACTCAGGGAAGGAAGAAGTGGGGGTTCTGGGCTCCTGGAAGATGGCTGCTGGAGTGCCCTTTGAATTTCACGTGGGCAGAGAGGGCAGAGGGAGCAGAGGACGCTGCTGGGAGGAGAGAAACGTGGCAGGCAAGGGGAAAGGCGAGGGGGGGGGGAGTTCACTGGTAATTAGAACGTTTGAACTTCAAAAAAGTTAATTAATGACGAAGCTGCTGCTTGGAGCAGTGCTCAGGCTAGAAGGGGGCCCTAGCAGGGACTGCAGGTAATTACAGGCTGTGGCGGGAGAGTGGTGGGGGGGTAGGAGGGGTAGGAAGGAGCAGGGCTGGGCGAGGAGGGTCTGAAGGAGAGGGAGGAAGGAAGGCAGCATCCCGAGGTGAGCAAGGGGACCAGGGATGGGAGGGAGGCCATGGCCAGGGAAGCCAGGTCCGTCTCCCATCTGGCGAGAAGAGGTGTTCACCCCCACTGGGTAGGGTCTGGCTAGCGTGGCTGTGTCCCAGCTTAGCGCAAGGGGCCAGGGTTTACCATTGGAGACACTCAGGCATCACTGGATGTCAGAATGGGCAGGCCCATAGAGCTTTACTGATTCCTGCAGCAGACCGAGCTCCTACGAGATGCCCATCACTGTTAGATGTGTGAATGCAGAAGCCCTGTCCCCTTAGAAAGGAGGTTCTAGCTGTGGATAAAGGCAACGAGCATGCCAACAAGGCTTGAGGACATGAAAGTGCCTCAGAGGCCCTCCTTGCCTAGAGCTGGTGGCTGCAGCAGACTTTCTACCTGGGCAGGCCTGTGGAGGCCGGATCACATCCCTCTTGTTGCAGAGGCTGGGAGGGCCTAGGCTCAGATAGTCTGCAACCTGGTGATGAGTTCTAACCCCTGCCATGGGAGAGGAGGGAAGGACAGGGGTGTCCAGCGCACCTCAGCCACACCGGACGGACCCTCTGCAGGCTCCAGCTCCAGGCCCGGAGCAGACATGGAGGAGACAGAGGTCAGGGGATGGGAGAGGTGGTCAGAGAAGCGAGGCAATGACAGTCAGAGGGAGGTGCTCCGAGGTGGACAGGCAGGGATGGTCCAGAGATGGCCTGCCAGCTGGGCCTCTGTGGGCTTCTCCCTTCCTGGCACTGAAGAAAACACTCAGGCCGGGCAAGGAAATGGGGAGGAGTCCTCCCAAGCAGTGGCTTGTAGGGTTTGGGTTCTCTGGTGGGTTTGGCACCCACAGCCATGTCTATTGTGAGGTGGGTAGGCTAGCTTTTGGTCTCCAAGGTCTTTGAAAACTTGGGCATTGGCCCACTCAGTGGGGCGTCTGGAGGGGAATGGGGTGTATGCCTGTGTCTGTGGAGGGTGGGGTATTATTATTCCAGCTGCATTCAGCTCTCCCATGGCTACAGTCTTCCCGACTGTTTTGTCCTTGACTCTGTGTGTACATGGTTTGAATGTGTCAGCATGCTGGTGATCCTGCTGAACTGCGTGACACTTGGCATGTACCAGCCCTGCGACGACATGGACTGCCTCTCCGACCGCTGCAAGATCCTGCAGGTGAGGCGGCCTGCCAGGCCTGGCTTATAGGCCCCGCCCACGCGGCCCCACCCACCAGCACCGCCCACCCGCCCCACCCGCCCCGCCCCGCCCACCAGCACCGCCCACCCCGCCACACCCCACTAGCACCGCCCCCCCACGCCCCGCCCATCAGCCCCGCCCCCACCAGCCCCGCCCACCCCGCCACACCCCACTAGCACCGCCCACCCACGCCCCGCCCGCCAGCACCGCCCCCCGCCCGCCAGCACCGCCCACCCCCCCGCCACACCCCCTAGCACCGCCCACCCACACCCCGCCCGCTAGCACCGCCCACCAGCACCGCCCGCCCGCCCTGCCCCGCCCTCCACACCCCGCCCACCCGCCCAGCCTTCGCTGCTCATGCCCACCGCTTGGCCTGTCCTGGTTCCACTGGCTGTCCTCTTCATCAGTCCTAGCTGGTCTTCCCCATTCGCTCCCCGCACCCCCCCTGCGCCCCCCGCTTTTTTTTTTTTTTTTTTTTAAGATTTTGTTTATTTATTCATGAGAGGCACAGAGAAAGAGAGAGAGAGAGGCAGAGGCACAGGCAGAGGGAGAAGGAGGCCCCATGCAGGGAGCCCGATGCCGGACTCTATCCTGGGTCTCCAGGATCACGCCCTGGGCTGAAGGCAGCGCTAACCCGCTGAGCCAGCCGGGCTGCCCCCCATTCTCTTTCTTGATCCTCTCCCCCCTCCATCCTCTCTGTGTTTTGGAGCCTCTGTCCTGGTCTAGGCCCCGGTTTTCCCCCACCAAGTGCCTCCCCAAGCCTTCTGCTCTCCCCAGCCCCAGACTAACCATACTGCCCCATGTCAGCAGAGTGTAAGTGACCCTGACACTCATCTGCCCAAAGCCTGCCCTTAGCTCCGGGTGCTCCTGGAATAAAGGCCAAGCTTGCTGACTTACTCTCAGTTCCCATCAGGAGCTGGCCTCCTGTATCTCTCCTGTTTTCATCTTGGAGGTCCAGATGGGGGCCTAACCTTGGATACCTGCCATGACCCCATGCAGCACTTGTCTACCTGTAGTGCAGGCTGCTAGGGTTATACCCATTTCACAGATGTCTATAAACATCATGTCATGTCCTCTCCCTGGGAAAGCCAGGGAGGAGTTGCCTTCTGCCTTCTGTGTTTCCACAGGACTCAGCAGTTCTGAGCAGCCCCTGAGCAGCCCAGGGTCTCAGAATCCCCTGAGGCACTTGTTAAAGACCCAAACCTGGCCCATCTCAAACCTGTAGAATCAGAATCTCCGGGGTGGTGGGTCTTGGGTTCAGGAGGGTGAAAAGCTCCTCATCCAGCCTCAGGCCCCTGGGTGGAGTTAGCCTTAGTGGGTACCAGGCTGGCTTCCCATCCAGATGGTGGGTTCATCAAGGACTCCTTTCTATGTTGATGACACCCAGCTTCTGTCCCCAAACACAGGAAGTGGGTCTGTTTCTTGAACTAAATTGACTACAGCCCTCATTGATCCTGGAAAGAGGAATTCACCCAGGCCCTGTCCTCAGAAACTATCTACTCGCCTGAGCCCATGCTTAGGGACACATTTGGGGCCTCCTTTCTGAACAGAGGAAGGCAGGGATGAAACCTGTGTGGTGAGGTTGCGGGGGGAGTATCAGGTCTGTTTTGAGAAAGATCCTTCCATGTGGGCTTTGGAATCAGATAGACCTGAATGTCAGTCCTGGTTCTGCCACTTACCTTCTGTGTGACCTGGGGCAAGTCACTTGACTTCTCTGAATCTGTTTCCTCACCTAAAATGGGGCTATCCAGGAGATTGTGGGGACAATTAGAAAAGAGAATGCGGTCAAATATCTTGCCCAGTGCTTGGCACTTGTTATTAGTGAGAGCCCTTAGCCCTGCCCCCATCTGGGTCCCTTGTCAGTACGCCTGACTTTTGGGAACAAAAGCATGGGCTGTATGACCTTGGGCAGGTTCATTCTCTCTCTGGGCCTCTGTCTCCTCATTTGTGAAATGACTTCAATGGACCAGGATCTCTGAGGTTGTCTTCCTGCCCAAGAGGAGACATTTCCAGGTCTTTCCCAGGCCATTCGTGTCCTTACCTGTGTCCCTACCTCACACTACAGCTCCAACCCAGTGGTCCTGTCCCCGAGCCTCATACTGTCCTTGCTTCTTGCCTTCTTCCTGCCCCTGCAGGTCTTTGATGACTTCATCTTCGTCTTCTTTGCCATGGAGATGGTGCTCAAGATGGTGGCCCTGGGCATTTTTGGCAAGAAGTGCTACCTTGGGGACACATGGAACCGACTGGATTTCTTCATCGTCATGGCAGGGTAGGTAGTGTATACCCGACAGTGTACATCTGGTGCACACCAGACGTAATTTAAATAATCTGTGGGGTTTCTGGGTGATAATGATGAGGCTGCATTGCGTAGGACCTCCCTGGGCCCCTGGGGTGGGAGGAATGATGGCCCTTTGCTAAATGACCCGGACAGACAGATACTCCTTCCTCCCTTCTCTGGTAAGACATGTGTCCTTCTGTGCTGTAGCTGATACTGGGCCTGTTTCACACTAACTGTATAACCTTGAGAAAGCTACTTAACCGAAGCCTCAGTTTTTTCATCTGTAAAATGGGGATAAGTATGACTTTGTCAAAACAAGCACCCAATCAATGTTAGCTATCATTTTATTATCCTAGATTGCTCAGCAAGTCAGAGCTAGAGCACAGACTCAGGCACTCTGTAACTCCAAACTGTGGTTATTTTTTTCAAAACACAAGCTACGGCCAGAGAAGAGCCAAGTTACAACTTAGCCCATTTGGAGCATCTGGGGCCCTGCTTGGTGCCTTGTTCTTGCTTTTCTGGGTCAGACCGGGCTGGTGGCTATTCATGCATTCATCTAACAGCCAGGGGTTGAATGGGTTCCTACTAAGTGTCAGCTGTGTATTAGGTCTGGGGGACGAAGGACAGCAAACACAGAGCAGGCTTTGTCTTTCCCAACTACTGCATGGGGAGAGGCATCCAACAGCTGTGGAGGTGAAATGTGTGCCCCACACAGAGACAGGGACTCTGGGAAAAGCACTGTGGTTTTCTGAGAGCATCTCTGAGCCGGGGTGGTGGCTTGGAGGCTTGAGGATGTTCCCGAGGAGGTGACACACACAAGAGCTGAAGGACAAGCAGGTGCTAAGTGTGCCCGCTAATGGGTCAATAGAGCAGAACTGACAACAGGGAGAGATGGAGGGAGAGAGGTAAAGGCTGGAGGCCTGCAGGTGCACGTGTCTGTGACAGGATGTGACGTCATGTATGTGCGTGTGTCAGCATGCACGCATGTGTGCAAGATGCCACCGAGAAGGGGCAACGAGGGAGGACAGGCACATGGCCAAGATGGGGAGTCGGTACCACCAAGTATACACTGACCTCCGCAGGGATGTTCTAGAATTAAATGATTTGTCCACCAGTGTTTTTTTTTTTTTAAGATTTTATTTATTTTTTAAAAAAATATTTTATTTATTTCCACCAGTGTTTTAAAAAGATGTTACACTTCCTCTGAGCACCCTTCCCTAAGAGCAGAGTTCAATTTCACAGCCACCCTGTCTGTTATGTAGAGCTCGCTGGAAGTTATGCTGGGTGCGTAGGGTGTCTTATGCACCGTGCCATTCCCTTTGTCAAAGCCCTTCATTCTCCTTCTCATTTTGGTTTGGCTGGAGGCCATCCTTAAGTCCTTTTTTCTTTTTTTTTAGAGACAAGGTGTTTGGATAGTGTCATTTCCAGTCTTGCCCGTCCAAACCTGTGTTCCTTTGATCTCCTTGTGTGAAGGACAGTTTTTGTCTGCAGCGCTCTGGAGTCATAATTTCCCTCCTCAGGGCCCTGCATGTGGTCCCATTCAGATCCACAAGCTAGAATTACGGGTGAGTCCAGGATAGGGCCGATGACTCTTCTTGGCTTTTTCCCTGTCAGAGGCTTCTAGGGTTTTCTCCTTACCTTCAGAATTCAAACAGTTCACTAGGGCAAATCTAGGTATAGGATTGCTCCCTGTGGGGCCTTTCAGAACTGGTATTTTCCTTACAGTCAGAAAAAAAAAAGTCTTTTATTGCTTTTTTGGTGATTGCCCATTCTTCTCTGCTCCCTTTTGGTAGTCCCGTGAAGTGGATATTTCCCTCCTGTATCTATTCTCTGCATTTCCCATCTTTTCCCTCAAACGTTTCATCTGTACTAGCAGAGAATTCTTTGACTTGTTTTGTGAATCACCAAATGATGTCCTTTCCTCCAATTACTGCCCCTTCTGGAATCATTCGTCTCCTCTGCGTCTTTTTAATTCCCAAGATCGTTTGTTGTTCCTGGGTTTCTTATTTTTCAGAGCCGCTTGGACCCGTTCTTGTTTTATGGATGCAATATTCACTCGACCCTCCTTATGGATACTAAGTAGGCTTCTTCACAGTCCTTTCCCAACCTTGACATCAAAGTATAATTGCCAAAGAGTTAAAAAAAAAAAAATGACCCTCTCGCAAATCTTAAAAGGCACGTGATTTATTCACCTCATTAATGAGGACCCAGCAGGATGGTAATCAGGAGAATTAGGAAAATAGGCACTGGAGAGAAAATGTGGGGATGAGAGAGTTAGGTGGGAATCAAAGCTGGTTAACGACCCACAGGGTCATAAAATCATAACTTTGGGGGTTATTTCTGTTGCGTAGAAATCACTTACAAAACTCTGCAGGTTAACGTGATTTCACAGCAGCTAGACCTTTAATTAACAGTAAACAGTGAATGAAACAAAGGTATATTTCCCTAGATAGTGAAATGATCCTTGGCTGGGTCTGTTAAGTAATGCTCCACACTGACATTGTGAGGAAACCTGCTCTCTGCCTTAATCTCACGTTTTTAGGAGAATTTTTCTTGACTCCTGGTTGGAGGTTGGTGTTTGTTTTGCTGGTTTCACTCACTGCCTCCTATGAGCACCTCCGCCTTGCCCTTTGGACTTGAAGAGTCTCTACTGCTTACTGATTCCCCTGTCTGCTCATATTTAGAAATTAAGACAATGGAGGGACGCCTGGGTGGCTCAGTGGTTGAGTGTCCACCTTCAGCTGAGGGTGTGATCCCGGGGTCCTGGGATCGAGTCTCACATCGGGCTCCCTGCATGGAGCCTACTTCTCCCTCTGCCTGTGTCTCTCCTCTCTCTGTGTGTGTCTCATGATAAATAAATAAAATCTTAAAAAAAAAAAAGAAATTAAGACAATGAAGATTCAAGCTGAGCAGAGTGAGCAGTGAGTGGTGAGGTCTCTGGTATCTTCTATTGGTCCTTGGTGGGGTCCACCGGCCAGCATCCCCCTGGGGGTGAGGAAGGGCCGTGCGCATGTGCAGCCACATAGGGCCCCTGTGCCTGATTTAATGCTCGGTTATCACCATTTTGAAATCTTAATAGGGGATCCCTGGGTGGCTCAGTGGTTTGGCGCCTGCCTTTGGCCCAGGGCGTGATCCTGGAGTCCCAGCATCGAGTCCCATGTCGGGCTCCCAGTGTGGAGCTTGCTTCTCCCTCCTCCTGTGTCTCTGCCTCTCTCTCTCTCTATGTCTATCATAAATAAATAAATAAATCTTAAAAAAAAAAAAGAAATTCTTAATAAATTTTGAAGGAAGGCCGTGCATTTACATTTAGCACTGAGACCCACAAATGATGTAGCTGGTCCTGATTGTGGGGGCGGGTTCAATGGAGATTTTTTTGCTGGAGGGACTCAGACCTGTCTTATTCTCAAGGTCCTCCCTGTCCTTTCTGCCTAGGGATGTGTGGGTGTGGAGGGCAGGATGGGAAGGCACAACCCGAGGCGCCAGAGCCCAGCCCCCCAGTCCCAGCCCTGCTTGGTGCTATAAATGTTCTGTTTCCCGAGTAACGGGCCTGACATCCCAAGGACGATTTCTTCCTTTCTGCTCCTCCCCTTCCCCAAATTACTGGCTCCTTTTTCAAGCTGTGGAGGAGACAATCTCCACACTGAAAGGTTCCTTCGAGGTCAGAGCCTTCATCTCCACATCCAGCCAGCTCCTGCTTGCATGCTGCCGCTGTGGGGAACTTACCTGGCAGCTGATCCCAAAGGGGGACTGCCTGATGTGCTAGAAAATTATTTCTTTCACTGAGCTGAATTTGTCTTCCCACAGCGCCCATCTGATGGGAACATTCATTCACTTATTCATTTACAAAATCAGCATTTATTGAGCACCTACTACATGCCAGGCCTTGTGCTGTATGGCGGCGGGGGTGGGGGGGCAGGTTTGAACAAGACAGATGCCATTGAGATCTCACAGCTTAGAAAACAGATATAAAACAGAGGATACAATTCTCAGTAAATTCTAAATTGGGATCAGTGCAGTCTTGAAGTCTCTACACTTCGAGGAAGTGTAGAGGACTGTGGGGTTGTGGGACAGGGACCTGATTTACACAGGGGTTAGTGGTGTAAAGTAGAGAGACCTGGGCAGGGAGTAAGGGCTGAACAGGAGAGGATGGGGGTTGGGTGTCTCCGGTAGAAGGGACAGCACGCGGAGGGCCTCAGGGGGGGTTTGGAGAAGGGGCGTGAGGGGGATGTTAGAGCCTAGAGATCCCAGGGGTGGCCAGATGCTGAAAGATGAGGATAGAGGGGGGTGGTGCCTGACTGCAGAGGGGGCTCAGAGCCTGAGGTGTGGGCATCTCTGACAGATTCATGACAGTCCCTCACATTTTCTTTTTAAGTTTTTATTTATTTATTTGAGAGAGAGAGAGAGAGAGCATGCACACACATGAGTGAGGGGCTGGGGAGGGGCAGAGGGAAAAGCAGACTCCCCAGTGAGCAAGGAGGCCGATGCGGGGCTCCATCCCAGGACCCTGGGATCATGACCTGAGCCGAAGGCAGATGCTTAACCTAGACGCCCTTATTCCCTTATTCACTTGAGATGTCCCCAACACTCTCTACCATTTGTCAAAGGGTCGGTGAGGCAGCCTCACCTTATGGACTCACTTTAGGCTGCCGTGGTGCCTGGGTGGGGGTACCACCCATTGATGTGATGACTCCCAGTGATGACTCACGGGGCAGAGAGAATGGGCTATCCTTATCCCAGTGCCACATGGTGACCTGTTGAGTGGCTGTGCTCCCTGCTACCCCCTGGTTGTGTTCACTTTCCAGGCCCCATCTCTCGCACCCTGAAACTAAACACAGTTGACCATTTTTTTTTTTTTTAATTTATAACCCAAGTACCAAACTGTGCATTTTTTGCTCTTAATTTTATCTTACAGCGATCTCTTGGAGTCCTGCTTCAGTCACTCGTTATATTTACTTCCTGTGCTTGGTCAACTCAGGATGGTGAGTCCTGTGGCACTCCACTAGAGACTCCCTTCCAGTGTGAGACAGACCTTCAGCAATCATTGGGTTATAGTTGAACCTGCCTCACCCTCTTATTTAAACTACACTTTTCTGCTTTTGTCCATTAGGAGGTCATGAAATATTCAATGGTGTTATTGTTGAACTTGAGATATTTTTTATTTATGTATCTCCCTTGGTGCATTATGCTGGTAACTTACCTCCTCCCCTAACCAAAGACATGAATGGCCATTGCCGTCTGTGGGGAGGGGACTGGGCACTTCTGTTAAAAGCTTCCCCAAGAATTCCGGTGATGATTCTCTTAGGTGAAGCAGAGCTGGAGGATCCTTGGGGATCTGTGGGGACTTCTCCAGAATGAGGCCAAGCCAGAGCCTTGCCAAGGGCATGGCTGGTGTGGGCCCTGCCTAGGCGCTGCCTTGAGTCAGAAAGCCCTTGAAAGCTTCCAGCCGTGATGCCATCCCAGGGGGGGCCTCTCTGTAGGAAAGTGGAGCAGCTAAGGGATGAGCCTGAGCAGACCAGGAACAGGCCACCAATCTCTCCACTCCTCAAACACATGCACCTCCTTGCACCCCTTCTCAGTGCTCCTCAAAATTTAAGGAGGAACAGGATCTCTGGGGCACACGTTAAAATGCAAATTCCTGGGCCTCGCCTCAAGGATCCAGACCCAGGGCATACTGAGGACCTAGGACTTTGCATTTTAACGAAATGCCCAGGTGGCCCTGAATCAGATGCTCTCATTCATTTGACCCTCGAGATGCCCTTGACTGGGAGCACTTCAAGCGGAGATGATGAGTCCTGGTTCTGGGAACCCCAGGTAGGGCAAGAAGCATGAGGAGGGCCCCCTCTCTGATCTGGGGCCAGGATCTGAGTTAATTCTCATAACAGGTAGACGTACTTTGTCATTAAAAATATTAACACGAGTAGCATTGATGTCAGTAATTGAGCCCCTCAGCCAAGGATCGAGAAGGAGAGGCTGGTGAGAGTCCATCAGACCCTGGGAACGTCTTCTCCCTAGTGAGTGCATGCGCACAGGGAACAGCTTCCCCATCCCGACTTTTACAGGCTCTTGAGAAACAAAATGTCAATAAGAATTGTTCCTCAACCCGGGACTAGAGCTTTCTAAAAGGAACTCCTCTGCAGGCGCTTGCTGGGAGTACCTTTTGTCCGAAGTGCCTGTCAGTGGTTCTTTAGAAAGCAAAGGGAATTGAATCTTCCCAGGCTCCATCCAGGGAAGTGATAAAAAGTAAGAGCATCTACTGTTTGCTGAGTATTCACGGTGGGCCCAAGCTGTGCATTATCTGATTTAATCTTCAGACTGGCTCTGTGAGGGACGGACCGTGGTCGTTTCCATTTCACAGATGAGGCACGGTAACGGGAAGAGAGCTGCCCAGGGTCACGAGCTGGTAGGGGGAAGGGCCAGGAGGGGAACCCAGGGAGCTTGGCTCCAGAGGCTGCGATTAAGTCCGGTTCTGTGAAACTTGCTGGGATGCATTCGGCTGCAGGTAACTGGAAACACGAGTGGCAGCTCAAGCAAATCCTGGGGTGTTTTTTCCAACTAACACGAAGTTTATAAGTTGGTGGATGCAGGTGATGGCTCTGTGACCTGGGGGCTAATGTCTGTGATTTTCCAGGCCTTTCTTTCATGGTCACAAAGTAGCTGCTGAAGCTGTTGGCCTCGTGTCTGCATCAAAGGAGGGAAGGATGAAGGGAAACAAGGCTATGCCGTTCACGCCTGTCCACTTGGGTCAGGAAGACATTTTCTTATCTAGATCCTTCCTCTGTGCTAGCACATTTGGCCAGAATTGGGTCTTGTGGCCATCTTTAGCTGCAGGGGAAGCTAGGAAAATAGAAAAACATCATTGAATTTGGTCCAGTCAACCAAGAATTGTTCCCTGGGGCCAGGCAGGATTGGAAGAAGAGGGAGTGCACCTTATGTGGGCAACTCTCAGAATGTGCCACATTCCTCTCCTAGGGCTCGAGTTTGTCTGCTCTTGGCCAAAGCTGTGGCCCTACCACGTTAACAAGCCTAGTTGGAGCCTCCAGAGCTCTGCCTGGGCTGACTGGTGTGATGTCTTGAGAAGTCTAAAGTCAAACCCAACCCATGCAGGCTGTGCTGAGGCTTGTCCCTGCTCACAGACTGAGCTGTGGTCATGGGTGTCAATGTGTCATCACTGTGGCTGTTTCCAGAGCCTTTAGAGCTGGCCTCCCTCCGCCATGACTCTATGTGCATCATCTGTGAGTCAGGGAAGCACTCCAGGTGTCAGCAAGCCAGGGCACCCTCCTGGTCTTCACATCTTTATATCCTGATTTATCCTGGGCTCTACACGTCTGTCTGCTCCAAGCACTGGGTGCTCTGAGGGCAGGGCTGAGGCTGACTCATCATCCCGGAGTCCCTAGAGCTTGGCTCTGGGCCAGCAAGGAGGGGGTGGCTCCGTGACATGTTTGTTTGGAATCTGTTGCCCAGGCACTGTGGAACTGGGGGAGGGGGTATCTGGGGCCATTTTCTTTCTTTCTTGAAATCTTTCTTTCTTCCTTTTTTTTTTTTTAATATTTTATTTATTCATGAGAGAGAGAGAGAGAGAGAGAGAGAGAGAGAGAGAGAGAGAGACAGGCAGAGGGAGAAGCAGGCTCCAGGCAGGGAGCCCGCGCGGGGCTCGATCCCGGGACTCCAAGATCACACCCTGGGCCAAAGGCAGGCATCAAACTGCTGAGCCACCCAGGGATTCCCATTTTTTTTTTTTTTGTAAGATTTTTAATTTATTCATTTGAGAGAGAGAGTGCATGAGAGCACAAGCAGAGGGGAGCAACAGAGGCAGAGGGAGAAGCAGACTCCTCACTGATCAGGGAGCCCGACTTGGGGCTCAGTTCCAGGACTGAGGGATCATGATCTGAGCCAAAAAGGCAGACACTTAACCAACTGAGCCACCCAGGCATGGGGCCACTTTCTTTAAGTTCAACTGGCGCTGGGTGGGTGTGGACCTGGGAAGATTCCAGGGGGAACCGTGGGGTGGATGGTTTTCTCATCTGCTTGTGGAGTAGAGTGGATCAGAGGGATGGTAACCACTCAGGTTCGTTTCCATGGAAACAGGATGCTACAGGCTATGAGGGCTGAGGGGTAAGTCACCAGAGAGTCTCAGGCCACAGGCTAATAAGCCAGACCCCAGCCACGCATGAATCAGGAATGCCTCTCTCGGTTTCACGGGACTGGAACCCACCGATTCTGGTTTAGGGGAGCTTATCCACATCTGTCGTGGTACCCAGACTACTCTGGTGTGACCATACTAAATTTCATGGAGCAGACATCATGAGGCATATTTGGGACCTATACTTTAAAATGATGCATTATTGTTTATCTGAAGTTCAAACTTCACTGGGGATCCTGTATTTGTGTGGCAACCCTACCCAGAGATAAAGTCACTGGAGTATTGTCACCTGAGTGGAGCCTTGTCTAGAGGAGATCGGGGATCGCCTGCTGTTGCGGTGCCCAGAGCTTCCCTGTATCCCACCTGCTTGGGGTCCTTGGACTTTGTGGCATCAAATCTTTTCTTGATTCTGAACTTGGCCAGAGTTAGTTTCACAGCATCAGTTTCTTTGGGCTTAAGAACCCCGTTCTAAAAAAAAAAAAAAAGAACCCCGTTCTTCTGGTTTCATAGGATTTGTGTGAGGATATAGAGGCAAAAGTGACCCATAAATCAGAAGGTGCTGGCCAAGGTCAAGGGTTAATGTTACTGCTCTCTAATTCCCACTTTCTATTATTTCCTCCCTCTCACCCTCCCTGGACTGAACACCTACTATGTGCTAAGTGTCGGGGTAACGGTGTAGGCTGGTGGTCTAGTTATCCACCAGAGCAAGCCTGAATCATCACAGAGCTGCCTCCTGACAGATGATCTGCCATTTCCAGCATCTCAGCTTCCTTCCATTAGCTAAATCTTAAATTACATTTTAAGAAAGCCCCCGTAGGCCCCTTGCAAAGATCGAGGAAACACCCTATTTTTATCAGCCACACACAGAAATCATCTGGGAAGGGTATTTCCTGGAAAGATATAATATCTCAGTCATTTTATGTTGCTTTTGTCAGCTACAAGGTTTTTTTTTTTTTTTTGATCGTGTGTCCCTCAAGTTCTGTGTTTGACAAGCTGGTGTGGAGAGCCCGCCTCTAAGCCAGACCCTGGGCTGGACTCTGGAGACCCAGCTGGGACTCTGAGCCAGCCCCTGCCCCGAGGAACCGGGACACAACAGAACATACCTCAAGCCAGGGGTGCCCTTGTAGAGGACAATGGGACCCAAGGCAAGCGAGCTCAGTTCTGGAGTAGGATCTGGAAAGCACAGAGAGGCACGCCAGGTAGAAGGGCCGGCAGTTGCAAAGGCAGACAGTCTGGAAGAAGCACGGGGCATATGGGAACATGAGATGTTCGGGTGTTCCTGGGGGGCAGGGCCCGTGGCAGGCAGCGCTGGGGTCACATCAGAGCTTCCAGAAGCCCTTCCTGCCTGGGCTTTCTCAGGCACGAGATGGGACTCAGGGAGGGCTTGAGGCAGGCACGTGTGATTCGTGGGCAAGTGTGAGCTGAGGTTGGGAATGAGGCTGTGCCAGAGGAACTGCTGGCGCTTCTTTGGCTCCTACTTGGGCCAGGCTCTGTTCTTTTATTTATTTTTTAAAGATTTATTTATTTATTAGAGCGAGCAAGAGAGACAATGCGTGTAAGCAGCGGGAGATGCAGTGGGGACGAACAAAACCTCAAATAGACTCCCTGGCTGAGTGCCGAGCCTGACTCGGGGCTCAGGGCTTGATCTTACAACCCTGAGATCATGACTTGAGCCAAAATCAAGAGCAAGGTGCTTAGGCGCTTGGGGGTCAGGCCGGGTTCTAAGCCCTTATTCCATATAGGAATACATTTCATTCTCCCCACACTCTGGGGAGGTCAGTTCAGTGACTTGCCCAGGGTCACACGGTGCCCTAGCAGCAGAGCTGGGGTTGGGATCCGGCCTCCACGCTCTAACCCCTGGGTGAAACTGTCCCCAGGGGTGCAGCCCTATTCTATGCACCGCCATGTGTTTGTGCTTACCGGGCGCCTGAGCAGCTGAGGGGGTGCTTGGGAGCCAGAAGGCGACTGGCCCGATGCCTGATGAGGTGGGGTGGGCTGTGCAGAGCTCCTGGAGCCCCCCTCTGTGGCCTGGGCTCTTCCTGAGCCTCAGCTTCCAAATTTGCAGCGAGGGCCATCATCCCACCATGGGAAGGTGTGCAAAGCGCTTGGCACAGAGTGAGCACTCAGAAAGCCCTTGCGAATCAGCCAGGACTCTGGGTTGTCCGTGAGAGAAACCCAAGGCAAATGGGGCCCAAGCCCCCAAAGGGAATGCATTGGCTCACAGAACTGGAAGAAGCAGAGGGCAGATCTGGGATTGGGAGAGAGGGAATGCTCAAACCATATGGTCAGGATCCTGCCTCTCTCCAGCTCTGGCCTCGGCCTTCGTTTGAGTTGGCAGATGTCTTAGGCCACCACGGAGGCAAGATGGCCTTAGCGCCTTAGGGTTTCCAGGTGGTGGCTTAGCCAAGGAGAGCCCTCTTGCCTGTGGTCTGGGCTCGAGGGCTGGCCCATCTGGGGTCCCCTGCCTGTCCTGAACTAGTCATGGGGGCTGGGGGCTGATGTCTACCGGTTGGCCGGGCCTGGGTCTCTGGGCCTCTCTTGGGAGCGGGGGTGGGGGATCTGGGGGTGGGGAGGGAGGCTCCTCAGCAGGAACAGGTCAGGTTGTGCCCCAAAGAGCAGGTGTCTGCTCTCTCAGCTCGCTCTGGCATGGCCGCACCCGAGCCCCCCTCCTCCAGGATGCCCCCAAACTGGGTTCAGCCTCTCTCCTCCTGGGGTGATGTCAGGACGAAAGTGTTCGCTTTAAAGCAAAATTCCTTGCCTAATTAGGCTCTTGGGAGCTGGCAGGAGGTAGTGGGGGTTTTTGTTGATTTTTCTTTTCTTTTTCTTTTTTTTAGACTTTTAGCACCGAAGCTGTGTGATAAAGTAACTGTGTAATTAGGAATTAATTTCTCACTCCCGTAAGTGAGGTCTTACTTGGGGCCTGAGGGAAGTCAGCCCAGTGGTTATTCACTCATACAGTGACCCCCTCTTCACCTTCTCTTTTTTTTGGAGCAGGCGGGGGTTTGTGAGGGGGTCTCCCACAGGTGTCATCCAGGGTAGGAGGAGGAGGAAGGAGGTAGCTTCTGTCACAGGTATCATTCATGCTAAGTGGATCCCTGAGTGCCTACTGTGTGCTGTGTGGGGCTGGTGTGGGTGTGTGTGTGGGGGGGTGCATGGCCAGCCCTGCCCCCTCTCTTGCCCCATTCTGAGGCTCACTCCACACAGTCTCTCGGGGGTCCCCATTATGTCCCCATTGTTCACAGCTCATGAATAGCCCCTCATTGGCTTTTCTCTATCTCCCCTCCTCCTTCACCACACTCCCTGGGATCACCTCCTGAGTTCTTGGCTCAGGGTCCACTTGAGGGGAACCCACACTACATGGCAGGTGTGAACAGAGTGTGGAATCAGCCAGAGCAAGAGGGGTGGATTCAGCCTGTGGTGTACGGAGGGGATGAGCAGGGGCTTCATGGAGGAGATGGTCCTGAAGGAAGGCTGAGAGCATGGGGAAGGGGGCAAGACAGGTTGTGTTTGGGGAGCTTGACAGGCCTGGGGTGATGATGTCTCAGACATGTGGAATAGGAGCAGGGCTTGGGGAGGGGATGGCCAGACTGGAGGGCCCTGTAGACCATGGTCAAGGGGCCTAGACTTTGTTCTGAGGGCAGTGGGGAGCCATGGAAGGTTTAGGTCAGGGAGTGATATAGCTAGATTTAAATTTTAGGAAGTTTTAGCTGACTGAGAAAGGGGTGTGGGGGGAGGAAGCAGGAGACAGGAGAATAGTCAGGAGGTTGCTGTGGCTGTCAGGAGAGAGGGATGGTGGTGACCAGTGACTGAACTAGGGCAGACTAGGGAGCTGTGAGCAGACTCTGCCAAGTTGGTGCACAGAGTCACCATTAGGACAGTGGGGTTCCTAGGGGGTAGATTTAAACCCATAGTTCCACCCTCCTAGCTATGTGATCTGCCCATCTCTCTCCATCCCTGTCCAGTGTACCCCTTTCTATCCTCTTCCCCTCAGAGAAGAATGAGAGCTACTGGATTCTTCACTGTGCACTTACTACGTGTTCTTTATTACTGAATTCATTTACACCCTGTCTTGTTCCCACAGACAGGAGATGGAGGTGCAATATAACACCCCCAAGTAGAAATATAGAAGAGAGGGTTAGAACCTGGGAGAAACGTTTAGGCAAATGGATCTTCTGGAAATATCTTTCTTGCTGCTAAGAACTCAGTAACTCATCCCACCTTTCCCCTTTTGACTTGATTGCCAGGAAGCTCAGAGCTTCCAAGAAATTTCTCCAAGAAATTTCCAAGAAATTCTCCACGAAATTTCTCACGGGAGCTTTTGAGTGGACACCATGAGGGCTGCAAGTGATGAGGTCTTGGGGGCATTTTTTAAAAAAGATTTTATCTATTCATGAGAGATGCAGAGAGAGAGAGAGAGAGAGAGAGAGAGAGAGGCAGAGACACAGGCAGAGGGAGAAGCAGGGAGCTTGACAGGGGGACTCGATCCCGGGTCTCCAGGATCAGGCCCTGGGCTGAAGGTGGCGCTAAACCGCTGAGCCACCTGGGCTGCCCTTGGGGGCATTTTTTGCAGTAGACTGCAGAAGGTGTGTTCCCACACTGAAGACCTGGAGGGTCGGGTCAGGGGGAAGGGCAAGGGCTGGGTCAATGCGTCTCTGGGCTTGCCAGGCAGTGGCTGCTTTGGTTCACCTCAGAGATGGGCACGAGCCTGATCAGCCTCCCATGAACTGGTTGGGGTCTGAGTGGTGCTCAGATCCTAAAGCTTCCTAACTCTGGGTAGTCATGGGCCTCGGTGACATTCACTTACACCCTGGGTCTCCTTGTCTTAGTGGAACGCAAAGGGAAATCTTGAGCGTGATTTCTTTTTCTTTTTTTTTTTTTTAAAGATTTATTTATTCATGAGAGACACAGAGAGAGAGAGAGAGGCAGAGACAGGCAGAGGGAGAAGCAGGCTCCCCGCAGGGACCGTGGTGCGGGACTTGATCCCGGATCCCGGGATCATGACCTGAGCCAAAGGCAGGTGCCCAACTGCTGAGCCACCCAGGCGTCCTTGAGCCTGATTTCTCACCACAAGGCCTGTCTGTAGAGATTTTTCATTCTTGCTCCTGGCCAACCCCGGGGCAGGGTTGCAGTGGGCAGCTTCACTTAAGGACCAGTGGCTCCAGTCCCCCACAGGTTCTGCTTGGGGGGACATGGAGCCAGTGAGGTGGTGTGAGGTAGGGCCAGGGGCCAGGGCAGGGTGGGCCTGAGGGTGCCCAGAATGGGGAGCCCTGGTCCAGGGGAGTATGGGGAAGGGTGCAGGGGGATCCAGGTAATGGGGGGCTCAAATGGGTTAACACAGGTAAGGCATGAGAACTTCCTGGCAGGCAGTAGGCCCTCAAAACCCATGTGCTTTTCTCTGTCTAGCCATCCGTCTGGAAAGCATCTATTTATTTTTATTGCGAGACTTTGTGGGGATGGGAACAAATCCTGGGCTGTCACCTGCCAGAGCTCAGCAGGTGTGCCCCGGGGCTCCTGAAACAAAGGATCTGAGTGGGTTCAGTCTGGCAGAGGCTGGGAACCGCCACCCCAGCACCCCCAGCAAAGCATAAAGTCAGCCTTGGGGCTCAGCTGTGCCCAGGGTGCGGCGCTGCCCCTGTTGGCAGGATGGAGGGAGGCAGGGCGGAAGGGGGAGGGTGGGCGCGGGAGGGGCTGGCTGGAGCTGGGGTGGCTCCCCTAGGCCTGGGGTGTGTGTGTGCCCGCGCCAGCGAGCGTGCACGCCCGAGCCAGTGTGAGCGCCTGTTTGTGTGCCTGTGTGCCGCCCCCACAATGCCTTCATCACACACGTCTCCCTGGCTGCCTGGAGAGCTCTTTCTACAAAATATGAAAATGACAGTTGGCTCACCCACGCACGGAATCCTCATACAGCTCCGCTCCCTGGTCCCTTCACACACTGCCCTCCGCACACCCACTGCCCTGGGCCCCACTGCCCTGGGCCGGCCTCCACCTGCAGCGCCCCCCCCTCCGGGGCTGCTCTCTTTTCCTCCTCCCCCTCTTCCTCCTCCCACTTCTGCTTCTTCCCCCTCCCTCCTTCCCCCTCCCCCTCCTTTCCTCCCCCTCCTTCCCTCCCACCCCTCCTCCTCTTGCCTCCTCGGGTCCCCCAGGTCTCCATCTCTGTCCCTTTTTTTGTCATGCCCCCTCGCTCTTCTGAATTTGGGCTCTGGTAGGAGTGTGTGTGGATGAGGGTGTCCAAGGAGTGAGTGTGTGTGTGCCCTGATGGCTGTGTGCAGGTGTGTGACTGAGAGAGAGAGCATGGGAACCGGAGCCTGTGCCCCAGAAAGCTGGGGGATGGATGGAGGCATTTCAGGCAAAGAAGCTTTCACTCAATTATTCTTCAAGCAGCGGGAGGGGGCGGTGGCTTCACAACACTTGGACAGGTTTGCATGGTGTGTAGGAAAAGCCTTCGTTTCCCTGCTGATGCTAGTGACAGGTGGAACTGGCAGTGGTGCTGGAGCCCTGGGGTGGAGGGAGGGGGAAGCGAGGAGGAAGGGTCTGGTGAGCAGCACCCGGGGTCAGGCTGAGACTTTAGGCCCCGGGGGGCCTGTCTTTCAGGGAGGGGAAGGCAGGGAGAGGTAGCAACTGAGCAGGGAGGATCTGGTGGGAAGCCAAGAAAGCACAGAGGGGACCCCAGAGATCTGCTTCCAGTGGAGACCTGGGAAGACTTCCTGGAGGAGGCAAACCACCTCCAAGGAGTTTCAGGGCTGGTTGAATGTGGAGAGGGAGGGTGGACGGTTTGATGAGAGAACTCAGGCGGTGGTGAGGGCTCTAGTGTCGTCTTTGCCTCTGGGTCTCTCCCTGGCTCAAGTGGGCACTCCTGAGCGCTGGGGGCAGCTCTGGGTCATTCTTGTGTCTGGATTACCTAGACTGGCCTGTTCATCGTGGTCTCTGGTGTGGAAAAGCTTCCAGGACTCTAGGGGCATCTGCCCGGATCCTAAAGCCTGAGTGAGGTTTCAGTGGACGGAGATGAGAGGTAGCATCCGGGCAGCAGGGGCAGTGGGCGCAGAGGCCTGGCGTGGCAAGTGCCAGGAGCCCGTGGGGCCGGAGCCTGGATGCCTGCAGGGAGCATGCTGAGGACAGTGAGGACAGCGTGCATTTTCCCTGCAAGGAAAATACAGTGTGACTGTCACACTCCCGGAGATATGGCCTGTGACACTCAGACTGGTGTGGTGTGAACCTGGCTGGGTGACCTGGGACATGCGATGTCACTTCTCTCCAGCTCCTCCCCTCACCTGTAAACCTGGCCAGCTCAGCCAGGCTTGCTGGGGGCTTGGGGGGCTCCAGGAGACATAAGGCCTGGGGGCTCTAGCCCTCTGCCCACAGCGAGGACTTCACGCACGCAGCTGCACCTGTGGTTTTGCCGTCTGGTCACCCCCTGGGGTCAGCCAGGGGTCCCCCCCTGTTCCTTGGTTCCCCCCACTAGCCTTCCCTGGTTCAGAGGCTGCTGGAAGCAAGGGCAAGAGCCACCTGGCCCAGTGCTGAGCACTCAGTGGGGACCCAAGGTCTCTGCTCCCGTGTTCCCTCTGGCCCCCTCACTGCATCTACTGGAATCCCCAGGACGGTGGGAGGCAGATGCCACCAGTTCCACTTACGGAGGTGGGGACAGCCCAGGCCACACTGCTGATGGGGCCGCAGCCGGGACTCTGACCCTGCTGCTCACCTCTCCCCTCCAGGCAGCCGGGGGCATGGAGGGGCGTGCATGGATGACTAGGTGGCCGTTGCCTGGTCCGTGGCCTGAGTATCCCTCCTGCCCTGTCCCTCACTCTCTGCCTTTTCTCTGCAGGATGGTCGAGTACTCCCTGGACCTTCAGAACATCAACCTGTCGGCCATCCGCACCGTGCGTGTCCTGAGGCCCCTCAAAGCCATCAACCGTGTGCCTAGTGAGTTGTCCCCCACCAGACCCTCCTTCGCTTAGACTAAGCAGCACCTTCCAGGGCCTGTGCTGGGCATGGGGATCCCCCCATGACCAGACAGATGGGGGTTCTGCTCCCACCAGGCTCACAGGCCTGAATGTGGGCCTGAAGATGCTGGAGGGTGGTCCTGGCACCTCTGAGTCCCGAAAGAACTTGAATGGCAGCATTCTGGGGAGTCTGGCTTTTCAGGGACACAGCTCCTTGTGGGGGTGGCTGGCAAGGGGGACACACGTGTAAAAAGAGGCTGCTTAGTTTGAGGGAGAGCCTCATGCCGGGTTTCACTGAGGAGGGGATCCCCAGGCCCCTCATGGGTGCTGATTTAGAACTCAAGCTCCATAACCAGACCATGCGCCCACCCACCCACATAAGGACCCACCCATCCGTCTGTCTGTCCACATGCCTAGTGTTGAAAGGTTATAACAACAAGCTCTGACATCTGCCCAGATTCATAGTTTCTTTTTTAAATTTTTTTATTTATTCATGAGAGACACAGAGAGAGAGGCAGACACAGGCAGAGGGAGAAGCAGCCTCCCTGCAGGGGAGCCTGATGCGGGACTCGATCCCAGGACCCTGGGATCACGCCCTGAGCCAAAGGCAGACACTCAACCGCAGAGCCACCCAGGTGCCCCAGATTCATAGCTTTCAAAGCTTTTCCATCCCCATGATGTCTCATGAGCCGTATAATCCCTCCACGAGGGAGGTGGGCTGTTCTCATGGACAACCAAGGTGAAAAAACCGCGACTTGGAAATGGGAAGTAACTTGCTGGAGAGGCCTCCTGACTCCTGGGCAGTGTCCTTCTAGCACCCTGAGTTAGGAATAGGATGGGGTGAGGAGGGAGAGGACGAAGGAGCGCCGCCTGCAGGGGTTTCAGCCCTGTTTGGGAGGGACAGGAACTTTGATGAGCACTTGCCCATCTCGTGTGTGGCGTTGGACATACTGACGGCTGACTTAACCCTCTCGACGACCTGTGTGAAGCTCAGAGAGGTGACGCGGTTGGCAGGATGTCACACAGCAATTCAGTGGCAGGACAGGGCTCTGTGTGGAGTTCCATCTGTCCTGAGCCCAGCTCTTTCCCTGGCTCTATTGGAACCCTTGCTTCTTTTCCTTGCCAGAGCCTCAGTTTCCCTGTCTGCAGAAGAGGGGAGGTCCCCTGGCTCGTCTTCCTCTTCCACAGTCAGAGTGGTCCTCACTCCCCCAATTCTTAGCCCTGGGGCTTTGGGGCTTTGTCACTGGTCTTTTCACCCAGCCAACCTCCCCACAGCCCATCCCCTGTGAGTGCCCCGTGGGGCTGGCTTGGGTCCAGGCAGGCCTGGTGGGACCAGAAGCCATGCTGCAGGGTATTTGTGGAGCGAGAGGATCGGGTGGGTGGCCAGACTGTGGCTTCATTCTGAGATGGGCAGGCCGGGCAAAGGGCGGAGGGGGTCCTGGGGGCACAGGGGTCTCAAGGCCACATAGAAAAGGTCACCTCCCCACACCGGAATGTTGACATGATGGGAACATGGGCCCCCCACCCCACCCCGAGGGGCCCTGAGCGCTATCCTGAAGGTCCTGAGGGAAGCATTGGGAGGCTCGGGGGTCGGGGGGTGGGGTGAGTGATGAGAAGCAAAGCGGTGGGGGCAGTGGGGAGGAGCAGTTGAGCACTCCACCTTGGTCCCCTCCCACTGCTCTGGGGAGACTCCCTTGGGGGCAGGGCGGGAGGTGCCAGCTTCTCTCTATCCTTCCCACCCCCACCAATCCTACACGGTTCCTTCAAGTCCACCTAGTTCAAAACCATCCCATTGGACGGATGAAGACGTGAGGCCCAGGGAGGGCCATGACCTGTCCAAGGTCACACAGCAGGCGACCTGGAGCCCAGGTGTCTACCCAGCACACCTGCCATGGTGTGTGTTCCCCTCCCTCATGCCCCACCAACCTTTACTGGGAAACTGGTCACACAGTGGGCTTCCTTCACAGAGCGCCCACTGCTATGCCTGGTATGTGGAAGTCGCTCGATGAATACGTGTTAAGTGGACATGCTGGGCTAGTGCATCGAGCAGCTGTCTCCTGACAGGGCCACAGCACCGTCCACGCTCAGAAAGGGTGGTACCCAGGGATCGTGGAGCGCATGGGGCACGAGGTGGGGAGGGAGGGGGGCTGGTGGTCAAACACGCTGTCCGAACTGAGACCCAGTGTGGTCTGGGGATTAACCGGGCAAGAAAGTGTTCTGGAAATGCCTGGCAGGAGCGCGGAGCATGGGTGGGGATGAGCTGGGCTCAGGGCTGTGGGTGAGCGGTGGTGGCTGGGACCAGGCGGGGCGGGACAGAGAGAGTGGATGCATGGAAGGCCCGGGCCTCACCTTGGGGAGTTATGGAGGAAGCCCACCGTCCGTCAGGAGCAACCTCAGGGGGAGGGCACGGGCAGGGCCACATGTCTCCAGCCGTCCCCACTGCCGTCCCAGGGCAAGCAGAGGTGGCTCTAAGGAGGCAGCCACCATATGGTCACTGTCACCCCACTGGCCACAGAGCCCACAGGCCGGTTCCCCTTCCCAGATGCATGTGTACACCTGCTGGGGGTCACACACAGGCGTTTGTACATGATCCTAGGGGTGGGGTGGGGGGGACAGGATGTAGGTCTCTCTCTATGGGGGGGTTCTGTACATCGATGTGTGGGGTGCCTGTGGGTGTGAGGGTCCCTGTAACCACAGGAGACCACGTGTGTGTACATGTGTGTGCACATGAGGGCATGTGTGCACGTGTGGGATGCGTGGCGCCCGTGTCTCCTCTGGTCCTCCTTCCTCCCTCTCCTGCAGCACTGAGTGAGGAGCTCATTAGGCAGCTCTTGGCTGTGGAGGTCACTTCCAGGTCCCCAGCACCAGCCTGCCTGGTTCCCTGGAGAAGGGTGGCGATGGGCCCTGCGTTCCTGAAAGCTCCAATTTGGGAGGCTGCATGGCCCAGAGTGCCCAGAGAGGGGTTGGGGTCCTTCCTCAGGGGCCTCCCGCCTGGGAGGCCCAGGCAGCCAGAGTTGGGAATAGCCTCCTGCTTGGAGCTGCCTGCACCTCTCAGCTGACAGGAAGAACTTGGCCTGGGGGAGTGTTGGGAGCACAGACACCCCCTGGGAGCCAAAATATACCCGGTGCGTCCTCTCCCCCAACTCAGAAACCACCCTGCGCCCTCGCCTTGGAGAGAGACCTCAAGATCAATTCATATTCATGAGGAATTTAGTTACCAGGAGCCCCTGGTTAGAGCAGGTTGGTCGGTCCATCCCCTCCCTTACCGTAGGGGCAGCTTTGCTCCCCGGTGCCACATCCTCTGCCCAGAGTTGCCAGGGAATGGGTGGAATGGGGGTGGGATGCACAAGTTCCTAGAAATGCTCCTAGAGAGATTTGGTTGGTTGCTCCCTTTGTTTTCTAGATGTTTCCCTGAAACATTCCAAGTCCTCCGGTTGGTCTTTAGTTTCCTCTGCCCCTGGACTCACGCCTTTCAACAATAGCCTGTGGCTTTCAACGTTGCCACTAGATGGCAGGCTGGAGAGCTGGGAATTGTGAAATTATGGGTTATTAATTGTAAAACGGGGGAGCGCGGGTAGCTCCCCATGATTGGAAAAAGTATAGGAACAGCACGATCAGCCAGGAAGACTTAGTTGGGTTGTCAGGGAATGCAAGTTCTGGTTGTTGGCTCTGCCAGGAGCCTGCTGTGTGACCTGGGATGTCCCTTGGTGTCTCTGGACCTCAGTTTCTCTACTTGCACAAAGCAAGAGGAGGACTGGATTAGATGTGTGGTTCTCGACTTTGTCCGGAGTGGACAGGGCACCTGGGAGTCATGGAGCTGTTTGCAGACCTCCACCCTACCCCACAAGTCTCTGTCCTGGCCACTCAACCTCTGATGGGCAGTGGGAAGCAGAGCATGGAGAAGGTTGGGGAGGGAGGAAACACCAGATTGGGAGTCAGGAGGCTGGGTTCTGGCTCCTTGCTGTGGCCTTCAAAGTCACTGTCCCTTGCTGGGCCTCAGCGATAGGGGGCTGGACCATCCCTAAAAGCGTCCCAGCCTGGCCCCACTCAACTCCAGGCCTGCACACCTTGTAAGCCTGTTGCAGTGCCTCCCAAAGCCCATTGGCCACACCACTGAAATATGAAAAGTGCCTTTTTTTCCTCCAGCTAGAAACCAGGGCAGGCCCAGCTAGGCCCTGAGCCAGCCGAGTCTGTGCTGCTGGCCCACATCTGTACCTGACTGACCATCTCAGACAGACCCATCCAGCTCCCAGGCCCTGGTTTGGCTGTAACCCCCCTTTGCACAGGGGCCTTGGGACTGGGGACATGCTCCCAGGACAGGGCCCATGAACAGGGAGGCGAAGCTGACCATCAGGTCCCAGCGACTGAAGCTGTGCTCTACTCGGGCAGGCTTAGGTTCTAGTCCCGGGGCCTCCACTTGCTGGGTATGGGACCTTGGGCATCCACACTCCTCTCCCCGCCCTCATTTCTCCAACAGTAAGACCAGGTTAATAATACCAATTTCTATACAGTTTGGTGAGAATGAAATGCCATAATGTGTGTCAAGAGCTTAGCACAGAGCTCAGTGTGCAGAGAGTGGTCAGTAGGTGTTTACTATTGTGAAGAAGGTGCTGGAACATTGAGGACAGAGGGCTGGAGCATCAGGGCATCTTTGCAGAGGCTGATTTGGGGAGACAGTCACCAAGCACACAGAGGGTTGGGGATGGACCTGTGTGTGTAGAGGTGGAGGGGAAGAGCCGGCTGGAAGTGTTGGCTGGGGAGGGGACTGCACATCAGGGGCAGGTGGGAGGTGAACTTTCCATATCTCCTGGGGATTTACGAAGAAGATAAGTGGCTGAACTCCATCAAGTGCTGTATGTGGCTGCTTCGTTTTGTTTCACAACAGCCCTAGGATGGTGGTACCATTGTGATGCCCACTTTACAGATGGAGAAACTGAGGCACAGAGAGGTTGAGTAAACTGCCCAAGGCCTCACAGCTGGCTGGGGACAGAGGCAGGGTTTGAACCTGTGTTTGCACGACCCCGGGGCTTTTTGCTCCTTTCTACAACCCCCTTCCTCTCCGTGTAACTTGGACGTGCCCTAGGCAGCCACTCCATCTGCAGGGCTTCAGGAAAGTCCCTGCTCACATCCAGGATCAAAGCAGAAGTGATGCCCTCAAGGACCCTTCCTGAACACCTTTCATTGTCAGAGCACAGCGCTGTGCGGCCTGATGAGGACCTGTCATGGCAGGAGGCAGGGATGCACAGTGGCTAGTACAGAGCATTGCTGCCAGTAGTCAAAGCTTGGCCCTGCATTAATCAGCTTAGGGACCCTGGGAAAGGTTCCTCTCTTGCTTCCCTTTCCCATCTGCACAATGAGGATGGCACATAGTGCCCTCCACAGGAGTCTGTCTGCATGCCAACTATAGAACAGGTGCCCAACGACAGCCCCACCCCTGCTTCTCTCACGGAAGCATCCAGAGCAGTTAGACCAGTGGCTCCACACCTCTCAGGCCTCAGTTTCCCCATCCCTAAAATGGAGTCCCAGCCCTCCCTGGCTAGACTGGGGGGCAGCAAAATGTCTGCACAACACCTGCTCCTGCAAGGTGCCCGCACCATACATTGATTGCGTGGGTTTCTTATACTCTTGGGATCTTGGAATTAGCGTTGCTGAAAGTCACGAAGACTCTTAGCCTCATCACGCCTCAGAATCCTAGACTCTTGGTTTCAGAGATCCTCAGAGCCCTGGTTTCAGGATGAGAAGTCTGAATGATCTGGTCTTCGGTTGCCAGTCAGGCTAAGGGACTCTGGACTTGTGGCTGCCACCTTACCCCGCACCTCAGGCCTGCTCTGGCCCTTTCTGCCCAGGTTCGCGGGCAGCTGGCTCGTGGTTCCGCCTGCTGAGGACAGATGCAGAAGGCCCCAGGGTTCCTTCTGGGTTTCTACCTTGTGGGCATCTGTTGGACAGGAAGCTGGAGACTCCCTCTGAAACAGAGTTTGCAGGAAAATCTTAGCAGTTTCACATAAAGTGTGTGTTTACTTGGGCCTTAGGCGCAGCTGAAGGAGTCCAGGCCATACCTTGGACTTCGGGGCTGTCTGTCCTTGGCACCCAGAGGGCCTCCCGAGGCACCCTGCAGAGGAAGGACTGGCAGTCCCCAGGGGAAGGGAGTGAGGGGCGGAGAGTGGGGGCAGGGCGAGGAGGGAAGATGGGTGGAGGGGCCCGACTTCCCAGGGCTGCTGCCTCCGCAGAAGGGCTGGAGGTGGGTGGGCAAACATCTGGCCTGAACAGCTAGCGCTAGCGAGAACCTGACTTGGGAACAGGAAGAGAAAGCTGCTGTGTGAAGGGAGAAACAGAGAAATGCCTGCCGGTGGGGGCAGGACCAGAGCTGTCCTCCCCCTCCCCCACCAGCCAGCTCTAGGTCTGCTCTACAGATTAGGAGGGGGTGATTCTCGGGTGGGATATCAGGTCAAGGGAGTGGGCCACTATGCATTCATCCATCCATCCATCCATCCATCCATCCATCCGAAGTAGCATCCACTAAGGGGCCACAGCTCCTTCTCTGCGGGCAGATACTCAAGCCAAGACCTACGGGCAATGGGACGGGTGCTCTAATGGAGGCAGCAGGGGGCCGAGGGGAAGGGTCACTACCGTGTACTTTGAGGGGGTTTAACAGAGGAGGGGGAACAGGACATTTGAAGCATGAGTGGGCATTCTTTGGGCCACAGTGGGTTGGGACAGGGGCTAGGACCACCTCCCGCGGCCCGAGCACTCTCCCGGGATGGAGGGTGTAGGGGTGCACTCTCCTTGGCTGGCATTTGTTTCCAGCTCGGGGGTGGCACTGAGGCCACCTCCCCGCTGGGCTGGGGCCAGCAGCTGTGTCCTCGGCAGCACGGCCGTATGCTGCCCGGCCGGGCCTCCCCGGCGCCCACTGTGCGCCTGATTAGTTGGCGTTGGCAGCGGCAGGGACAGCAGACGGCCTCTCCCGGCCGCTCAGCACCCTCCGCTGCCCCAGCCAGACTGAAGAGGGGGAGCCCCTGGGCCGGCACAGCCTGGGCCCTCTTGCCCTCCGTCCGGCATCCTTTCCGCTGGCTGTGGGCTGCGCCCCTGGCAGAGGCTGGCGCGGGTCCGGCTCTTTCCGCTTGAGCTGGCCTGGCACAGTGGCTGCGCTAATCTGGGCTGACAGCTCCTGTCTGCAGAGCACCCCGGCCCTCCGGGGGAGATGCCCATCAGGAGGTGCGCCCCCCTCCCTACCCCTCCAGCCCCCCCCCACAGTCACCAAGGGCCTCCTGCAGCAGGGGGCCTGGGCTAGGAGTGCCGGGGAAGAGGGGTGAAAAGGTTGAGTGGCTCCATCCGTTTGCCCCCCTGCCACCTGTCTCCTTCCAGCTATGCCACCCTCCTGATAGTCCCAGGCCACACTCCTCTCCCCTGAATCCCAGACCCCACCGAGCTTATGAAATGACTTCACATCCACGTACACCAGGCACTCCCAACTCCACGTGTCCAAACACAGTCCCGTGTTCCCGTGATGGCTGCTCCGTGGCTCTGGCCTCAGGCCCCAGACCTTGGAGATGCCCTGACTGCTCTCTTCCCCCACCCCCCACCTCCCATCACTAATCGCTTTGACCTTCAGAAAGCTCTAGAATTTAGCCACGTCCCCAGCCTCCACTGTCACTGTCATCTGGACCCCGCCAGATGTGGATTATCGTAATGGCAGGTGAGCGATGGCTGGGAGGGGCGAGGCAGGACAGAGAGGGACAGATGGACCGGAGACTCAGTGACCCCCAGAGTCACACAGGAAGCCTGGCGTCTGGCAGAGAGGATGTGGGGAGGGCACGAGCCGGGCCACATCTCTCTTGGGTGCCCCTCAGCGCTCCCCATTTCTGTCCCAGGGGAGGGCAGGGCTGTGCTCAGGAGGCAGCCACCATATGGCCGCTGTCACCCTGGCCTTGGAGTCCACAGGCCTGGCTCCCCCATCCCGAGATGTGTGTGCATGAGGGTCACAGCCAGGTGACTGTACGCTGTCCCGCAGGCTGCCTGCCTATAGGTGTCCTTCTACCCTGGCCCAGCAGAGCCCCTTCTGCCCCCACAGCTGGGGTGATCTCTCAGACCCTCCTCAGACCACGTCTCCCTTCACCCATGACACTCAGTGGAACAGAGGCCAGAGTTCTCACACCTGCAGGGCAGCCCTGTTTCCACGCCCCCTTGCTCACTTCCCTCCAGCCATACTGGCCTCCTGGCTGTTCCCTGAGTGCCTGCCTCATCGCTGCCCCTGGGCCTTTGCTGGGGCTGCTCCACCGACCTGGAGAGCTCTTCCCCGGATGCTCGCGCCGCTGATGCCCTCACCTCCTGTGGGTCTGTGCCCTGTATCGTCTTGCCAGTTTAAACGTACCCTATCCCTGGCCTGGCCTGGCCTCCCCATCCTTTCCCCCTCCACCTGCTGTTTTCATAACACCTGCCACCCAACAAACGAGGAAATGAACTTATTTATTATGTTTATGGTTTTCTCTCTCCCCCTACCCCTATGTGGAATGTCCACCTTCTGAAGGCAGGGGGCTTGGTCTGTTTATTCATTGTTTTAACTGATGCACCCTTGAGCCTAGAACAGTGCCTGGCACATAGTAGGTTTTCACTAAATATTAGTTGAATGGCTCCATCCATCATCCATCCATCCATCCATCCATCCATCCATCCATCCATCCATCCATCACTTCTTCATGGCCATCTTTGTGGGGAGTGGGGGAAGGCACTCTGTGCTAGGCCCTGGGCTGGATTGGAGGATGCAGAACCCTCCTCAGGGGCCTCACATTCAGGACACTGTCAATTTGGGAGGCCAAGGTAGAGCCATGAACCGATGAGGGCCAAAAGGGCAAGAAGTGCTGTGATGGAGGGAGGGCAGAGTGGGGGGCAGCTCATTGTAGGGTACCAGCCCAGCCCGGGGACCAGAAGAGACAACCCCTTGGCTGAGGGCTAAGAGAGGAGGAGAGATGGCCTTGTGAGTGTGTGAGGGCTTTCCAGGGCTGGCAGGGGAGCGGCCTGGCTGTGTCCCACCGGCATGGAGCCCTGCCGCCCTGGGGAGCGGACCCGGCACTAATGCCCAATAGGAACAGGAACCCGTGTGGCGGAGGTGGGGTAGGGCCATGTAGGTGGGGGCAGAACATGTGTGAAGGTGAAGAGTAGGGCTGTGGGGGGCATGTGCCAGCCTGGCTGGAGAGCAGGTGCAGGTGTGGCACAGTGGATGGAGGGAGGTGTGGCTGGGGGGATAGGCTGGGTTGAGTAGGGGCTGGCGGGTGGGATGAGTTTGTATTTTCCCCATGGGGGTAGATGGACTGCTGGAAGCTTCTGCCTTTGGGCAGATACCCCTCTGAGGTATCCTGACCCTATGTTTTTCTTGAGAGGCTGGCTGGACAGGAACCCTTGTCTTCTGTACGTGAGGCCGCTGGGACCCAGAGAGGGCAGGCTCTGTCTCAAGGCTGCCCAGCCAGGACTGGTACCCACATTTCCTGTCCTGTGTTGTTGCTCCGGACACTCACCAAAGTAGAGACTGTACTAGATGTCCTGGAGACTCTGGGGTCCTCTTTCCCTTCTTGGCTTGGGAAGCAGGGCCTTCAGCCACACTTGTTGGGTTGCCTGGAGCGTATCCTTGGCCTTTGCCCCAGGCTGAAGGCCCAAAAATCACACTACAAAGGCAGAACCAGATAAGCTCATCCCGAGAGATGGGGAATGAGATCCTGGGGAAAGTCGAGGCAGGAAGGCTTCTTGGCTAACTGGGGGTGGAAATCAGAGAAGACTTCCTGGCAGAGGAGGGCCGGGCTGGGGATAGGTACAGAGGGACATGAGTAGGAAGGATGGTCTGAGGCAGATGTCTCTCTTGGTCTCTCTTTCTCTCCAACTCTGACCTCTATCTCCATTTCTCCTCCCTCACCTCTCTGCCTCTACCTCCTATGCCCGGTGCCAGGGGAGCTGAGGGCAGAGAGGAACCGGCCAACTTGCCTTAGCTAATTACTTGACTGCAGGCATAAAAGGAGGATTAGTTGGGGTTTTACAGGGTCCTCCCTGACTCCCTAATCCTGTGGCCCCTTTTCCCTGGCATGGAAACGATGGATTGGTTTTGAGTCCCTAATTAGCTAATTATGCCTTGGCTCAGTGGCCCTGGGACTCCCCGGGCCCCAGGGAGGGCTGTGGAGTGAGCTGGGGCCTGGCTCTGCAGATGGGAGGAGGGGTGGGGGGAACAGGCTGCCATTCAGGGAAGCCAGCCGAGCAGGTTTTGAGGAGCCTTTCAGAATTTCAATATCCTGGAGAACAAGGGAAATGTAATTAATTGAGCAACAAAGGCTGGGCTCAGGGGAGCAGCCACGGAGCAGCCGGGCTGGGATTGTGCAGAGCCACCTGCCTCCTCCCACCCAGCCTCTTCAAATGTGGCCGCTGGCCGCCAGTGCTGGCATCCTGCCTCTGTCCCCGTCCCCTAGGACAGCCCCGTCCGGGGCTCGGCCTGCTCAGAATCTGCCCCTGGGCCTCCCTGACCAGGCACCTAGCATTGAAGCCCCACAAGCCCTGACTCCGATTTGCAGCCACCCCCCTGCGTGGTCCCCATGCCCTTTCTGAATGGTCATCCCCCTGTGCCTCTGCCACAAGCCCCCATCATCCTTCAGGATCCAGGTCAAGTCAGTCCCTCCAGGAAGGGCCCCAGAGCTGCCACCACTCCCCAGGCTTGGTTGTGTTTCCCAGCACTGGTCCCCTGTCCCCCTGCTGCTATACTGCAAGCCCTTGAGGGGTTGCGATGCCGAATGGATGATGGCGCACCAAAAAGGCCTGCAACTGGCTAATGTCACATTTGGGTGGATTTGGATGCATGGCAAGGGTGCTTGCTTGGTCTGTTTCTTTGCTTCCTTCCTCCCAACCCTTGGCTGCCCCATTGGGGGTGGGGGGTGGGGTACTGAGCCCTCACTCACCCTGGCCTGCTCTTAACCAGAGGCAGCAGCCTGCAAGGGAGCCCCACTGCTTTCTCAGGAGGAGGGTGACCTAGTTTTGTGGGGGAGGGAGGATGGGGTAGGCATTAATTATTGATCGGAAATCAAGCCACACAGAGCTCATGATGCAGATCTGCAATAATTACCCTCATTAACAACCACCTTAGCATCACCTCTGGAATGAATCAAAATCTGGATAGGACCCCTGTTCTCCTTGTTGCCATCTTTTCATCCTCCCCTCTCCAGTCTTCCATTCTTTCCTCATGACTTAGCATGTCATTCAACAAATGCTGGCCGAGCCTTTGTTCTGGGCTAGGACCCGCTGGGTTCTGAGAATACTGATGCAGACACAGGCCCTGCTCCCAGGAGCTTACAGCCCAATGGAAGAGGTAGGAGGGTAAACAGATAATTACACACTAGGGCTAGAAGACTATCTCGTAAATGGGGTCTCTAAGGTTGTGCAGTGTGCAACTTATACAACTGTACAAGGCAGCCTAGGCTAGGTCAGAAGTGCTGAGGTTGCCCAGAGCAGAAGAGAGAGGGATGAACTCTACCTAAGGACTAAGGAAGGGTAGGGGAAAGCTTTATATAGAGAAAGTAGAGCTTCAACTGGGCTGTGGTGGCCGAATAGGGATTTGCCAGGTGTGAGAGATGGAAGGGTGTTCCAGAAAGAATAGCATGAGTAAAAGCACGGAGGTGTGAAATCCAGGGGTATATTGCTATATTTACGGAACTTCAAATAATTTGGTATTGAGAGAAAAATAGGCATAGAGGAGAGAGAGAGAGAGAGAGATATTGAGAGAGATGAACCTAGAGAGGTAGGTGGAGTCAGACGTTACAGGACCTTGGAAGGTATGCACTCAAGAGTGATACACTAGCTCCTGACCCACTTTGGGGCCACAGACACTTGTGTGGACCTTCTCCCAAGAAAAACTGATGATGTCATACCTGCACATTTTATAGCAGTGTCGTAAGGTTCGCGGACCTCCTGCAGCCCTTCTAGGCAGTTGTCCGGCATTGCCCTCGTTCTGTCCCGGGCTCCGTTTTCCCTGGGCTGGCTTCAATCGCAGGCAGCGCTGCCCTGCAAAGGCAAGACAGTCCCAGCAGCTCCAGGCGTTCACCCTCCCCGGCTCCCCAGCTCTGCAGAAGAGGGTTTCCCTCCCCCTACAGTTCCCACACAAGTCTCAGGGCTGACCCTCATTGGTCCTGGCTGGGGTCACATGGCCATTCCGGACCAATCCCTGGGGCTGGGGGAACAGAATGCACTGACTGGCCAGGCCCCGTCAGGTGATCTCTAGGCAGCCCAGCCAAACCACCGGGTTGACAGCGGGGGAGTGGGGCTGTTTTCACAGGACTGGGAAGCGTGGCGGGGCCAAAGCAGAGAGGTGGCCTGTCAGCTGGGGGTTTGTACTCCTGTGGATTCTCTAGTTACTGGGGTGGCTGGATCATCCTGCGTGGAGTCAAGCGGGATTGGGCGGCATACAGAGGGGTAATGAGGTCGTGATGGTGGGTGACATCACCCAGACTTGGGAGAGCAGGTGAGTGTCACAGGTGGGGGCCGGGAATGAGCCTGTGGAAAGGGAGAGGGGTGGACGGTGCAGATGGTGGTGTGGGTCAGCCCAGAGCAGGAGGGGCAGAAGGGAAGGATGGGGAGGTAGATATGAAGGGTGGTAAGTGTATGGGGGGGTAGGGCTACAAGCTGTAGGGTGGGAAGCCTTGGGGTTTGCTGAGATTGGGGTGTGGCCCAGAGGCTGGGGAGCTTTTGTAGGGTGGCTGCCGTCTAATCCCACCTTTGCTGAGAGGCCTCGTTTTCCAAGAGGGGAAGGGACTGGCTCAGGGTCTCATGGCAAATAAGGCAGGATTTGAATCCGGATCTCTCTAAATCAGAGGCCGTATGGTTTCCCTACCTGCAGGGTTTCAGGATGTCAGGCCGCTGCAGGATGTAACTGGTACATTCTTCTCCCCTTTCCATACCCAGCTGGAAAGCCCCCTTGGTCACCCTGACCCTCCCCTGCCCCCCCCCCCCCCCCCCCCCCCACCGGCCAAGGGACTCCTGTCTCCATTGCCATTTCCTCATTTCTTCTTTTCTTGCCTCTGGCATGGCTGATTCTTTGTAGCTATTCCTCAGGAAGGAAAGGCCTGTGCTGCTATCAGGCCAGATCGGAGTCCGCTGCTGGCAATGGCTCTTCTGTGTGCTGACCCAGAGCCGGGTCTGGTTCTGTCATGCGGTGGGGTGGGTCAGGCCAGTAGCTCCGGCTGGCTGCACTGCTGTATCCTGACATGCTCGGGGAACCAGCGGCTGCCCCAGCAATGAAGGACATTTGGGACACATTCATTAGGCACCTACTGTGCTCATCTGGGTGGATTCTGGGCAGAGTGAGATGAGCCAGCCTCGGTCTCAGGCTGCCAGGTAACTGGGGGTTGTGGAGGGAATGCCAGACATGGTTTCAGGACACCTGGTTTAAATCCAGACCCTGCTGCTTCCCAGCCGTGTGACTTTGGGCAAGTTGTTTTAGTTCCATGAACTTCCAGTTACTTCTTCTATGAAATAGGGATAACATCACCACCCTCACGGAGTTGTGAATTCTGAAGGAGATCATCTTCGTGCATTACCAGAAGAAAGTTTGGCATGTAAATAGTGTTCCATAAATAGCTGCTAATTCATCCAGAAGCTGGTGGAAGTGTGGTAGGGCCCAGAGCCATTTCCATGGCCTCTGGATGGAGGGGCAGACACCAAGGAGAATGGCCGCTGATGGCCGCTAAGCAGGCTGGGAGCAGTTAGGAGCCTCTACCTGTGTGTCCCCACCTCTCCTCCCAGTGCCTCTTCCTCTTTTCCTGAGCCTACTCTCCCTCTCTCCTCTTGGGACCTCTGCTCCCAAGTCTGACAATCTCTCCACTCTCCCCCACTCACAGGTATGCGGATCCTGGTGAACCTCCTCCTGGACACACTGCCCATGCTGGGGAACGTCCTCCTCCTCTGCTTCTTTGTCTTCTTCATCTTCGGCATCATCGGCGTCCAGCTCTGGGCAGGCCTGCTGCGTAACCGCTGCTTCCTGGAGGAGAACTTCACCATGTGAGTGTAGGCTCTGCCACCCAGGGGGCTGCCAGCCAGCTTCCCCTGGGGTGGCAGTGGTGCTGGATGTTTTAGGGCTGGGTTTCCCTGTCAAACACCTGGTCCCAGTCCTTATTCCCACTGTGCAGAGAAGTCAAGCAATGTGCACAGGTGAGTTGGTGGTGGGTCTCCCGTGAATGGCTGGACACGAAGAGGAGCACAGAAGGCCACTGAGGGTCTCAAAATGGGTATCACAGAGTCTCAGTCTAACATAGGCCCTTAGATGCTAATTCAGCTCCCAGTGACTCTTACTTAATATACAGTTTTAACTTACTGGTAATTGGGAATGGGGCCAGCAGAGTGGAAGCAGCCAACTAGGAGGTCCCACGGGAGGGGAATGGACACTTAGGACCCAAGCAGACATGATGCCAACAGGGGAAAAGAAGACAGAAAACCTCAAAAGCAGACACAGAACCTGGCCCCATTACAGCACAGTCATTCCTCTTGGTGACTGAGTCATCAAGAAAAGGTCAGTGCTCAGTCGGCCCATTTGCGTGGATGAGCGGGAGGGCGGGCTACTCCTCAGGGAGGCGATTGGCAGAGCCGTCTAAACAGAAGTCAAGCTTTGGCTCTTGGAGGAGTTGGGTGGAGTCGTCTGAGAGATTTGACAACTGTGGAATCTCCACTGTCTTTGAGTGCGCGGACCTGCACAGATGCGTTGGGACAGGAGCATACTACCATTTTACCATGCGTTAGCACGCTCCTGCCCTGGGCCAGGCCCGGGGAGACAGAAATAGGGGAGTGTGTTCATTCAGCCTCTCACTCGACAAAAGCCCTCAAGTGGCTGCTCTTGCCAAACCCATGCTTAGTGCTGAGGACACAACAGAAGATGGAGTTCCTGCCCCTGGGGAACTGGTCACAGATGCCTCCACGGAGTGGCTCCTGTGGACTGAGGACAACTGCAGGAGGCATGGGGATGCTGCAGGGGTTGGGCTGAGCTTTCTCCCCACTGGCCTGTCACTTAGGGAGATGAAGCTAAACCAGAGAGCTGGGGTGAGGATGGGGGAGGGGCCTGGCTCACCTGCCTGTTGCTGCGGGGACCCGTGGGGTACCTGGGTAGACCAGAGAAGGGGCAACATTGTGGGAAGGACCCTGTGGTGGTGGTGGTGGGGTCTACCCTTGGGTCAATCACTTGGAAGAGGTGGGCCGTGAGGCAGCAGGAGATGGGGGGGGCACCTGCTTCTCCTGGTCTAGTCTTAGCGGATGGAGATGCGCAGGTGTGAACTCTCAGCTTTGAGGGTTCAGGACCCATCCAGAATCCTCTGTCCCTCATAGATCTTTCCCTAGGTTGTTCCGTGGCCACCCCCTTCTTATTATCCCACTGCAGCTCTGTGTTACCACCCCCTCACCCCCTCCCACTGCCCCCCCCCCCAGACACTCTTGCGTCATCCTGCTTGATTTCCTCTTGGCACCATCTCTGTCTGAAAGTACCTCACTTGGGAGTCTATTTAGTTCATTTTACTTGGTCGTTGATTGTCTCTAGACTGGTTTATTTATTTGGTTAGCAGTGACGAAGGGCTCGGGGGTAACAGGTGTGATTGAAATAATCCTGCAATCTGGCCCCATGTGGAGGCCCGGTGACAGAGGCTCGAGCAGAGTATTGAGCTCCAGGGCAAGCGTGTCCTCTGTCAAGCGTCTTGTCCCTTCTTCCCAATTCTGTCTAAGCATTCATGTGCACGCACACGACCGTTCACATCCCAGACAGGTTTTAAAGATGCGAATTGCTCTGACAGTGTGGCTTGAGGGTGTTTTCACACCAGTGTTTCTTGTTCCACGGATAAACGGCAGTTCCTCTAGCGGGCCCCTGCGGATGGGCCTCACATGGTTTCCAAGGTTCTGTTTTTGCATCATGCACGTGTGTGATCCGTGTAGACACACATGATCGATGGGTAGACTCGTAACTGCTAGTCAAAGTGTATGTATATTTTTATCCCTTTTTTGGTTAAGATAACAAATTGCGCTCAGTAGCGGGCACAAGTGTTAAGTGTATGGCTTAATGAAGTTTTAGGTGGACTTAATGAAGTCTACGGCAGTGTTAGGCTACCCAGAGAAACTTATGGGGCCCAGGGAGGCTCCCCTCTGCGCCTGACCAGTTCCTATCCCCCACACCCCAAAGTAGCCACCATCCTGACCTCTATTTGTGTTGCCTGTTTTTGAGATTTCTTACACTGGAATCCTACAGGAAGCTATCTTTTGTGTCAGCTTTTTTGGCTCAGTGTAATGTGTCTTTGAGATTCACCCACATTCTTGCGGGTGGCAGTAGTTTTTTTGTTTTTCATTGCTGTGGGTAGATATTGAGCAAATATACAAGTACTTATTTTTTTCATTCCACTGTTGATTTGTTTCTGTTTTTTTTTTTTTTAATTCTTTTTGGCTTTTATGACTCATGCATATTCTTGAACATGTCTTTGGTGGCTAGAGCCGTCCTTTCTTTTGGGTGAATACCCAGGAATGGAACTGTGAAGGGGGCAAGTGTGTTCAGCTTTAGGAGATTTTGTCGAATGGTTTTCCAAAATGGTTGCATTAAATGTCTACTCGCAAAGTCTGAGGGTTCCAGGGGCCTGGCATCCTTATCAACGTTTGGTGTTGTCAGTCCTTTTAATTTTAACTATTCCAGTGAGAGGGCTGTGGTATCTTATTGTGGTTTTAATTTGTACTGCCCCGATGTCAAGTGATAATTAGCACTTTTCACATTCATATGGTCCATCCGTGCATCATCTTATGAAGTGTCTATTACAGTCTTTTGCCATTTTTAGATTGGGTTGTCCTTTAATTATACATTTGTAGTGGTTCTTTGTATTCTAGATTTCTTCCCTTTGGTTGGAGATATATATATATATATGTATATGTAATTGCAGATGTTTTATATATATAAATTATGTATTTGCATCCTTTGGTGGAGATATATATACATATATATCTCAAATATTTTATTCCAGCCTGTTCCATTTTTACTCTCTTAATGGTGCTATTTGATGAACAGAAGCTCTTAGTTATAATGAAGTTCAAATTACCAATCATTTTTTAGTATTGCTTTTTGTGTCCAGTTTAATCTTTTCTTAACCCAAGGCAATGAAAATATCCTCCAATGTTTTCTTTTAGAAGCTTTCCCAGTTTATCTTTCACATTTAGTCTTGTATTCCATCTCAAATAATTTTTAGTATGGTATGTGGTTGGGTTGAGATTCCCTTCCTATAGGTGAATTCCATTGTCCCATCACCATTGATTGAGAAGTCCATCCTTTCTCTGTGGAGCTGCAGTGGTGTCTTTGTGGCCGTCAGGTGGCCATTGTATTTGGGTTGGTTGTGTACATGTTAATTGATGATGGATGTTGCCAAATTCCCTTGTTAAAAAGGTCGTATCAATATACACTCCTGCCAACAGCATGTGTGCGTGTCTGCTTGCACTCATTCTTTTCCGCACTCAGTACTATATCACCCTGAAACATTTCCATTTGGATGGGTGTAAAATGACCTTGATATTATTTTTGTTTGTATTTTCCTGTTGTTAGTTAATTGAGTATCTCTTCCTATATATGGTTATATCGGCCTCTTTTTTCTTTTTTTAAAGATTTTATTTATTTATTTATGAGAGACACACACACAGAGAGAGAGACAGAGACAGAGACATAGACAGAAGAGAAGCAGGCTCTATGCAGGGGAGCCTGATGTGGGACTCGGTCCGGGGACTCCAGGATCACTTGCTGAGCCGCAGGCAGATGCTTAACCACTGAGCCACCTAGGCATCCTGGCCTCTTTTTTTTCAAGTACATTGGCCATTTTTATTTCTTTCGTGAATTTCTTTTCTTTATTATGTTCTTTTTCCCCCTGTGGTTATTTTTATTTTTCTTACTGAGTTACAGGTGATCTTAATATGCTGTAGGTGGTTATTGTTTATTTCTTTTTTTTAAAGTTTATTTATTTATTTTTTAGTAACTTCTACACCCAACGTGGGGCTTGAACTCACAATCCCGTAATTGAGAATCACATGCTCTTCTGATTAAGCCAGCCAGGTGCCCCTCTTTTATTTGTGTTATATGTTGCCAGTACTCATCCCAGGGGAGTGGCAATCCCTGGCCCGGTTTTGTAAATAAAGTTTTATCGGAACACAGCCATGCCCACTTGGTTACCTGTTTTCTATGATTATCTCACATTACAATGATGCAGATGAGCAACTGGCACAGAGACTATATGGTCTGCAAAAAATATTTTCTATCTGGCCCTTTACAGAGAAAGCTTGCCTACCTCTGCTTTCTATCAGTTCTTTTTTTTTTTAAATTTTATTTATTTATTCATGAGAGACACACACACAGGCAGAGACATAGGCAGAGAGAGAAGCAGGCTCCATGCAGGGAGCCTGATGTGGGACTCGATCCCAGGTCTCCAGGATCATGCCCTGGGCCAAAGGCAGGTGCTCAACCACTGAGCCACCCAGGCATCCCTATCAGTTTGTTCTTATCTTTGTACTTAGTATGCTCTCTTTTATCTCATAGAGATTTCACATTTGGGGTGCTTGGATGGCTTAGTTGGTTAAGTGTCTGACACTTGATTTTGGCTCAGATTATAATCTCAGGATTGTGAGATTGAGCCCCATGTCGGATTCCACGCTGGGCATGGAGCCTGCTTCAGATTCTCTCTCTCTCTCCCTCTGCCCTCCACCCCACCCTCTAAACAAGAAAAAGAAAAAAAATTTACATTTGTTTATAGTCAATCTTGACATTTTCCTTTGTAGAATTTGGATTTGGTGTATTTTACCCAGAACGCCTTATACATCTTGAGTTAACAAAAATATTCTCTGTTCTCTTATAATATTTTTATTGTAATGTTTGTTGCATTTATGATTTTTAATCCACCAGAAGTTTATTATTTTAAATTCTGTAATATATTTTACTTAACCTAATATATCCGAAAGATTATTATTATTTTTTCTTTTTTTAAGGATTTATTTATTTATTTTAGAGAGAGAGAGAGTGAGAGAGAGCACGCACAAGTGGGAGGGGCAGAGGGAGAGGGAGAGAGAATCACAAGCAGACTCTGTGCTGAGTGCAGAGTCTGACATGGGGCTTGATTTCATAACCCCGAGATCATGAACTGAGCCAAAACCAAGAGTCAAACACTTAATGGACTGTGCCACCCAAGTGCCCCCAAAGATTATTTTCAATGAGCAATCAATATCAATTGATAATCAATATTATCAATTGAATAGTTATAACCAATATTACAACTAATGAGGTAACTTACATTCTATTTTTCTTTTGATACCAACTCTTCAAGAAGTTTATTTTTGTATAGAGTGTGAGGTAGGGATCTAGCTTTATTATTTTCCAAACAGATAGCTATTATCTCAATGCCATTTATTGTGTAGTTCTTCCATTCTCTATGGATCTGAAAAGGTTTTTTTTTTTAATATTTTATTTATTTATGACAGATACAGAGAGAGAGAGAGAGAGAGTCAGAGACACAGGCAGAGGGAGAAGCAGGCTCCATGCACCGGGAGCCCGATGTGGGATTCGATCCCGGGTCTCCAGGATCATGCCCTGGGCCAAAGGCAGGCGCCAAACCGCTGCGCCACCCAGGGATCCCAGGTTTTTTTATAATAGACTATGTTCCATTTTACGAATGGGTTTGCCTTCTGTGCCCTGTGGTGTTCCACGAATCTTTCTGCTCCTGTTGCAATATCGCACTCTAGTAATAATTGTAGATGTATTTTACTCTCTTGTAGGGTTGGACTCCACTCATCTTTCTCCTTTTAAAAAATTGTCTTGACTGTTCTCCCATCCAGATAAATCCTAGAACCATCTGGCCAGGTTCCACAGACAGAAACACGTTGGGATTTTGATTGGATTGCATTGAATCATTCTTTAACCCCACAGGATGGGTAGGGCAGTGATTGTCATCTCTGTTTTGCAGATGAGGAAATTGAGGTCTGGAGAGAGGAAGTGAACAGTCCCAGGTCACCTAGATGGGAAGGGGTGGGGCAGGCAGAGGATCAACTCCTCATCTGTTGGATCAGTAAAATTCAGTGTTTGTTGATTAAACATGTACTCTGGGTTGACCAAGCAGTGTGTGGGAACCAGGGAGGCTGAGACCCCCCCATCCCTTGCCCTAGCAGAGCTTCAGCCTCCCAGGGAAGTTGGGTGCATATTCCCCAGGAGCCATATAGGGACCAAGGACTAGCCCTTAGGGAAGGCCCCTCAGAGGAGGGACCCTGGAACTGACCACAGTGAGTTGGTCAGCGGGAGATTTTTCGACCGCGGGGAAGGGTGTCCCCAGTGGGGGGACAACACAGACAAAGGCCCAAAGGCAATGACAGGACCTGTGGGACAGATTTGCCACACTGCATCGCCTCCCCCCCTCTGCTCCTCCTGGTGATAACCTCTCCCCTTCTCTTTGACCCACTGTCATCACCTGTGGACAGACAAGGGGATGTAGCCCTGCCCCCCTACTACCAGCCAGAGGAGGACGATGAGATGCCTTTCATCTGCTCCCTTTCGGGGGACAATGGCATCATGGGCTGCCACGAGATCCCCCCACTCAAGGAGCAGGGCCGCGAGTGCTGCCTGTCCAAGGATGATGTCTACGACTTCGGGGCAGGGCGCCAGGACCTCAATGCCAGCGGGCTGTGTGTCAACTGGAACCGCTACTACAACGTGTGCCGCACAGGCAGTGCCAACCCCCACAAGGGTGCCATCAACTTTGACAATATCGGTTACGCCTGGATCGTCATCTTCCAGGTGAGGCCACTCAGGCTTGGCGCAAGCGTGCGTGCCGGGGCCTGGGAGACCAGAGCTGGCTGGGTGAGGGGTGGAGTGAACAGCTTCTTCTGGCAGCTAGGGCTTTGTGCTAGGTGTTCCGCTGAAATCTGCCCAACTTGCCGGCACAGTGGGCGTTATCATGCCCCTGTGACAGGCAGAGCGCCTGAGGTTTGAAAGAAAGGAGGCAAGCTATTTGAGGATCACATGCTATTTAATGAAGAATCAGGATTTTAATCCAGGTCTGGGGGACCCCAAAGCTTGTGCTCTGTGGAATCTCAGGTTGCCTGGGGGCATATGGATCCCAGCAGGGAGGTCTGTTTATAGAGGAGAGAGCCCAGCCTCAGGCCTGGTCGGGGCCAGGGGCTTTCCTGGTGGCGGTGACCACTTGAGCAAAGGCCTGGGTGTAGGGAAGCCCCGGGGGTGTGCAGAGAGCACCAAGGAGCTGTTTGTTTGGGCAGGGTCTCTCGGATCGTGTTTTTGATCAGTCAGTAAGAAACATTTTATTCAGTGCCCATATTTATATACACTCACAAAGCACTGTTAACTTTACTGGGTGCAAAGGGCTTCATTGCCTTGCATGACCCCAGTGCTCTGCAGAGGACAGGGATGGGGTACATTGAGGGAACCAGGGCTGTGGGACCTACTGCTCGATGTCTCTGCACCTCAGTTTTTCACCTCTAATGCTGGGTAATAACAGCTTTCTCTTACCATGAGTGGCTGAGGAGAAGAAACTGGATGATGCGAGCGGAGCTGTCAGCCCAGTGTGGAATGAGGGCTAGAGGCCACCTTCCTGCTGCCCTCGGAAGGAAGGATGGGGCTGGGGCGGAGAGTGGTGGCTGAGAAGCCCCAAGGAGATGGGAAGGCCTTACCCCTGTGGCTCTGTGCTCTCTGCCCTGTGGGGCAGTGAGATCGTAGAATTCAGAGCTGCAAGGCGTGATGTGATGTGGTCACAGCCCAGCGGCTGCGTTCTGAGACCCTTGCCCCCCCCCGCCCCCCAGGGTGGGTGGGCTGCCCAGGGGCTCCTGCTCCAGAAGCATGCAAGAGGGTGGTGCTGGGGAGAGCCTGCCACTGGTTGTGCCTAAGGCTGCTCTGCCTAGCACCTGCCTTGGTGTGGGAGACTGGTGGGCGGGGACTCTGGAGCAGGAAGGGCGGGCTGAAGTCTGGGTCCCTACCTTCCTGGCTGTGTGACGGTGGGCAAGTACTCTAACCTCTCTGAACTTCAGTGTCCTCACCTGTGTGCTGAGGGTGAGGCTGGCCCGCCCATGGAGCCTTGCGGAGTAGGAGAGAGAATGCGGGTAAAGCAGCCTGGCACACGGCAGGGCCTCTGGCTGGGGCTGCACCTGCTGCCTGCCCTGCCTCAGGGTCCTGCCTTCCCTGTCTCAGACTCACTCCTCCTCTGCTCTGTTGCGGCTGCAGGTGATTACTCTGGAAGGCTGGGTGGAGATCATGTACTATGTGATGGATGCTCACTCCTTCTACAACTTCATCTATTTTATCCTGCTTATCATAGTAAG